>NC_083874.1:44249231-44552261 GCF_032452875.1 Bos javanicus
CATTCTGACTGGTGTGAAATGGTACCTCATAGTGGTTTTGATTTGCATTTCTCTGATAAAGAGTGATGTTGAGCATCTTTTCAAGTGTTTGTTAGCCATCTGTATGTCTTCTTTGGAGAAATGTCTATTTAGATCTTTGGCCCATTTTTTGATTGGGTCGTTTATTTTTCTGGAGTTGAGCTGTAGGAGTTGCTTGTATATTTTTGAGATTAGTTGTTTGTCGGTTGCTTCATTTGCTATTATTTTCTCCCATTCTGAAGGCTGTCTTTTCACCTTGCTAATAGTTTCCTTTGATGTGCAGAAGCTTTTAAGTTTAATTAGGTCCCATTTGTTTATTTTTGCTTTTATTTCCAATATTCTGGGAGGTGGGTCATAGAGGATCCTGCTGTGATGTATGTCAGAGAGTGTTTTGCCTATGTTCTCCTCTAGGAGTTTTATAGTTTCTGGTCTTATGTTGAGATCTTTAATCCATTTTGAGTTTATTTTTGTATATTGTGTTAGAAAGTGTTCTAGTTTCATTCTTTTACAAGTGGTTGACCAGATTTCCCAGCACCACTTGTTAAAGAGATTGTCTTTAATCCACTGTATATTCTTGCCTCCTTTGTCAAAGATAAGGTGTCCATATGTGCGTGGATTTATCTCTGGGCTTTCTATTTTGTTCCATTGATCTATATTTCTGTCTTTGTGCCAGTACCATACTGTCTTGATAACTGTGGCTTTGTAGTAGAGCCTGAAGTCAGGTAGGTTGATTCCTCCAGTTCCATTTTTCTTTCTCAAGATCACTTTGGCTATTCGAGGTTTTTTGTATTTCCATACAAATTGTGAAATTATTTGTTCTAGCTCTGTGAAGAATACTGTTGGTAGCTTGATAGGGATTGCATTGAATGTATAAATTGCTTTGGGTAGTATACTCATTTTCACTATATTGATTCTTCCAATCCATGAACATGGTATATTTCTCCATCTATTAGTGTCCTCTTTGATTTCTTTCACCAGTGTTTTATAGTTTTCTATATATAGGTCTTTAGTTTCTTTAGGTAGATATATTCCTAAGTATTTTATTCTTTTCGTTGCAATGGTGAATGGAATTTTTTCCTTAATTTCTCTTTCTGTTTTCTCATTATTAGTGTATAGGAATGCAAGGGATTTCTGTGTGTTGATTTTATATCCTGCAACTTTACTATAATCATTGATTAGTTCTAGTAATTTTCTGGTGGAGTCTTTAGGATTTTCTATGTAGAGGATCATGTCATCTGCAAATAGTGAGAGTTTTACTTCTTCTTTTCCAATTTGGATTCCTTTTATTTCTTTTTCTGCTCTGATTGCTGTAGCCAAAACTTCCAAAACTATGTTGAATAGTAATGGTGAAAGTGGGCACCCTTGTCTTGTTCCTGAATTTAGAGGAAATGCTTTCAATTTTTCACCATTGAGGATAATGTTTGCTGTGGGTTTGTCATATATAGCTTTTATTATGTTGAGGTATGTTCCTTCTATTCCTGCTTTCTGGAGAGTTTTTATCATAAATGGGTGTTGAATTTTGTCAAAGGCTTTCTCTGCATCTATTGAGATAATCATATGGTTTTTGTTTTTCAATTTGTTAATGTGGTGTATTACATTGATTGATTTACGGATATTGAAGAATCCTTGCATCCCTGGGATAAAGCCCACTTGGTCATGGTGTATGATCTTTTTAATGTGTTGTTGGATTCTGATTGCTAGAATTTTGTTTAGGATTTTTGCATCTATGTTCATCAGTGATATTGGCCTATAGTTTTCTTTTTTTGTGGCATCTTTGTCAGGTTTTGGTATTACGGTGATGGTGGCCTCATAGAATGAGTTTGGAAGTTTACCTTCCTCTGCAATTTTCTGGAAGAGTTTGAGCAGGATAGGTGTTAGCTCTTCTCTAAATTTTTGGTAGAATTCAGCTGTGAAGCCGTCTGGACCGGGGCTTTTGTTTGCTGGAAGATTTTTGATTACAGTTTCAATTTCCGTGCTTGTGATGGGTCTGTTAAGGTTTTCTATTTCTTCCTGGTCGAGTTTTGGAAAGTTGTACTTTTCTAAGAATTTGTCCATTTCTTCCTCGTTGTCCATTTTATTGGCATATAATTGTTGATAATAGTCTCTTATGATCCTTTGTATTTCTGTGTTGTCTGTTGTGATCTCTCCACTGTCATTTCTAATTTTATTGATTTGATTTTTCTCCCTTTGTTTCTTGATGAGTCTAGCTAATGGTTTGTCAATTTTATTTATCCTTGCAAAGAACCAGCTTTTGGCTTTGTTGATTTTTGCTATGGTCTCTTTTGTTTCTTTTGCATTTATTTCTGCTCTAATTTTTAAGATTTCTTTCCTTCTACTAACCCTGGGGTTCTTCATTTCTTCCTTTTCTAGTTGCTTTAGGTGTAGAGTTAGGTTATTTATTTGACTTTTTTCTTGTTTCTTGAGGTGTGCCTGTATTGCTATGAACTTTCCCCTTAGGACTGCTTTTACTGTGTCCCACAGGTTTTGGGTTGTTGTGTTTTCATTTTCATTCATTTCTATGCAAATTTTGATTTCTTTTTTGATTTCTTCTGTGATTTGTTGGTTATTCAGCAGCGTGTTGTTCAGCCTCCATATGTTGGAATTTTTAATAGTTTTTCTCCTGTAATTGAGATCTAATCTTACTGCATTGTGGTCAGAAAAGATGCTTGGAATGATTTCTATTTTTTTGAATTTACCAAGGCTAGCTTTATGGCCCAGGATGTGATCTATCCTGGAGAAAGTTCCATGTGCACTTGAGAAAAAGGTGAAATTCATTGTTTTAGGATGAAATGTCCTATAGATATCAATTAGGTCTAACTGATCTATTGTATCGTTTAAAGTTTGTGTTTCCTTGTTAATTTTCTGTTTAGTTGATCTATCCATAGGTGTGAGTGGGGTATTAAAGTCTCCCACTATTATTGTGTTATTGTTAATTTCTCCTTTCATACTTGTTAGCATTTGTCTTACATACTGCGGTGCTCCCGTGTTGGGTGCATATATATTTATAATTGTTATATCTTCTTCTTGGATTGATCCTTTGATCATTATGTAGTGACCTTCTTTGTCTCTTTTCACAGCCTTTGTTTTAAAGTCTATTTTATCTGATATGAGTATTGCTACTCCTGCTTTCTTTTGGTCCCTATTTGCATGGAAAATCTTTTTCCAGCCCTTCACTTTCAGTCTGTATGTGTCCCCTGTTTTGAGGTGGGTCTCCTGTAGACAACATATGTAGGGGTCTTGTTTTTGTATCCATTCAGCCAGTCTTTGTCTTTTGGTTGGGGCATTCAACCCATTTACGTTTAAGGTAATTACTGATAAGTATGATCCCATTGCCATTTACTTTATTGTTTGGGGTTCGAATTTATACACCATTTTTGTGTTTCCTGTCTAGAGAATATCCTTTAGTATTTGTTGGAGAGCTGGTTTGGTGGTGCAGAATTCTCTCAGCTTTTGCTTGTCTGAGAAGCTTTTGATTTCTCCTTCATACTTGAATGAGATCCTTGCTGGGTACAATAATCTGGGCTGTAGGTTATTTTCTTTCATCATTTTAAGTATGTCTTGCCATTCCCTCCTGGCTTGAAGAGTTTCTATTGAAAGATCAGCTGTTATCCTTATGGGAATTCCCTTGTATGTTATTTGTTGTTTTTCCCTTGCTGCTTTTAATATTTGTTCTTTGTGTTTGATCTTTGTTAATTTGATTAATATGTGTCTTGGGGTGTTTCGCCTTGGGTTTATCCTGTTTGGGATTCTCTGGGTTTCTTGGACTTGGGTGATTATTTCCTTCCCCAGTTTAGGGAAGTTTTCAACTATTATCTCCTCAAGTATTTTCTCATGGTCTTTCTTTTTGTCTTCTTCTTCTGGAACCCCTATGATTCGAATGTTGTAGCGTTTAATATTGTCCTGGAGGTCTCTGAGATTGTCCTCATTTCTTTTAATTCGTTTTTCTTTTATTCTCTCGGATTCACTTATTTCTACCATTCTATCTTCTAATTCACTATTCCTATCTTCTGCCTCTGTTATTCTACTATTTGTTGCCTCCAGAGTGTTTTTAATTTCATTTATTGCATTATTCATTGTATATTGACTCTTTTTTATTTCTTCTAGGTCCTTGTTAAACCTTTCTTGCATCTTCTCAATCCTTGTCTCCAGGCTATTTATCTGTGATTCCATTTTAATTTCAAGATTTTGGATCAATTTCACTATCATTATTCGGAATTCTTTATCAGGTAGATTCCCTATCTCTTCCTCTTTTGTTTGGTTTGGTGGGCATTTATCCTGTTCCTTTATCTGCTGGGTATTCCTCTGTCTCTCCATCTTGTTTAAATTGCTGAGTTTGGGGTGTCCTTTCTGTATTCTGGCAGTTTGTGGAGTTCTCTTTATTGTGGCTATTCCTCACTGTGTGTGGGTTTGTACAGGTGGCTTGTCAAGGTTTCCTGGTTAGGGAAGCTTGTGTCAGTGTTCTGATGGGTGGAACTGTATTTCTTCTCTTTGTTCAGTCGCGCTGTGGGGAGGGAGGGAGGGATGCTGCAAGCAAATAACACTGGCGTGCGCTCGCAGTGCCTCAGCCACACTGGGTCTGCCCCCGCTCACTGCGCGTGTAGCCTCCCTGCCCACACTGCTTGGGCTCTAGGTTGTTCCGCCGGGAACAATCCGAGGCTGGCCCTGGGTTGCATGTACCTCCCAGGTCCAAGCCGCTCAGGTAGTCCTCAGAGGCGCAGACTCAGTTGGGCCTGAGTATTGTGCTCTTCCCAGGTCCGAGCAGCTCAAGTGATGAGGTGTTTGGCGAGCGCCAATGCTGCGACTTATCGCCTCCCCGCCACTCGGTTATCTGGGCGCAAAACCGGCGCACCTTCTTAGGCAGATGTTAACCGTCCAGACCCCCAAGAAGTTTTAGTTAGCAAAGAAGCCTGCTTACAGTTTTATAGATAATGTCTCTCTGGGGCTGCGATTGCCCCCTTCCGGCTCTGGCTGCCTGTCACCGGAGGGGGAAGGTCTGCAGCCGGCTATCTCTGTTCAATTCTTTGTTCCGTGCGCGGGCCTGGCGGTGTCTTAGGTTGGGGCTGGCTTTTCGCGTGGTAGATATCCCACAGTCTGGTTTGTTAGCCCAAATTATTTCGCTCAGATAGTGCTCAGGGTATTCAGGCCAGATTCTTACTCTAAGCGATGCAGCCCGCGCTGCGCCTCCCTGCCCAGCCCCAAAAATGCATCTTTCAAAAAGCTTCCACACCTTTCTTGAGGCCAAGAAAAATCTGTGGAGCTTTTAATCAAACTTGTCTTCAAAAGATGATGACTTTTTTGCCGCTCTCCTATTGGGAATGATTTTATAGGCCATATGATAGAAAATGACCTCTTTTCTAAGCAGTGAGGAGCCTTCGCCTCAGCATCCATTCATGACGTCAGAGGCCGTCCTATCTGTGGCTTCTTATCTCCACCATGTGGTTTTCCAGGGCCCCAGGCCCAGCTGTGCCGAGTTGGTGAAGAAGAGGTTGGAGAATTACCTGTCAGAATCCAGCCAGCAACGCCGCCATCAGGGAAGAGACGCCAAAAGTGGTGCGGCTTCCTGCAGTGTGAGAAGGGAGACGTTCAGCAGGGCCCCAGGTTCACCCTACCCGGCAACGGTTCACGGTGAAACAGTCCTGACGCTGACGTCGCCAAGAGCCAGCCCATGTCCAACTCTTTTGTGACCCCATGGACTGTCGCCCACCAGGCTCCTCTGTCCACGGGATTCTCCAGGTAAGAATACTGAAGAAAGTTGCCATTTCCTTCTCCAGGGGATCTTCATGACCCAGGGATTGAACCCTTATCTCTTGCACTGCAGGTGAATTCTTTTACTGCTGACCCACTAGGGAAGCCCTGAGGATCTGTTGGAAACTGCTTATTAAAGTGTCCACCAGCACCTTCCATTTCACACTCTGTCTTGGGCCTGCTGGTTTCAACAGCACGCAAGCAAAATCCCAGGTGAGAAGACCTAGAGGAAAACAGCCAACCCTGGAAGTTGGCCTCCTCCATTTACTTGCTGTGTGACCACTTTTCCTCTTCTCCTGTCCTTATACTTATGCCAGTACTTCTCACTGTCCATTTGACCCCTGAAAAACATGGGTTTGAACTGCATGGGTCCACTTATACACAATTTTCTTCAATAGAAAATACTACAGTACTACATGATCCATGACTGGTAGAATCCATGTATGCAGGGGAACAGCATATACAGAAGGCCAACTATGAGTTACAGATGGGTTTTTGACTGCATTGAGGGTAGGCACCCCTAACCCCTGTGAATTTGACAGGTTAACTGTGTATGTTATTGAAAGCTCCCTCCCTATGCCTCAGGAGTTCTGGCTCATGGAGAAGAACGGGTGATGGGCAGAGCTTTGAATTGCCCAGGGTGAAGGCTCTTTAAGCTCCAGAGGTTTTCTATTCATCTTTCAAACACCCAGGGTTATAGATGCTGTGAGAAGGTTGCTGCACAGGTTCAGTTTTCTGGGGTTAGGAAATCTGTAGTGGAAATAAGACACCATGTTTATCAAACTCCCCTCAAGTCTTGCCTTCTGGCACCTCACGCTCTGTTGCTGGTGTTTTGTCTGTAGGTTCAGAGGCAGTCTAAAGGATGGTTGGCAAATGCAGCTGAAATGCCCATCATTTCCACATATATGTTCTCTCCTCAGGACAAGGAGAACTGGTTTTCGGGTTAGCCAGAGAATTCTTTGTCTTTCTTTTCCATTGTTTATCTGGAACAGTGTTTATTCTCAAAAGCCTCAGAAGCTAGTTTTCTAAAAACAAGTGAGAAAAAGAACGATAATTAAAATGAGCTAAAGTGGAGAATTCACTGAAGAGTGAGATCTCCATCTAGTTGATTTAGCTTTGTAAAATGTTATTTGTCTTGAATATTTTCATATTTCATCTAGTTCCTCCTTGTGTGTTCATACATCAAATCAACATGGTGTGACTTGCTCTAGTGAAGTGGAACTGAAGGTCAAGACATTCAATTGCCAGGTAGCCATGGGGACACTTTTTTGTATAACACCTGACTGCTTAACAAATGGAATTCTGGTTATGGAATCTATTACAGCCTGCAGTCATCTTTACAGTAACACTCACAACAGAAACATGGCTGCTCACCTGTAAAATTTATTTGTTTTTACTGGTTCCCTCAGGCATATCCCTGGACTTGAGGAGTTGGTGACAGATGTGCACATCTGCCTTTCCATCCCCCTATATCAGAGCCTTCTTCCTGTGCAGGTACAATGTCTGGTCCCTCAGTGTGTGGAGTGGGCCTAACGTGGAAGAGTAGGCTCATTGCATCTTGAAAAAACTCAGAGTGTTGCTGGCTGAGAAAGAAGTTGTACCCGGTCACTGGATTTGCCCTTTTCACTTGGGCCCAAGTCTATATGGATACATAGGCCCTTGTGGGGCAGTTGTGTGGCACTGGAGGGTATTATTGGTTAAATTCCTTCCTTTAAGGTCAGGACTGGGCCCTAGCACCAAAGAGGCAGAGGCTCCAAAGTCATACAGAGTCTGGGAACTTTGTTCAGCGGTTAGACCCATCATCTTGTCTCACAGTGAGGCAGCACTTGCTGTGCCCCCCTTTTTTTTTTTTAAACATGCTTTTATTATGTTGAATTTTTTTATTAATTAAATTTTATATTGGAGTGTAGCTGATTAGCAATGTTGTATTAGTTTCAGGAGTGTATACATATACATGCATCTATTCTTTTTCAAATACTTTTCCCATTTAGGTTATTACAGAATATTGAGCAGAATTCCCTATAGGAATATATACAGTAGGTCCTTGTTGATTATCTGTTTTAAGTATAGTAGTGTGTATGTGTTAATCCCAAACTATCAATTTATCCCTCTCTCCTCTGTCCCCCTTGGTAACCATAATTTCATTTTGTAAATAAGTTCATTTGTATCATTTTTATAAGATTCCACATATAAGTGATACCCGGAGAAGGCAATGGTACCCCACAGTACTCTTGCCTGGAAAATCCCATGGATGGAGGAGCCTGGAGGGCTAAAGTCCATGGGGTCGCTGAGGGTCGGACACTACTGAGCGACTTCACTTTCACTTTTCACTTTCATGCATTGGAGAAAGAAATGGCAACCCATTCCAGTGTTCTTGCCTGGAGAATCCCAGGGATGGCGGAGCCTGGTGGGCTGCCATCTATGGGGTCGCACAGAGTCGGACACGACTGAAGTGACTTAGCATAGCATAAGTGATACCATATGATATTTGTCTTTCTCTATCTGACTTACCTCACTTAGTATGATAATCTTCAAGTCCATTCTTATTTCAGAAAATGGCATTATTTCAGTCTTTTTTTATGGTTAATATATTCCATTGTATGTATATACCATATCTTCTTTATCCATTTCTCTGTTAATGGACATTTAGTTTACTTCCATATCTTGGCTATTGTAAACACGTTGCAATGAACATTGGGGTGCATATATCCTTTCAAAGCATGGTTTTCTCTGGATATATGCCCAGGAGAGGGATTGCTGGATCATATGGTAACTCTATTTTTAGTCTTTTTAAGGAACCTCCATACTGTTTTCCATAGTGGCTGTACCAGTTTACATTCCCACCAAGAGTGTAAGAGGGTTTGTTTTCTCCACACCCTTTCCAACGTTTATTGTTGGTAGACTTTTTGGTGATGGCCATTCTCAACGTGGCATCTGGTCCCATCACTTCACGGGAAATAGATGGGGAAACAGTGTCAGACTTTATTTCTGGGGGCTCCAAAATCACTGCAGATGGTGACTGCAGCCATGAAATTAAAAGACGCTTACTCCTTAGAAGGAAAGTTATGACCAACATAGATAGCATATTGAAAAGCAGAGACATTACTCTGCCAACAAGGATCCGTCTAGTCAAGGCTATGGTTTTTCCTGTGGTCGTGTATGGATGTGAGAGTTGGACTGGGAAGAAGGCTGAGTGCCAAAGAATTGATGCTTTTGAACTGTGGTGTTGGAGAAGACTCTTGAGAGTCCCTTGGACTGCAAGGAGATCAGCCCTGGGATTTCTTTGGAAGGACTGATGCTAAAGCTGAAACTCCAGTACTTTGGCCACCTCATGCAAAGAGTTGACTCATTGGAAAAGACTCTGATGCTGGGAGGGATTGGGGGCAGGAGGAGAAGGGGACGACAGAGGATGAGATGGCTGGATGGCATCACTGACTCAATGGATGTGAGTCTGAGTGAACTCCGGGAGTTGGTGATGGACAGGGAGGCCTGGCGTGCTGCGATTCATGGGGTTGCAGAGTCGGACACGACTGAGCGACTGAACTGAACTGAACTGATTCTGAACAGTGTGAGGTGATACCTCACTGTAGTTTTGGTTTGCATTTCTCAGTAATTAGCAGTATTGAGCATCTTTTCATGTGCCTCTTGGCCATCTGTATGTCTTATTTGGAGAAATGTCTATTTAGGTTTTCTGCACAATTTTTGATTTTTTCTTTTTATACTGAGCCGCATGAGCCATTTGTAAATTTTGGAGAGTAATCCTTTGTGGTCACTTTGTTTGCAAATATTTTCTCATGTTCTATGGGTTGTCTTTTTGTTTTGTTTATGGTTTCCTTTGCTGTGTAAAAACTTTTGAGTTTAATTAGATCCCATTTGTTTATTTTTGTTTTAATTTCTGTTACTCTAGGAGAGGGATCAAAAGAGATACTGCTTTGATTTATGCCAAAGGATGTTCTGCCTATGTTTTCCTCTAAGAGTTTTATAATATGCAGTCTTACCTTTAGGTCTTAAATCCATTTTGAGTTTATTTTGTGTATAGTGTTAGAAAGTGTTCTAATTTCATTTTTTTACATGTAGCTCTCCAGTTTTCCCAGGACCATTTGTTGAAGAGACTGTTTTTTCTCTATTGTATTTTCTTGCATCCTTTGTCATAGATTAATCAACATAGGTGCATGGGTTTATTTCTGTGACTTTCTGTCCTTTTCCACTTATCTGTATTTCTGTTTTTGTGCCAGTAAACACTGTTTTCTTTACTATAGTTTTGTAGTATAGTCTGAAGTCAGGGAGCCTGATTTCTCTAGTTTTGTTTTTCTTCTTTTTTTTTTTTTTTACTTTTATTTTATTTTTAAAAAATTTATTTATTTATTTATTTTACTTTACAATATTGTATTGGTTTTGCCATACATTGACTTGAATCCGCCATGGGTGTAAATGTGTTCCCCATCCTGAACCCCCCTCCCACCTCCCTCCCTATCCCATCCCTCTGGGTCATCCCAGTGCACCAGCCCCGAGCACCCTGTATCATGCTGGACTGGCAGTTCGTTTCACATATGATAATTTACATGTTTCAATACCATTCTCCCAAATCATCCTGCTCTCGCCCTCTCCACAGAGTGTAAAAGACTGTTCAATACATCTGTGTCTCTTTTGCTGTCTTGCGTACAGGGTTATTGTTACCATCTTTCTAAATTCCATATATATGCGTTAGTATACTGTATTGGTGTTTTTCTTTCTGGCTTACTTCACTCTGTATAATAGGCTCCAGTTTCATCCACCTCATTAGAACTGATTCAAATGTATTTTTTTTTTTAATGGCTGAGTAATATTCCATTGTGTATATGTACCACAGCTTTCTTATCCATTCATCTGCTGATGGACATCTAGGTTGCTTCCATGTCCTGGCTATTATAAACAGTGCTGCGATGAACATTGGGGTACAGGTGTCTCTTTCAATTCTGGTTTCTTCAGTGTGTATGCCTAGTACTGGGATTCCTGGGTCATATGGCAGTTCCATTTCCAGTTTTTTAAGGAATCTCCACACTGTTCTCCATAATGGCTGTACTAGTTTGCATTCCACCAACAGTGTAAGAGGATTTCCTTTTCTCCACACCCTCTTCAGCATTTATTGCTTGTAGACTTTTAGATAGCAGCCATTCTGACTGGCGTGAAATGGTACCTCACTGTGGTTTTGATTTGCATTTCTCTGATAATGAATGATGTTGAGCATCTTTTCATGTTTTGTTAGCCATCTGTATGTCTTCTTTGGAGAAATGTCTATTTAGTTCTTTGGTCCACTTTTTGATTGGGTCTTTTATTTTTCTGGAGTTGAGCTGCAGGAGTTGCTTGTATATTTTTGAAATTAATTCTTTGTTAGTTGTTTCATTTGCTATTATTTTCTCCCATTCTGAAGGCTGTGTTTTCATCTTGCTTATAGTTTCCTTTGTTTTGCAGAAGCTTTTTAGTTTTAATTAGGTCCCATTTGTTTATTTTTGCTTTTATTTCCAATATTCTGGGAGTTGGGTCATAGAGGATTCTGCTGTGGTTTATGTTGGAGAGTGTTTTGCCTATGTTTTCCTCTAGGAGTTTGATAGTTTCTGGTCTTACATTTAGATCTTTAATCCATTTTGAGTTTACTTTTGTGTATGGTGTTAGAAAGTGTTCTAGTTTCATTCTTTTACAAGTGGTAGACCAGTTTTCCCAGCACCACTTGTTAAAGAGATTGTCTTTTCTCCATTGTATATTCTTGCCTCCTTTGTCAAAGATAAGGTGTCCATAGGTGCGTGGATTTATCTCTGGGCTTTCTATTTTGTTCCATTGATCTATATTTCTGTCTTTGTGCCAGTACCATATTGTCTTGATGACTGGCTTTGTAGTAGAGATTGAAGTCAGGCAGGTTGATTCCTCCAGTTCCATTCTTCTTTCTCAAGATTGCTTTGGCTATTCAAGATTTTTTGTATTTCCATACAAATTGTGAAATTATTTGTTCTAATTATCTGAAAAATACCATTGGTAGTGTGATAGGAGTTGTGTTGAATCTATAGATTGCTTGGGTAATATACTCATTTTCACTATATTGCTTCTTCTCATCCATGAACACGGTATATTTCTCCATCTATTTGTGTCCTCTTTGATTTCTTTCACCAGTGTTTTATGGTTTTCTATATATAGGTCTTTTGTTTCTTTAAGTAGATACGCTATGCTAAGTCACTTCAGTCGTTTCCGACTCTGTGCGACCCCATAGACGGCAGCCCACCAGGCTCCCCTGTCCCTGGGATTCTCCAGGCAAGAACACTGGAGTGGGCTGCCATTTCCTTCTCCAATGCATGAAAGTGAAAAGTGAAAGTGAAGTTGCTCAGTCGTGTCTGACTCTTAGTGACCCCATGGATTGCAGCCTAACAGGCTCCTCCGTCCATGGGATTTTCCAAGCAAGAGTACTGGAGTGGGGTGCCATTGCCTTCTCCGTAAGTAGATATATTCCTAAGTATTTTATTCTTTTCGTTGCAATGGTGAATGGAATTGTTTCCTTATTTTCTCTTTCTGTTTTCTCAGTGTATAGGAATGCAAGGGATTTCTGTGTATTAATTTTATATCCTGCAACTTTACTATATTCATTGATTAGCTCTAGTAATTTTCTGGTGGAGTCTTTAGGGTTTTCTATGTAGAGGATCATGTCATCTGCAAACAGTGAGAGTTTTACTTCTTCTTTTCCAATTTGGATTTCTTTTATTTCTTTTTCTGCTCTGATTGCTATGGCCAAAACTTCCAAAACTATGTTCAATAGTAGTGGTGAAAGTGGGCACCATTGTCTTGTTCCTGACTTTAGGGGAAATGCTTTCAAATTTTCATCATTGAGGATAATGTTTGCTGAGGGTTTGTCATATATAGCTTTTATTATGTTGAGGTATGTTCCTTCTATTCCTGCTTTCTGGAGGGTTTTTATCATAAATGGATGTTGAATTTTGTCAAAGACTTTCTCTGCATCTATTGAGATAATCATATGGTTTTTATTTTTCAATTTGTTAATGTGCTGGGACAAATCATGTGGTTTGTATTTTTCAGTTTGTTAATGTGGCTGGGATGGGTGAGGGGATAAGCCACAGCTTTCAACTGGGAGCGACTATGCACGCCAAGTACCTGGTCACCTGAGCTGCTCAGACCTGGGATGGGTGCAAAACGCAGGCCCAACCAAGTCTGTGCCTTTGTGGAGTACCCAAGAACCTGAACCTGAGTGGCTTAGACCTGGGAAGTGCATGCAAACTAGGGCCTGCATCAGACAGTTCCTGGTAGAGCAACCTAGAGTCTTAGCAGTGTAGACTGGGAAAGCACACAAGCCATGAGCGGGGGCAAACCCAGTGTGGCTGAATCACTGTGAGCACACGCCAGTGATATTTGTTTGCAGTGTTCCTCCCTCCCCAAAGCATGACTGAACAAGCGAGCCTGAAAAAAAAAAAGTAACCACCACCACACCCCTTGTGTCAGGGTGGAAATTAGACACTGAAGAGAACAGCAAACAGAAGAAGCTAAAATAAACAGAGGGAGCCACTTTGGAAGTGACAAGTGCAATAGATTAAAACCCTGTAGTCAGCACTGACTACATCGGAAGGGGCCTATAGACCTTGAGAAGTACAAGCTGGACCAAGGAACTATCTGAAAATGAACTGACCCCACACTGTCTGCAACAGCTCTAGAGAAAATCTTAGATATATTTTTACTGTTATCATTTTTTAAATTAAAATTTTAATTTAATTTTTTAAAGTCCCCATTACTTCTTTAATTTTCATTTTTATAACCTACTATTACCTTGCAAGAAAAAGAGATCCTATTTTTAAAGCAAACTTCATATATATATATTTTTTATAATTTTTGTGACTTTTTTTTTTAATATTGTAATTTTGAGAATCTAACCTCTACTCTAGATTTTTAATCTTTGCTTTTTGGTATTTGTTATCAACTTTGTACCTTTAAGAACCCAATTTTAAGTACCCATTTTTACTTGGGAGCAAGATCACTGGCCTGATTGCTCTCTCTCCCTTTTGACTCTCCTTTTTCTCCAACAGGTCGCCTCTATCTCCCCTCTCCCTCTTTTCTTCTCTACCCAACTCGGTGAGTCTCTTTGTGTGTTCCGGGCTGTGGAGAACACTTAGGGAACTGATTACCAGCTGGATCTCGCTCCTTTTGATTCCCCCTTTATCCTCCTGGCCACCTCTGTCTCCTTCCTCCCTCTTCCCTTCTCTGTGTAACTTCGTGAACATTTCTGAGGGATCCAGACTGTGGAGAACACTTAGGGAAGTGATTACTGGCTAGCTTGCTCTCTCCCCTTTTGAGTCCCCCTCTTCTCCTCCTGGTCACCTCTATCTCCCTCCTCCCTCTTCTCTTCTCCATGTAACTCTATGTACCTCTCTGGGTGTCCGTCACTGTGGAGAAACTTCATCATTAACCTAGATGTTTTATCATCGGTACTATAGTTTTGTTTTTCTTTCTCAGGATTGCTTTGCCTATTCAGAGTCTTTGGTGTTTCCATGCAAATTTTAAGATTTTTCTCTCTAGTTTTGTGAAAAATGCCATTGGTAATTTGATAAAGATTGCATTGAATCTGTAGATTGCCTTGGGTAATATAGTCATTTTGACAATATTGAGTCTTCTAACCCAAGAGCATGTATATTTTTTCCATCTATGTTATCTTTCTTTCATCAGTGTCTTATAGTTTTCAGAGTTCAGGTCAGTATCTCCTTAGGTAGGTTTATTCCTAGATATTTTATTCTTTTTGATGTGATGGTCAGTGGAATTGTTTTTTAAATTTCTCTTTCTGATCTTTTGTTGTTAGTGTATAGAAATGGAACAGATTTCTGTGTGTTAATTTTGTATCTTGCAACTTTATCAAATGAGCTCTCATAGTTTTCTGGTAGGATCTTTAGCATTTTATGTGTATGGTATCATATTATTTGCAGACAATTTTAGTTCTTTTCCAATTTGGATTCCTTTTATTTCTTTTTTTTCTACGATTGGCATGACTAGGACTTCCAAAACTATGTTGAATAAAAGTGGTGAGAGGGGACATCCTTGTCTTGTTCCTAATCTTAGAGAAAAATATTTTCAGCTTTTCACCATTGAGTATTATGTTAGCTGTGGGTTGTCATATATGGCCTTTATTATGTTGAGGTAGGTTTACTCTATGCCAACTTTCTGGAGAGTTTATCATAAATGGGTGTTGAATTTTGTACAAAGCTTTTCCTGCATTTATTGAGATGATCAGTTGGTTTTTATTCTTCAGTTTGTTAATGTGGTGTATACCACTGAGTGATTTGCAGATACTGAAAAATCCTTGCATCTCTGAGATAAATCCCACTTGATTATGGTGTATGGTCCTTTTAATGTACTGTTGGATTTGGTTTGCAAGTTTTTGTTGAGGATTTTAACATCTGTGTCTATCAGTGGTATTGGGCTATACCTTTCTTTAGGTATCAGGGTGGTGATAGCCACACAGAATGAGTTTGGGAGTGTTCCTTACTCTGTAAATTTTTGGAAGACTTTTAAAAGGATAGATATTAACCCTTCTCTAAATGTTTAATAGAATTTGGCTGTGAAGTCATCTGGTTGTGGACTTCTGTTTGTTGGGAGTTCTTAAACCACTGTTTCAGTATTTGTGAGTGGCCTGTTCATATTTTCTGTTTCTTCCTGGTTCAGTCTTGGGAGATTGTACCTTCCTAAGAACTTGTACATTTTTTCTTGGTTGTTCATTTTATTGGTGTATAGTTGCTTGTTGTAGTCTCTTATAATCCTTTGTATTTCTGTAGTGTCCATTATAACCTCTTCCTTTTCATTTCTAATTTTATTGATTTGAGCCCTCTCCCTTCTATTGTTGATGAATCTGATTATAGGTTTATCAACTTTGTTTCTTTTCAAAGAGCTAGCTTCTAGTTTCATTGATATTTTCTGTTGTTCTCTTTGTCTCTATTTCATTTATTTCTGTCCTGATCTTTGATTTCTTTCCTTCTACTAACTTTGGGTTTGTATGTCCTTTTTCTAGTTGTTTTAGGGGTAAGGTTACATTGTTTATTTGAGATTTTTCTCATTCCCTGAGGTAAGATTGTTTTGCTATAAACTTTCCTCTTAGAATGTGTTTTGCTGTGTCTCATAGGTTTTGGATCATCGTATTTCTGTTTTCATTTGTCTCTAGGTATTTCTTGATTTTCTCTTTGATTTCTTCAGTGACCCATTGTTTGTTAAATAGCATATTATTTAGCCTCATGTGTTTGTGCGTTTTACAGTTGCTTTCTTGTAGCTGAATTCTTTTTAAAAATTTATTAGTTGGATGTGTTGAGTCTTAGCTGTGGCATGCCAAATCTTCATCGTATCATACGAGATCTTTTGTTGTGGCATATGGACTCTTTAGTTGTGGCACATGGGCTTAGTTGCTCTTGGAATGTGGAATCTTAGTTCCTGGACCTTTAATCTTGTGTCCCCTGTATTGCAAGGCAGATTCTTAACCTCTGGACCACCAAGGAAGTCCCTCTTGCAGTTGATTTCTAATCTCATGGCATTGTGTTCAGAAAAGATGCTTGATATGATTTCAGTTTTCTTGAGTTTACTGAGGTTCACTTTGTGGCCCAGCATGTCATCAATCCTGGAGAATGTTCCATGTGCACTTGAAAAGAATGTGTATTCTTCTGCTTTTGGAGGGAGTGCTGTATAAATATCAATTAATTGATATTTAATTGTACTATATTATACTTATACATATTATATATAATATTCAGTATATTATACATAATACTGATATTATATCAATTAATTGATCTGGCCTAATATGTCATTTAAGGCCTGTGTTTCCTTATTTTCTGTCTGGGTAATCTGTCTATTGAATGAAAGTGGGGTGTTAAACTTCCCCACTATTGTGTTACTGTCAGTTTCTCCCTTAATGGCGGTTAGTATTTGCCTTATATGTTGAGGTGCTCCTATGTTGGGTGCATATATATTTATAATTGTTACATCTTTTTTCTTGGATTGATCCCTTGATTGTTATGTAGTGTCCTTCTTTGTCTTTTATAACAGTCTTTTAAAGTCTATTTTGTCTGATATGAGTATTACTACTCCAGTTTTGTCTTGATTTCCATTTGCATGGAATACCTCTTTCATACCCTCACTTTCAATCTGTATGTGTCCCTCAGTCTAAACTGAGTCTCTTGTATACAGCCTATATATGAGTCTTGTTTTTGTATTCATTCAGCCAGTCCAAGTCTTTTGGTTGGAGCATTTAATCCATTTATGTTTAAGGTTATTATCAATATGTATGTTCTTATTCCCATTTTGTTAATTGTTTTGGAATTGTTTCTGTAGGTCTTTTTTCTTCCCTTCTTTTGTTCTTCTCTTGTGATTTGATGACAAATCTGAATGAAAATCTTGCTGGGTAGTAGAGTATTCTATGTTGTAGGTTTCCTTTTTCATCAATTTAAATGTAGTGTGCCAATCTCTTCTAGCCTGCAGTTTCTGCAGAGAAATCACCTAATAACGTTATGGGGATTCCTTTGTATGTTATTAGTTGCTTTTCTCTTGTTGCTTTTAATATTTTTTCTTTGTCTTTATTTTTTGTCAATTTGATTACTGTGTGTCTCGGCATGCGTAGAAGACCCTGTGTGTGCCCTTTAAGAGTGGAGTTTCTGGCCTTCAAAGCCAGATTCTCTGGGGGCTGCTTTTTCTGTTGCCAGACTCCGAGACTGGGGAGCCTGACATGGGGCTTGGAACTTTCACTCCTATTGGAGAACTTCTGTGATATATGCTAAGTTGCTTCAGTTGTGTCTGACTCTGTGCAACCCTATGGACAGCAGCCCACCAGGCTCCTCATTCCACAAGAATACTGGAGTGGGTTGCCATTTCCTTCTCCATCTGTGATATAATTGTTCTCCAATTTGTGGGTTGCCCACTTGGTAGGTATAGGATTTGATATTACTGTGATTGTGCCCCTCCCACTGTCTTGTTGTGGTTTCTTCTTTGTCTTTGGATGTAGGGTATTTTTTGGGTACGTTCCAGCACTTTTTTGTTGATTGTTGTTCAGCAGTTAGTTGTGATTTTGGTGTTTTTGTTAAAAAAAAAAAAAAAAAAGGTGTGGTCATGTCCTTCTGCTCCACCATCTGGTAAATCCTTCCCAAAATGTGCATCTTAATTCTCACCAGGAAATTATTTTTTTAATAGGCTTCACCAGAAAAAAATCACTACAGTGCAAATAGGCTCAAGGGAAAATTGTTTCTCTGAAAATTCAAGTGAAAAGAATATGGTAGAGCTGGGCAGCAAATTGTTAGTGATTGTCTTGACCACAGAAAATTTGTGTTAATCATCTGTTGGAGTCTGTGCCCTAAGCGAGAGCTATAAAATGAGGCCACTGGAATGGATGAGCTACTTCAGAAGAACTATACATAAAAGATCTTCAGTTCAGTTCAGTCACTCAGTTGTGTCTGACTCTGCAAAGTCAAAGATCTTAATGACCGATGATGATCGATGGTGTGATCACTCACCTAGATACAGATATCTTGGAGTTCCAAGTCAAGTGGGCCTTAGGAAGCATCACTACAAACAAAACTAGTGGAGGTGATGGAATTCCAATTAAGCTATTTCAAATCCTAAAAGATGACACTTAAACAGCTGCACTCAGTATGCCAGCAAATTTGGAAAACTTAGCAGTGGCCACAGGACTGAAAAAGGTCCAGTTTTCATTCCAGTCTCAAAGAACGGCAATGCCACAGAATGTTCAAACTACCACACGATTGCACTCATTTCACATGCTAGCAAGGTAATACTCAAAATTCTCCAAGTCAGGCTTCAACAGAATGTGAGCTAAGAACTTCCAGATGTTCAAGCTAGATTTTGAAAAGGCAAAGGAACCAGACGTCAAATTGCCAATGTCTGTTGGATCATAGAAAAAGCAAGAGAGTTCCAGAAAAACATCAACTTCTGCTTCATTGATTACACTAAAGCCTTTGACTGTGTGGATCACAACACTGTGGAAAATTCTGAAAGAGTTGGGGATACCAGACCACCTTACCTACCTCCTGAGAAACCTGTATGCAGGTCAAGAAACAGCAGTTAGAACCAGACATGGAACAATGAACTGGTTCCAAATTGGGAAAGGAGTACGTCAAGGCTGTATATTGTTACCCTGCCTATTTAACTTATATGCAGAGTACATCATGCGAAATGCTGAGCTGGATGAAGCACAAGCTGGAATCAAGATTGCTGGGAGAAATATCAATAACCTCAGATATGCAGATGACACCACCCTTATGATAGAAAGTGAGGAGGAAGTGAGGAGCCTCTTGATGAAAGTGAAAGAGGAGAGTGAAAAAGCTGGCTTAAAACTCAACATTCAAAAGACTAAGATCATGGCATCCAGTCCCATTTCTTCATGGTAAATAGATGGGAAGACAATGGAAATAGTGATAAACTTTATTTTCTTGGGCTCCAAAATCACAGCAGATGGTGACTGCAGCCATGAAATTAAAAGATGCTTGCTCCTTGGAAGAAAAGCTGTGACAAACATAGAGTATTAAAAAAGTAGAGATATTACTTTGCCAACAAAGTTCCATCTAGTCAAAGCTATGGTTTTTCCAGTAGTCATGTATGGATGTGAGAGTTGGACCATGAAGAAGGCTGAGCGCTGAAGAATTGATGCTTTTGAATTGTTGTGTTGAAGACTGTTGAGAGTCTCTTGGACTACAAGGAGATCAAACCAGTCAATCCTAAAGGAAATCAATCCTGAATATTCATTGGAGAGACTGATGCTGAGGCTGAAACTCTCCAAAACTTTGACCACCTGATGCAAAGAGCCAACCCATTGGAAAAGACCCTGATGTTGGGAAAGATTGAAGGCAGGAGGAGAAGGGGACAACAGAGGATGAGATGGTTGAATGGGATCACTGACTCAATGGACATGAGTTTGAAGAAACTTCAAGAGATAGTGAAGGACAGGGAAGCCAGGAGTGCTGCAGTCCATGGGGTCACAAAGAGTCAGACATGACTGAGTGACTAAACAACATTTACTCTTTTAAGAATAAACTATTTGGGGATGTCCCTGGCAATTCATTGGTTAAAACTTCACCTCCCAATGAAAGGGGTGTGGGTTCAATCCCTGGTAGGGGAGCTAAGATCCCACAGGCCGGGAAGCCAAAGAACCAAACATAAAATAGAAGCAATATTGTAACAGATTCAATAAAGACTAGAAATAGTCCATATCAAAAAAATCTTAAAAAAAAAAGAATTAACTCTTTGTAGCTTTTGCCACTTAAAAAATCAAATTTTAATCACATAAATAACCTGTATCTTATTCTTCATCACCTTTTTTTTTTTTTAACCAAAAAGGAAAATTACAAGTAAGTCTTAAGTCCCCTTTGAATACTACCCTATTCCTTAACATATCAACCCAAACCTTAGCAGCTTAAAACACCATTTATCCTTGGGGTTGACCTAGTGATCAGATGGCTGGGTGGCTGGGGTCAATTTGTCCTGAATGGTCTGAACTGGAATGACTCCTTTTCCCTGCTTATCCTTCCATTAGGGTATTCTGGAAATGCTCTTGTTATGAGTCCAAGAAAGGAAATGGAAACATTTAAGTGATTTTTGAAGACTGTACTTGTGTCCCATCAATGGCAACCCACTCCAGTACTCTTGCCTGGAAAATCCCATGGATGGAGGAGCCTGGTAGGCTGCAGTCCATGGGGTCACTAAGAGTCGGACATGACTGGGTGACTTCACTTTCACTGGCTAAAGCAAGTTCCATGGTTAGCTCTAGAGTCAGTGTGAGGCCCCTGCTGTCTGCTCCCTAGTACAAAGATGAGACAGGAACAGGACACCTGCAACAGACACTACCATTTAAAGGGAAAGAACAGGGAGGGGGCGCATTGAATTGCTGTTCATAGCAATTCTAAAATCAAGGTGGAAAAATAGTGCCAGGTTCCCCTATTTCTGGCAGGACTTCATTCCAGTACCTGCTACTTCAGAGATGGCGAGTATGTGTGTGTTTGGCCACAGCACAGCTTGTGGGATCTTGGTTTTCTGATCAGGGATTGAACTCAGGCCCACCACAGTGAAAGCACCAAATCGTAACCACTGGACTGCCAGGGAGTTCCTGGATGGTGAACGTCCTTTGATCGGCACTTAATTCTGCTTATTGGGAGTGGCTTTTTAGTTCATTATATTCCAAGGCCCTTGACATTACCCTCTGAGACATCTTTAATTTTCTGTTGCCTTCCTTTGATCATACCTGAAGAGAAAAGATGCCCTTTAAACAATTTCCCAAATCTTTTCCTGCCCAGAGGCCTGTTTACATCTTGAACAATTTCAACCCAGTCTGGAAGCACTTATACAATATTCTCAAAAAACTTTATGGGCTTTCTTTGTGTCTGATTCTATCCAACTCCATTTTCTAAAAGCCACACCCATTATTTTAAAAAAGCTTCATCTTTTCTATGCTTAACCACTGTTATTTTGGGTCTGCCAGGCAATGTTCTTGATTCCCAGTTCTCTGTGTCCAGCAGACATGGCCTGTAGGGTAACATCTAAAGCTTTTATTTATATAGAGTTTTTTATTGCCCTATTAGCCAAAGCAAGTCATATTGTTAAGCCCAGAGTCAGTATGAGCAGTCACTACAAAAAGGCACAGATTCAGGGAAGTATGAAAAAATGGAGGCACTGTAAAATCCATATACCATAAAAAGTAATTAAGAAAAAGTTTAATATGATTTCTCTGTATGTGTGTGGATGTGAACATAAATATCATACTGTATGGTATGATTCTGCATCTTGTTATTTTTATTCAGTAGTATCTTTTTTTGTGTGATTCCTTTTAACTCCTATAAGAATTTCATTATATGAATATATAGTGCATTTTATTGAGCCATTTCTGTGATGAATGAACATTTAGGTTATTTCCAATTTTTTCACTATGACTGTATTTCATAAAGTCTGAGATGTACCATTTTTTCTCATTTTAACATCTCTGAAATTCATGAGTTACAATTATTTTAGTGTTATTTTATTGGCATACAAAATAATGATGAATCTTATAATCAGTGTTGTAGATTTGATGAAATGTGGCATAACCATTGATGAACATTTTATTGGATTGATCTCTACATCAGTTGTAACAATCATGTTTTGCCAACCTGATAGAGTGAAATGGTATCTCACTGCAGTATTTCCTTGATTACTAGTTAGGGTCAATATCACTTTGTGTTTATTGGCCATTTATGTTTCCTTATTGTGAGTTGCTTGTTTAAACCTGTTTCCTATTTTTTAATAGGGTTGTTTTTATCTTATTTATAGAAATTCTTTATCATTGTAGATTTTAATCTTTCATTAGTGCACTGCAAGTATCTTCTTCCATTCTGAAGTATGTTTTTTCACTTTGTTTATAGTGTTCTTTGTTGTATAGATACTTTAAATTTTAACAGAATTGAATTTTAAAAACCAATATTTTTAAAAATAGTTTTGAATTTTTATTTCTTGCTCACAAAATCCTTTAATACTACTATTGTTACTACCTGTAGTACGGGCATGCTAAGTCACTTCTAAGCTAAGTTGTGTTTGATTCTTTGAGACCCCATGGACTGTAGCACACCAGCCTCCTCTGTCCATGGGGATTCTCCAGGCAAGAATACTGGAGTGGGTTGCCATGCCTCTGCCAGGGGATCTTCCCAACCCAGGGATCAAACCCATGTCTCTTATGTTTCCTGTATTGACAGGCAAGTTTTTTACCACTAGCGTGCCTGGGAAGACACTACCTGTAGTAACAGGTACGAATTATTGAGCAGCTACTGGGTGTCAGGCATGGTTTAAGTGCATTCTATATGTGTGTGTGTATGTGTGTGTATATATACATATGTATATATTTTGAACATTAACTCATTCAACTATCACAATAACCCTATTGGATCAGTTCAGTTCAGTTGCGTCTGACTCTTTGCGACCCCATGGACTGCAGTTCGCCAGGCTTCCCGGTCTATCACCAACTCCTGGAACTTGCTCAAGCTCATGTCCACCAAGTTGGTGATGCCATCCGACCATCTCATCTGCTTCTGTTCCTGCCTTTAGTCTTTCCCAGCATCAGGGTCTTTTCCAATGAGTCAGTTCTTCACATTAGGTGGCCAAAGTATTGGAGTTTCAGCATCAGTCTTTCCAATGAATATTCAGGACTGATTTCCTTTAGGATTGACCGATTTGATCTCCTTGCAGTCCAAGGGACTCTCAAGAGTCTTCTCCAACACCACAGTTCAAAAGCATCAGTTCTGCAGTGTTCAGCTTTCTTTATGGTTCAACTCTCCCTATTGGATAATTATTGTTAGTCCCACTCTACACCAAGAAAACTGGAATCAGCCTGTGGTAGATTGCATAATGCCCCTTCCTTCTCACAGAGATAAATAAGCAAATCCTAATCCATGCAAACTGTGAACATTACCTTACATGAAAAAGGAGAAATATTACTTTACATGGCAAACAAGGGGATTAAATTAGGATTTTGAGGTGGAGAGGCTATCCTGGATTATCTGGGTATGCCCCAAATAAAATCACAAGTATCCTTATGAGAGGGAGGCAGAGGGAGATGTTACAACACAGAAGAGAAGGCAGTGGGGCCAAGAAGGCAGAGATTGGAGTGATGGCAGCCACAAGCCAAGGAATGCCAATAGTCACCAGAAATCATGACGGGAAGGAAGATAGAATATAATTTTATGTTATTGTTGATGTGGTTTCTCTCTGTAATGATTACCCATCTATCCATTTCTTTATTGGTTTATCTTTTTCCTGGGAGTACTTATATAGGCTAGATACTTTGTTAGGTGTGTAGTAAATGTACTTTTCAGTATGTAACATGGCTTTTCATGTTGTTTATCTTGTTTTTGTTGTCGTTCAGTCACTAAGTCATTTATGACTCTTTGGAACTCCATGAAATGCAGCATACCAGGCTTCCCTGTCCTTCACTCTTTCCTAGAATTTGCTTAAGTTCATGTTCATTGAGTCAGTGAGCCCATCCAACCATATCATCAGTCATCCCTTTCTCCTTCTGCCTTCAGTCTTTCCCAGCATCAGGGTTTTCCCCAATGAGTTGGCCCTTCACATCAGGTGGCCAAAGTATTAGATCTTCAGCATCAGTCCTTCCAATGAATATTCAGGACTGATTTCCTTTAGGATTGACTGGTTTGACCTCCTTGTTGTCCAAGAGTCTTCTCCAGCATCACAGTTCGAAAACATCAATTCTTTGGTGCTAAGCCTTCTTTATGGTCCAACTCTCATATCCGTACACAACTGCTAGAAAAAACATAGCTTTGACTATACAGACCTTTGTTGGCAAACTGATTTCTCTGCTTTTTAATATGTGGTCTATATTTGTCATAGCTTTTCTTCCAAGAAGTAAGCATCTTTTAATTTTATGGCTACCATTACCATCTTCAGTGATTTTGGAGATCAAGAAAATAAAATCTGCCATTTTTTCCATTTATTCAACATCTATTTGCCATAAAGTAATGGGACTGGATGCCATGATCTTAGTTTTTTGAATGTCGAATTTTAAGCCAGCTTTTTCACTTTCCTCTTTTACCTTTATGAAGAGGCACTTTACTTTCTCTTCGATTTCTGCCATTAGGGTGGTATCATCTGCATATCTGAAGTTGTTGATATTTTTCATGACAGTTTTGATTCCAACTTGTGATTCATCCAGCCCAGCATTTCTCATGATGTACTCTGCATGTAAGTTAAATAAGCAGGGTGACAATATACAGCTTTGACATACTCCTTTCCCAATTTGGAACCAGTCTGTTGTTCTATGTCTGGTTCTAACTGTTGTTTCTTGACCTCCATACAGTTTTGACCCACATCCCTCCCCACCATATCCCTCCAGGTTGTCACAGAGCACTGGCTTTGGATGCCCTGTGCCATACATCAAACTTGCACTGGTTATCTGTTTTACATATGGTAACATATATGTTTCAATGCTATTCTCTCAAATCATGCTGTCCTCTCCTTCTCCCACTGAGTCCAAAATCTGTTGTTTATGTCTGTGTCTCTTTTGCTGCCCTGCATGTAGGATCATCATTACCATTTTTCTAGATTCCACATATAAGAATATATATGGTATTGTCTTTCTTTTTCTGACTTACTTCACTCTGTATAATAGGCTCTAGATTTATCTACCACATTAGAACTGAGTCAAATGCTTTCCTTTTTAGAGATGAGTAATATAATCCTTGGAAGAAAAGTTATGACCAACCTAGATAGCATATTGAAAAGCAGAGACATTACTTTGCCAACAAAGGTCCGTCTAGTCAAGGCTATGGTTTTTCCGGTGGTCATGTATGGATGTGAGAGTTGGACTGTGAAGAAAGCTGAGCACCGAAGAATTGATGCTTTTGAACTGTGGTGTTGGAGAAGACGCTTGAGAGTCCCTTGGACTGCAAGGAGATCCAACCAGTCCATTCTAAAGGAGATCAGCCCTGGGTGTTCTTTGGAAGGAATGATGCTAAAGCTGAAACTCCAGTATTTTGGCCACCTCATGTGAAGAGTTGACTCATTGGAAAAGACTCTGATGCTGGGAGGGATTGGGGGCAAAAGGAAAAGGGGACGACAAAAGATGAGATGGCTGGATGGCATCACCAACTCGATGGACGTGAGTTTGAGTGGACTCCGGGAGATGGTGATGGACAGGGAGGCCTGGTGTGCTGCGGTTCATGGGGTCACAGAGAGTCGGACACGACTGAGCAACTGAACTGAATATACTCTGTTTATATGTGTACCCTCTTCCAACAACACACCCCCTTCCAACAACAAAAGAGAAGACTCTACACATGGACATAACCAGGTGGTCAATACCAAAATCAGATTGATTATATTCTTTGCAGCCAAAGATGGAGAAGCTACATACAGTCAGCAAACACAAGACTGGGAGCTGACTGTGGCTCAGATCCTGAACTCCTTATTGCCAAATTCAGACTTAAAATGAAGAAAGTAGGGAAAGCCACTAGACCATTCAGGTATGACCTATAATAAAATTCCTTATTATTATACAGTGGAAGTGAGAAATAGATTTAAGGGCCTAGATCTGATAGATAGAGTGCCTGAAGAACTATGGATGGAGATTCATGACACTGTAAAAGAGACAATGATCAAGACCATCCCTATGGAAAAGAAATGCAAAAAGGCAAAATGGTTCTCTGAGGAAGCCTTACAAATAGCTGAGAAAAGAAGAGAAGCTAAAGGCAAAGGAGAAAAGCAGAGATATACTCATTTGAATTCAGAGTTCCAAAGAATAGCAAGGAGAGATAATAAAGCCTTCCTCAGTGAATAATGCAAAGAAATAAAGGAAAATAATAGAATGGGAAAGACTAGAGATCTCTTCAAGAAAATTAGAGACACCAAGGAAACATTTCATGCCAAAGATGGGCACAATAAAGGACAGAAATGATATGGACCTAAAAGAAGCAGAAGATATTAAGAAGAGGTGGCAGGAATACAGAGAAGAACTGTACAAAAAAGATCTTCATGACCCAGATAATCACGATGGTGTGATCACTCACCTAGAGCCAGACATCCTGGAATGTGAAGTCAAGCGGGCCTTAGGAAGCATCACTATGAACAAAGCTAGTGGAGGTGATGGAATTCCAGTTGAGATATTTGAAATCCTAAAAGATGATGCTGTGAAAGTGTTGCACTCAGTATGCCAGCAAATTTAGAAAACTCAGCAGTGGCCATAGGACTGGAAAAGGTCAGTTTTCATTCCTATCCCAAAGAAAGGCAATGCCAAAGAATGTTCAAACTACCACACAATTACACTCATCTCACATGCTAGCAAAGTAATGCTCAAAATTCTCCAAGGCAGGCTTCTATAGTACGTGAACTGTGAACTTCCAGATGTTCAAACTGGATTTAGAAAAGGTAGAGGAACCAGAGATCAAATTGCCAACATCTGTTGGATATCGAAAAAGCAAAAGAGTTCCAGGAAAACATCTACTTCTGCTCTATTGACTATACCAAAGCCTTTGACTGTGTGGATCACAACAAACTGTGGAAAATTCTTAAAGAGATGGGAATACCAGATCCCCTTACCTGCCTTCTGAGAAATCTGTATGCAGGTCAGGAAACAACAGTTAGAACTGGACATGGAACAACGAACTGGTTCCAAATTGGGAAAGGAGTTCGTCAACAGTGTATATTGTCACCCTGGTTATTTAACTTATATGCAGAGTACATCATGCAAAATGCTGGGCTGGATGAAACACAAGCTGGAATCAAGATTGCTGAGATACATCAATAACCTCAGATATGCAGATGACACCACCCTTATGGCAGAAAGCAAAGAGGAACTAGAGTCTCTCGATGAAAGTGAAAGAGGAGAGTGAAAAAGTTGGCTTAAAACTCAACATTCAGAAAACTAAAATCATGACATCCGGTCCCAATCACTTCATGGCAAATAGATGGGGAAACAATGGAAACAGTGTCAGACTTTATTTTCTTGGGCTCCAAAATCACTACAGATGGTGACTGCAGCCATGAAATTAAAAGATGCTTGCTCCTTGGAAGAAAAGCTATGACCAACCTAGACAGCATATTAAAAACCAGAGATTTGACTTTGCCAAGAAAGGTCTGTCTAGTCAAATCTATGGTTTTTCCAGTAGTCATGTATCGAAGTGATAGACTATAAAGAAAGCTAAGCGCCGAAGAATTGATGCTTTTGAACTGTGGTGTTGGAGAAGACTCCTGAGAGTCCCTTGGACAGCAAGGAGATCCAACCAGTCCATCCTAAAGGAGATCAGTCCTGGGTATTCATTGGAAGAACTGATGTTGAAGCTGAAACTCCAATACTTTGGCCATCTGATGTGAAGAGCTGACTCATTTGAAAAGACCCTGATCCTGGGAAAGATTGAAGGTAGGAGGAGAAGGGGATGACAGAAGATGAGATGGCTGGATGGGATCACTGACTCAATGGACATGGGTTTGGTTGGACTCTGGAGTTGGTGATGGACAGGGAGGCCTGGCATGCTGCAGTTCATGGGGTTGCAAAGAGTCGGACATAACTGAGCAACCGAACTGAACTGAATACAGAGCAAAATTCATAAACAAAGTTAGGACAGTAGCGACAGAACTGAACTGAACTGAATAATGAGGTTTGTCATGCATTTTCTTTTGTGTTTATTAGCCATATGTATGGAGAAGAAATGGTAATCCACTCCAATATTCTTGCTTGGAGAATCCCATGGACAGAGGAGCCTGATAGCTTCCTAGTCTATGGTGTTTTAAGAGTCGGACATGACTTAGTGACAGAACCAGCCATCTGTATGTCTTCTTTGGAGAAATATCTGTTTAGGTCTTCTGCCTACTTTTTGACTGGGTTGTTCATTTTTCTGATATTGAGATGCATGAGCTGCTTGTGTATTTTGAAGATTAATTCTTTGTCAGTTGTTCAGTTTGCTATTATTTTCACCTATTCTGAGGGCTGTCTTTTCACCTTGCTTATAGCTTCCTTCATTGTGCAAAATCCTTTAAATTTAATTAGGTCCCATTTGTTTATTTTTGTTTTTATTTCCATTAGTCTGGGAGGTGGGTCATAGAGGATCTTGCTGTGATTTATGTCAGAGAGTGTTCTGCCTGTTTTCCTCTAAGAGTTTTATAGTTTTTGGTCTTACCTTTATATCTTTAATCCATTTTGAGTTTATTTTTGTGTGTGGTGTTACAAAGTATTCTAATTTCTTTCTTTTACACATAGTTGATCAGTTTTCCCAGCACCACTTATTGAAGAGTGTGTCTTTTCTCCATTGTATATTCTTGCCTCCTTTGTCAGAGATAAGGTGTCCATAGGTGCTTGGATTTATCTCCAGGCTCTCTAATTTGTTCCATTGATCTATATTTCTGTTTTTGACTGTAGCTTTGTGGTACAGTCTGAAGTCCGGAAGGTTGATTCCTCCAGTTTTATTCTTCTTAAGATTGCTTTGGCTACTTGGGGTCTTTTGTGTTTCCATACAAATTGTGAAGTTATTTGTTCTAGTTCTATGAAAAATACCATTGGTAGTTTGTTACAGATTGCACTGAATCTATAGATTGTTTTGGGTAGTATAGTCATTTTCACTATAGTGATTCTTCCAATCCAAGACGATGGTATGTTTCTCCATATATTTGTGCAATCTTTGATTTCTTTCATCAGTGTTTTATAGTTTTCTGTATACAGGTCTTTTGTCTCTTTAGGTAAATTTATTCCTAAGTATTTTATTCATTTTGTTGCAAAGGTGAATGGGATTGTTTCCTTAATTTCTCTGATTTTTCATTTTTAGTGTATAGGAATGCAAGGGATTTCTGTATATTAACTTTATATCCTGTGACTTCACTATATTCATTGATTCATTCTAGTAATTTTCTGGTGGCATCTTCAGGGCTTTCTATGTAGAGAACCATGTCATCTGCTAACAGTGAGAGTTTTACTCTTTTTCCAATCTGGATTCTTTTTATTTCTTTTTCTTCTCTATGGCTAGAACTTTTTCTTCTCTATTTCTATGGCTAGGACTTTTAAAACTATGTTGAATACTAGTGGTGAGAGTGGGCACCCTTGTCTTGTTCCTGATTTTAGAGAAAATGCTTTCGATTCTTTGCAATTGAGGATAATGTTTGCTGTGGTTTGCTCTGTATGGCTTTTATTATTTTGAGATATGTTTCTTCTATGCCTACTTTCTGGAGAGTTTTTATCATAAATGGGTGTTGAATTTTGTCAAAGGCTTTCTCTGCATCTGCAGAAATAGTCATATAGTTTTTTGTCTTTCAATTTGTTAATATGGTGTGTCACATTGATTTATTTGCATATATTAAAGAATTCTTGTATCCCTGGGATGAAGCCCACTTGATCATGATATATGATCTTTTTAGTATGTTGTTGAATTCTCTTTGCTAGAATTTTGTTGTGGAAATACAGCTTGTACATCTGGGAGTTCTCAGTTCAAGTACTGCTGAAGCTTAGATTGAAGGATTTTGGGTATAAACTTGCTAGCCTGTGAAATGAGCACAGTTGTACGGTAGTTTGAACATTCTTTGGCATTTCCCTTCTTTGATATTGGAATGAAAATGGAACTTTTCCAGTCCTGTGGCCACTGCTGAGTTTTCCAAATTTGCTGACATATTGAATGCAGCATTTTAACAGCATCATGTTTTAGGGTTTTAAATAGTCCAGCTGGAATGCTATCACCTCCACAGCTTTGTTTGTATTAATGCTCCCTAAGCATATTAAAAAGCAGAGACATTACTTTGCCTACAAAGGTCCGTCTAGTCAAGGCTATGGTTTTTCCAGTGGTCATGTATGGATGTGAGAGTTGGACCATAAAGAAAGCTGAGCGCGGAAGAATTGATGCTTTTGAACTGTGGTGTTGGAGAAGACAGACTCTTGAGAGTCCCTTGGACTGCAAGGAGATCCAACCAGTCCATCCTAAAGGAGATCAGTCCTGGGTGTTAATTGGAAGGACTGATGCTGAAGCTGAAACTCCAATACTTTGGCCACCTCATGCAAAGAGTTGACTCATTGGAAAAGACTCTGATGCTGGGAGGGATTGGGGGCAGGAGGAGAAGGGGACGATAGAGGATGAGATGGCTGGATGGTATTAGCGACTCGATGGACATGAGTTTGAGTAAACTCCGAGAGTTGATGATGGACAGGGAGGCCTGGTGTGCTGCAATTCATGGGGTTGCAAAGAGTCAGACAGGATTGAGTGACTGAACTGAACTGAACTGAAGGCCCACTTGACTTCACACTCCAGGCTGTCTGGTTCTAGGGTTGAGTGACCACACCATCACCGTTATCCAGGTTATTAAGACTTTTTTGTACAGTTCCATGTATTCTTGCCACCTCTTCTTAATCTCTTCTGCTTGTGTTAGGTCCTTACTCTTTCTGTCTTTATTGTGCCCATCTTTGCATGAAATGTTCCCTTGGTATCTCTAAATTTCTTGAAGAGATCTGTTAACTTTTATATTTTTATTTAGTCAAATTTAAAAGTTTTAATTTATATCTGTTTGTTATTTGAAAGAACTTTCTAACTTCCCATTTTCTTCTACAAGTTTGACTTTTTTAGAAAGTTTAGGTCTTTCCTCTATCTGGAATTTCCTTTTAAAAAAAAAATTGAAGAAGTGTTGATTTATAATATTGTGTTATTAATAATTTCAAGTGTACAGCAAAGTGGTATATATATTCCTTTTCAAATTCTTTTCTATTATAGCTTATTACAAGATACTGAATATAGTTGCTTCTGCCAAGTTGCTTCAGTCGTGTCCGACTCTGTGCGACCCCATAGACGGCAGCCCACCAGGCTCCCCCGTCCCTGGGATTCTCCAGGCAAGAACACTGGAGTGGGTTGCCACCTCCTTCTCCAATGCATGAAAGTGAAAAGTGAAAGTGAAGTCGCTCAGTTGTGTTCGACTCTTTGCTACCCCGTGGACTGCAGTCCACCAGGCTCCTCCGCCCATGGGATTTTCCAGGCAAGAGTACTGGAGTGGGGTGCCATTGCCTTCTCCGATAGTTGCTTCTACTATACAGTAAATTCTTGTTTATCTGTTTTATATATAGAGTGTGTATCTGCTAATCCCATCAGTTCAGTTCAGTTGCTCAGTCGTGTCCGACTCTTTGTGATCCCATGGACTGCAGCATGCCAGGCTTACTCCTAATTTATTCCTCCCTGGAATTTACTTGTGAGAATAGTATGTAGGGACATAATTATTCCCCAAATGGAGAATCAGTTATCTCAATAACATTATTAAGAGATCCAGTTTCCTTCTGTTTCACATGAATCCATTTTTGAGCTGTCAATTACATTCTTCTGGTCTATTGCCTATCTTTACAATAATACAAACAGTATTAATTCCTACAGTTTTAAAATATGTTTTGATGTTTGGTAGGGCAAGCTCTCTTCTTTTCTAAACTTGCTTTTACTACATTTGTATATTTACATTTTAAAAATTAAAAAAATTAATTTTTCTATTAAGATAAAAATTTTAGAGAAGTTTATGCTTATTAGCAAAATTGAGGGAAATGCACAGAGATTTTCCATATACTTCCTGCTCCCACACATGCACAGCATCCCCTATTATCAACATCTTCACTAAAGTAGTACATTTGTTACAGTGATAGACCTATGTTGCCATGTCATCCAAAGTCCATAGGTTACATTAGGATTAATGCTTGGTGTTGTACATTCCCAGTACAACTGGGATTAATTTAACAATATAAAATAATCACATAGAATTGGGGGGGGGGTAAAGCAGAGTGATGTGGTAAGTAGAAGGACATACATGCACATGTTTTCATCCACCCAGTCAGTCTATGATACATATTGATACATAATTATCAATATGTATGATCCTATTACCATTTTCTTAATTGTTTGGGGTTTATTTTCTGTAGGTCTTTTTCCTTCTCTTGTGTTCCCTGCCTAGAGAAGTTCCTTTAGCATTTGTTGTAAAGCTGTTTTGGTGGTGCTGAATTCTCTTAACCTTAGTTTGTGTGGAAAGCTTTTGATTTCTCCATCAAAACTGAAGGAGAGTCTTGCTGGGTATAGTATTCTTGGTTGTTGGTTCTTCCCTTTCATCACTTTAAATATATCATGCCCTTCTGGCTTGTAGAGTTTCTGTTGAGAAATCAGCTGGTAGCCTGATGGGAGTTCCCTTATATGTTACTTGTCATTTTTCCTGTGTTGCTTTTAATAGTTTATCTCTGTCTTTAATTTTTGTCAGTTTGATTACTATTTATCTTGGTGTGTTACTCCTTGTGTTTATCCTTTCTGGGACTCTCTGTGCTTCCTGGACTTGGTTGACTATTTCCTTTCCCATGCTCAGAAAGTTTTCAGCTATTATCTCTTCAAATATTCTCAGCTCCTTTCTCTCTGTCTTCTCTCTCTGACCCCTATAATGCAAATGTTGGTGTGTCTGATGTTCTCCCAGAGGTCTCTTAGGCTGTCTCCATTTCTTTTCATTCTTTTTCTATATTCTGTTCTGTGGCAGTGATTTCCACCATTCTGTCCTCCGGGTCATTTACCCATTCTTCTGTCTTAGTTATTCTGCTGTTGATTTCTTCTAGTGTATTATTCATCTTAGTTTGTTACTTCTTTAGTTCTTCTAGGTCTTTGGTAAACATTTATTGCATTTTATCCATCTTTGCCTCCATTGTTTTTCTGAGATCCTGAATCATCTTCTCTATCATTCTGAATTCTATTTCTGGAAGGTTGCCTATCTCCACTTCACTTAGTTGTTATTCTGAGATTTTATCTTGTCCCTTCATCTGGAACATAACTTTCTGCTTTTTCGTCGTGATTAACTTTCTGTAATATGGTTTTTGTTTTAGCTGCTTGAGACGGTGCTGCTTTTTGCTTCTCCTATCTGCCCTCTGATGGATGAGGCTGAGAGGCCATTTATGCTTGTTCATGAAAGGGACTGGCAATCCACTCTAGTACTATTGCCTGGAAAATCCCATGGACAGAGGAGCCTGGTAGGCTACAGTCCATGGGGTCACAAAGAGTCGGACAAGACTGAGCGACTTCACTTTTCATCTATGGGAGGGACTGGCAATGGGAAAAACTGGGTCTTGCTCCAGTGGGCAGGGCCTCACTCAGTAAAGTTTTAATCCAGTTATCTGCTGATGGGTGGGTGGCACTCCCTCCCTGGTAGTTGTTTGGCCTGAAGCAACCCAGCCCTGGGGTCTGTAGGCTCTATGGTAGAGTTAACAGTTAACTTGCAGAGGGTTTATACCAAGGGAGACCTTCCAGCGCCCCGCTTCCTGTGCGATCCCCTGCTGACCCACACCTCCACAGTTGGCCCTCTAACACTAGCAGGTAGTTTTGGTTCAATCTTCTGTGGGGTCACTGCTCCTCTCCTCTGGGTTTTGGTGTGTGAAAAATTTTGTTTGTGCCCTCCAAGACTATAGTCTTTGTTTCCCTCAGTCCTCTGGAAGCCTATAATCAAATCCTGCTGGCACTCAAGGCCAGATTCCCTGGGGATTCCCAGTCCCTTTGTCAGATCCCCAGGCTGAGGAGCCTGACATGGGGTTCAGAACCTTCACAATAGTGAAGGTACTTTGCTGCTGCTGTTCTCCAGTCTGTTGCCACCACTCAGTGGGTATGGAATTTGTATTTATCATGATTGTGCCCCTCCTACCATCTTGCATGGCTTATTCTTTGTCTTTGGACATGGGGTATCTTTTTTGGTGGGTTCCAGCATCTCCCTATTGATGGTTGTTCAACAGCGAGTTGCAGTTTTGATTTTCTCACAGGAGGAGATAAGAGCACTACTCCACCATCTTGAGCCAGAAGCCTCTATGTACCACATCTGCATTATCCATTCATCTGTCAATGGACATTTAGGTTCCTTCTACATCCTGAATATTGTAAATAATGCTGGAATGAATATTGGGGTACACATGTCTTCTTGAATTATGGTTTTCTCTGAGTATATGCCCAGTAGTGGGATAGCTGGATCATATGGTAGTTCTATTTTTAGTTTTTAAAGGAACCTCCATACTGTTCTCCATGTGCTGTGCTAAGTCACTTCAGTCATGTCTGACTCTTTCTCAAAGAACCAGCTTTTAGTTTTATTAATCTTTACTATTGTTTCTTTCATTTCTTTTTCATTTATTTCTGCTCTGATCTTTATTATTTCTTTCCTTCTGCTAATTTTTTTTCGGTTCTTCTTTTTCCAGTTGTTTTAGGTGTAAAGTTAGGTTGTCTATTTGATGTTTTTCCTGTTTCTTGAGGTAGGATTGTATTGCTATAAACTTCCCTCTTAGAACTGCTTTTGCTGTATCCCATAGGTTTTGACTTGACATGTTTTCATTGTCATTCGTTTCTAGAAAATTTTTGATTACGCTTTTGATTTCTTCAGTAACCTGTTGGTTATTTAGAGGCATATTGTTTAATCTCCATGTGTTTGTGTTTTTTACAGTTTTTTTTCTTGTAATTGATATCTAGTCTCAAAGCATTGTTGTCAGAAAAGATGCTTGATATGATTTCAATTTTCTTAAAATTACTGAGGTTTGGTTTGTGACCCAAAATGTGGTCTATTCTGGAGAATGTTCCATGTGTGCTTGAGAAGAAGGTGCATTCTTTACATTTGGATGGGATGTCCTGAAGATATCAATGAGACCCATCTCACTTAATGTATCATTTAAGACTTGTGTTTCCTTATTAATTTTCTGTTTTGATGATCTGTCCATTGGTGTGAGTGGGGTGTTAAAGTCTCCTACTATTATTGTTTTACTGTCAGTTTCTCCTTTTACGTCTTTTAGTGTTTGTCTTATGTATTGAGGTGCTCCTATGTTGGGTGCATAGATATTTGCAATTGTTATGTCTTCGTCTTGGATTGATCCCTTGATCATTATATAGTGTTCTTCCTTTTCTCTTGTAATAGTCTTTATTTTAAGGCCTATTTTGTTTGTTATGAAGATTGCTATTCCAGTTTTTTTTTGCTTCCCATTTGCATGGAATATATTTTTCCATCCTCTCACTTTCAGTCTAAATGTGTCTTTAGGTCTGAAGTATAGCCAACATATATATGGATCTTGTTTTTGTATCCATTCAACCAGTCTGTGTCTTTTGGTTGGAGGATTTAATCCGTTTACATTCAAAGTAATTATTGATATATATGTTCCTATTGCCATTTTCTTAGTTGTCTGGGGATTGATTTTGTAGATCTTTTTCTTCCATTGTATTTCTTGACTATGTAAGTCCCTTTAACATTTGTTGTAAAGCTAGTTTGGTGGTATTGAATTCTCTTAACTTTTGCTTTTCCGAAAAGCTTTTTATTTCTCTGTCAATTTTGAATGAGATCCTTGCCAGGTACAGTAATCTTGGTTGTAGGTTTTTCCCTTTCAGTACTTTAAATATATCCTGCCATTCCCCTCTGGCCTGCAGAGTTTCTGCTGAAAGATCAGCTGTTAAGCATATGGGTTTCCCTTGTATGTTACTTATTGCTTTTCCCTCACTGTTTTTAATATTCTTTCTTTGTGTTTAATCTTTGTTAGTTTGATTAGTATATGTCTTGGCCTGTTTCTCCTTGGGTTTATCCTATATGGGACTCTTTGCACCTCTTGGACTTAATTGATTATTTCCTTTTCCATGTTGGAGAAAATTTCAACTATAATCTCTTCAAAAATTTTCTTTTTCTCTTCTCCTGGGACCCCTATAATTCAAATGTTGGTGCATTTTATATTGTCCCAGAGATCTCAGAGACTATCCTCAGTTCTTTTCATTCTTCTTGCTTTATTCTGCTCTTCAGAAGTTATTTCCACCATTTTATCTTCCACTCACTGATTTGTTCTGCTTCAGATATTCTGCTATTGATTCCTTTCAGAGTATTTTTAATTTCAGTAATTGTGTTGTTTGTCTCTGTATGTTTATTCTTTAATTCTCGTAGGTCTTTGTTAATTGATTCTTTTTAATTTTCTCCATTCTGTTTTCGAGGTTTTGATCATCTTTGCTATCGTTGTTCTGAATTCTTTTTCAGGAGTTTGCCTATTTCCTCTTCATTTATTTGGACTTCTGTGTTTCTAGTTTGTTTATTCATTTGTGTAGTATTTCTCTGCCTTTTCATTATTATTATTTTTTTAAACTTACTGTGTTTGAGGTCTCCTTTTCCCTAAGGTTGGTCCAGTGGTTTCTGTAAGCATCATATAGGGTGAGATTTGTGCTGAATTTTTTTTCCCCCCTTTGATGGGCAAGGCTCAGTAAGGTGGTAATCCTGTCTGCTGCTGATTGGGTTTGTACTTTTGTTTGTTGTTTAGATGAAGCTCCTGCACAGGGTGCTACTGGTGGTTGGGTGATGCTGGGTCTTGTATTCAAGTGGTTTCCTTTGCGTGAGTTCTCACTATTTGATACTCCCGAGGGTTAGTTCTCTGGTAGTCTAGCGTCTTGGAGTCAGTGCTCCCACTCCAAAGGCTCAGGGCTTGATCTCTGGTCAGGAATGAAGATTCCACAAGTGGTTTGTTATGGCATTGAGACTGAAAGAAATACCCCAAAACGAGAAACCAAAGATGAACCCCAGACAAATGGTAGTTACAAAATCAGACAAATAATAATTGAAATAATGGAACATACACATATACATATACACCCATAAGCAAAATCAAAACAGTCCAAAAAAAATAAAGTACAATAGATTGACCTGGCAACCAAAGGAAACCAAAAATTATATTTACCAGTTAAGAACAAAACTAACTAAAGCACAGACTAGAAAACAAAACCAAAGCAAGGTGCCAAGTGGGGAATAAGGCAATGAAAATAAAGCTAACAAATATGTTGAGAGGAGAGGAAAGAAAGAAAAGAAAGAAAGAATAGATATGCAAAGTTAAATAGAGGTAGATAAAGAAGATTTATATACATTAAAGATTAACTGTGAGGGGAAAAGAATAGTAGGAAAAGCAAACAAAGGAATAAATATAGAAAAAACGATAGATTTTAAAAATTAAAATTAAAAAAAGAGAAAAGAAAAAAAGGAAAGAAGAAAGGAAGAAAAAAAAAAAACATAAAAAAAGAGGAAAACTCCACAGAACAGCAAATGTCCAATGTAGAGGTAGAGGTTTATAACAACAATAAAAAATGTGACTAAGGAAAAAAAAAAGCCCAAAAGCTTAATTAGATTTCATACTGCCAATAAAATTGACAACTACAACAGAGGGGGGAAAATGGGAAAAAAAAAAAAAAGGAAAAAAAATCCAGAAGAATCTATAGAACAAGTCAAAACACAAAAATAATAAATGTTTTTTTCTTGAGTCACTGCTGTCAGAGTCCTTTCCCTCACTGGGAGTCACAGCCCACCCCACCTTCCTAGGATGCCCTCCAACACTGTGCTGGTCTCTGGACCTGCTGTGGGGTGCATCTCATAATCTAATCTGGTCCTACTCCTGTGTGTTCTTGCCTTCAATGTCCACAGCTATCAGAACTAGTGCATTTTCTTTTGTGGGAGCTCTCAGTGTCCTTTTATATATTCCATAGACACAGAGTCTGCCTAGTTGATCCTGTGGATTTAATCCACAGCTTGTAAGGCTGGTGGGAAGGTTTTGGGTCTTCTTCCTTAGCCGCACTGATCCTGGGTTTCAATTGTGGTTTTATTTCCACCTCTGCATGTGGGTCATCCACTGGGGTTTGCTCCTTAGGCTGCCCTGGAGGATTTGGGTTTGCCCCAATGAGGGCCAAGTGTGGAGGTGGTGCAGCTGCTTGGGTCACAAGCGGTTCTGGCAGCACCAGGTATTCAGGGGAGTTGGCAGGTAGGGCAGCAGGAAATACAGTGCTCTAGAAGGGTATGGAAACCAGTATTGGCCAGTACCCTCCAGTATTCTTCCCCGGAGAACTCCCTTGACAAAAAAGCCTGGCAGGCCACAGTCCACAGGGTGACAAAGAGCTGGACACAACTGAAGTGACCCTGCATGCATAGATGCAAGACTTTTTTTTTGCCTGTGGCAGCTCTGCCCCAGTGAGTGTTGAGTGTGAAGGTGGTGCAGCTGCTTGAGTTGTGGGGACCCTGGCGGTGCCAAGTGTGTAGGGACATGGACTGCCTCCATTGCAGGAGTTGTGGTCCTATCAGTGTCTTTTTGTGAGCCTCTGGTAGCTGACAATCAGAAGGCCTCTTTGGCCAGTCTTTTCCATAGCTCCGTCCATTCAGGCACATAGAGGGGCCCCCCTGGCTGGGGTCCTACTCTGTAGATTGGTGCATCAGGCACTTAAAGGGGCACCCTGGGTGGGGTCCTACTCTGTAGTTCGGGTGTGTCAGGCACTTGATGGACCAGCCTCTCTATTGTTCAGCTGCAGATGCTGGCTTGTGGGGAGAGAGAGGCTATGGTAATGGCTCCACCCCCTACTCATGAGTCAGCAATATCCCCTAGCTCCCATGGCTGCCTGACTGCTCCACAGGCATTTCCCACCACGATCTTCTCCTTCACATCCCCTAATTCCATCTTTCCACAGTCACCAGCAGCCCTCACCCTGGGAAGCTCCACAATCCCTAAACTCTAGCTCCCAGCCACTGTGCCTTCTAGGGGACCTGCGTCCCTGTCTGAGGTATGTACGGCCGCAGTAAGGACTGTCTGATTCCCATTCCATTTAGGCTGCCACGGATCAGCTCTTTCACTCTCAGCCTTAAATGTTTCTCCTCTGACCCAGACAGTTGCCCCAGTGTGGGGATTAGACCTCTGTTTCAGTTTCTCCACCTGCTGAGGGCAGGTCCAGTCCTACTAACGCTCCTGTTTTCCCCCACTTCCCACTTCCTACTGAGTTTTGTGTGCTTCTTTATATTCTTTTCCGCTGGTCAGGTACTCTTGTCTGCTCTCAGCTGGTGTTCTGCATACACTTCTGTGTCTGAAGGTGTATTCCTGATGTATCCATGGAGAGAGATGTACTCCACATCCACCCACTCCTCTGCCATCTTGTTCTTGGTCCATGTCCGACTCTTTATGACTCCATGGACTGTAGCCCACCAGACTCCTCTGTCCATGGGATTCTCTAGGCAAGAATACTGGAGTCAGTTGCCATTTCCTTCTCCAGGGCATCTTCCTGATGCAGGGATCGAACCTCTGTCTCTTATGTCTCCTGCATTGGCAAGCAGGTTCTTTACCACTAGCACCACCAGGGAAGCCCTTGTTCTCCATGGTGACTGTATCAATTTACATTCCCACCAACAGTGCAGGAGGGCTCCCTTTTCTCCACACCCTCTCCAACATTTATTGTTTGTAGATTTTTTGATGATATCGTTCTGACCAGCGTGAGGTGACACCTCATTGTAGTTTTGATTTGCATTTCTCTAATAATTAGTGTTGTTGAGCATCTTTTCATATGCTTTTTGGCCATCTTTGTGTCTTCTTCAGGGAAATGTCTATTTTGATCTTCTGCCCATTTTTTAAATTGGGTTGTTTGTTGTTTTCATATTGAGTTGCGTGAGCTCTTTATTTTGGAGATTAAACCTTTGTCATTTGCTTTGAAAATACTTTCTCCCATTCTGAAGGTTGCCTTTTTGTCTTATTTATGGTTTCCTTTGCTGTGCAGAAGCTTTTAAGTTTAATTAGGTTCCATTTGTTTATTTTGTTTTCATTTTCATTACTCTGGGAGATGGGTCAAAAAAGATCTTGCTGTGGTTTATGTCAGAGTGTTCTGTCTGTGTTTTCTCCTAGAAGTTGATAGTGTCAAGTCTAACATTCAGGCTCTTAGTCCATTTTGAATTTGTTTGCGTGTATGGCATTAGGAAGTGTTCTAATATCATTAATTTACATGCAGCTGTCCAGTTTTCCCAGCACCACTTATTACAGAGTCGGTTTTTTTCCATTGTATAATGTTGCCTCCTTTGTTATAGATTATGTGACCCATAGGTGTGTGGGTTTATCTCTAGGTTTTCTATCAGGATTTACTCTTAACATCTTTCATATATAACATATAGCACTGTTAATTATATTTATCATATTGTACATTACATTCTTAATACTTGTAACTAGAAATTTGTACCTTTTGATTGCCTTCGCCCAGTTTTCCCTTCTCCATCCTCATATGCATTTTGGAATCACCTAATGCAATTCCTTGAAAAATACTATTGGTATTAGAATTGTTAGGTAGGTAGAATAGGGAAAAGGAGTCCAAAATGGCGGTGGCTAAAAGACAAGGAAGGTCCGAGGACCAGAGTGAAGACTTCGGGCAGAACAAACAGCACTCCTGGCTGTTTGGTGCTCCACCTGGGCCTGCCCTATGCAAATGGGCTTAGCCAGGAGTGCTGTTTGTTTTGTTTGTTCTGCCTGAAGTCTTCACTCTGGTCCTCGGACCTTCCTTGTCTTTTAGCCACCGCCATTTTGGACTCCTTTTCCCTATTCTACCTACCTAACATAATTATGATTACATTGAATTTCTAGATTATTCGGGAAAGAATTGATAAGTTTATTATGATAAATCTTCCCATTCTCAAAAATGGATTATCTTTTAAGTTAGGTCATGTTTTAATTATTTTAAATCTTATAGCTGTACTATTGCTTGCACATTTGTTATTAGGTATATTCTAAAGCTTTTGACTGTGTGGATCACAATAAACTGTGGAAAATTCTGAAAGAGATGGGAATACCAGACCACCTGACCTGCCTCTTGAGAAATCTGTATGCAGGTCAGGAAGCAACAGTTAGAACTAGACATGGAACAACAGACTGGCTCCAAATAGGAAAAGGAGTTCATCAAGGGTGTATATTGTCACCCTGCTTATTTAACTTATATGCAGAGCACATCATGAGAAACCCTGGGCTGGAAGAAGCACAAGCTGGAATCAAGATTGCTGGGAGAAATATCAATAACCTCAGATATGCAGATGACACCACCCTTATGGCAGAAAGTGAAGAGGAACTCAAAAGCCTCTTGATGAAAGTGAAAGTGGAGAGTGAAAAAGTTGGCTTAAAGCTCAACATTCAGAAAACTAAGATCATGGCATCCGGTCCCATCACGTCATGGGAAATAGATGGAGAAACAGTGGAAACAGTGTCAGACTTTATTTTTTTGGGCTCCAAAATCACTACAGATGGTGACTGCAGCCATGAAATTAAAAGATGCTTACTCCTTGGAAGGAAAGTTATGACCAACCTAGATAGCATATTGAAAAGCAGAGACATTACTTTGCCAACAAAGGCCCGTCTAGTCAAGGCTATGGTTTTTCCAGTGGTCACGTATGGATGTGAGAGTTGGACTGTGAAGAAGGCTGAGTGCCGAAGAATTGATGCTTTTGAACTGTGGTGTTGGAGAAGACTCTTGAGAGTCCCTTGGACTGCAAGGAGATCCAACCAGTCCATTCTGGAGATCAGTCCTGGGATTTCTTTGGAAGGAATGATGCTAAAGCTGAAACTCCAGTACTTTGGCCACCTCATGTGAAGAGTTGACTTATTGGAAAAGACTCTGATGCTGGGAGGGATTGGGGGCAGGAGGAGAAGGGGACGACAGAGGATAAGATGGCTGGATGGTATCACTGACTCTATGGACATGAGTCTGAGTGAACTCTGGGAGTTGGTGATGGACAGGGAGGCCTGGCGTGCTGTGATTCATGGGGTCGCAAAGAGTTGGACACGACTGAGCGACTGAACTGAACTGAACTGAAGATACATTATGGTACTGATATCTTTTTTTTTTTCCTACTGCAAATTATAATTGGTTAGAGTTAGTATACAGGAGCTATTGATTTTTTTTTTTTTTTTGGTCCTGTAAAACCTTGACTTTCTTGAAGTCAAATTTATGTTTTTGTTTTTAATTACTTCTGGATTTTGAAACAGAGTAAGAAAAGTTTTTCCCACTTTTTCCAATCATGCTGAATTTTCATCCATTTTTTTCTAATACTTGTATGGTTTCATTTTTAACTTTTAGAACTCTGATTTGTTTGGAGTTTATCCCGGGGTGTAGTATAAGAAACTGATCAAGTTTTATCTTCTCTCTGATAGTCTAGTGTACCAACACAATTTTTTCCTTAAAGCCCATCTTTTCCCTGCTGATTTGAGATAGTACATTATTGAAAACTAAAATTTTGCATTTCTGGATTTTCTCTTTTGTTCCATTGGCCTGTGTATAGTCATGCATGGTATCATGCTGTTTTAATCATAGAGGTTTTATCTCAAGTTTTCACATCTGGTAGGTGTGTGTGAGATTTATTTTAGCACGCCTTGGGTCCTTTCTTTCTGAAGTTACATGTATATCTTCAGTTGTGGGCTATGTTTAATGTTTGTTTTTCTTCCCCCTACTTTCCCCTCACTAATTTTCTTATGTAGTTTCTTCTTTTCCATTCTTTGTTTCCCTGTTCTGAAAGTTTCTGGCCTCAGATTCCTTCTTTAGATGTATCTATTTTGCAACTCAGCCCATTTATTGAGTTTTTTTTTTAAATATCAAAAGTTTAATTTATATTAAGATGTGATTTTTCATAGCCTGTCCTTTTTAGTTAATGGTTATGTTATCCTCATACTTTTCTAAGTATGTAAAACATTTTGTTAATAAAAAATCCTGTCATAATTGCTTTCCTGAGTCTATTTCCTTGGAATTAGCAGTCCTGTTTGCAAAGTTTCCCTCTCTCAGGTTGTTGATGTTTGGTGAACCATCCCTGTGTGCTTATCTTTAGTTGAGTGACCCTTAGTGTCTGCCTGTTCTGTGCACAGAACATTTGTCAGATTGGGTGGGAACCACAATTACTGCTTTACTGAGGAGGACACCTGGGGGATGATATGGGCATGAGTGAGCCTGGCCCACTAGCAATGTTCCCCTTCTATCTGGGATAGCACCTGTCTCTCTTACCTAAGCATCCACAATCACTGCTCCTCCCTGGAGGCAGACACCTTCATGCTGATGCTTGGTGGTAGTGGGAATGTGCAGGCTTACATCTGTATTCTTGTTACCAGGTCTCTGTTAGTCACCACTGACTCAGGACTTCTCTGGCCCTGAGTTTTCTCTATGAGTGAGAAACATTTTTTGCTTTTCCACCCTTTCCTTTTTTTCCCATCTTTTTTTTTTTTGGTGTGTGTGGGGGGGTGTGAGTTGTTTTTGTTTTATATCCTGGCCAGTGGCATCCTTTTGTGGCTTTCAGCTTTCTCTCTATTTTTTTGCCTTTCATGGATTCTTCACATTTTGTAGTCAACTAGAGTGTCCTTTCTTGTTTTAAACTTAAGCATATATTAACAATTTTGCCAACATTTTTATGGATTTGCTCCCAAAAGAGAAGACTGTGGCCTTGATTTAGTTTATCATCTTAAAAGTGAAACTTCATTTTTTTCTTTTATTTCCTTTTTGAAATTTTGAAAAGAGTTTTTATTAGAAAAATTAAATTATACCCACCCTCCAGAGTCATATTTATATTAAAGAATAGATTATTACCGTTTATGGTTTATATTTGTATATTTGCACTTTAATAAAAAGTATAGCAATGAATTTTTAAAAAATAGGACATAGAGTAAAGGATAAATGTTGCCATTCTCTCAAAGATTCTTACATTATTTACAGTCTGGGTCCAACTTTAAAAATGTATTCATTATGTAAAAAGCTATAGAGAAGTATCTAGCAGACTCTGCTGTGCTCAACACCTATTATCCACTAACCTGCTCTATTTATTATACGTCAATATCCTGCCATATTTTCTTTAGATGAAAAAATAATAGGGACTTCCCTGGTAGTTCAGTGGTTAAGACTTTGCCTTCCAATGGAGGGGTGCAGATTTGGTTTCTAGCTGGGGAGCCAAGATCCCATATGCCTCACAGCCAAAAAACCAAAATTTAAAACAGGAATAATATTGTAGCAAATTGAATGAAGACTTTAAAAATGGCCCACATGAAAAAACCTTAAAAAATAGATAGGATATTACAGGTACAGTTGAAGTCGCTTAGGTGCCCTTATTCTATTCTCTTCACTCCCACTGATAACAAACCACTGACAGGGATTATTTTGGTTGTCTTTATTATGTTTTGTTACAATCATCACATATGACTGTACCAACAGACAATGTATAGTATGTATTTTCAGTGTTTTAAAAACTTGATATAAATGATACCATATTGTACATATCTTTAAGGGAGTTGCTTTTTAAACCTAATCTTAGGGTTTTTTGGGGATTTAGCTATGTTAATCAGAAAAGGCAATGGCACCCCACTCCAGTACTCTTGCCTGGAAAAATCCCATGGATGGAGGAGCCTGGTGGGCTGCAGTCCATGGGGTCGAAAAGAGTCGGATACGACTGAGCGACTTCACTTTCACTTTTCACTTTCATGCATTGGAGAAGGAAATGCAATCCACTCCAGTGCTCTTGCCTGGAGAATCCCAGGGACGGGGGAGCCTGGTGGGCTGCTGTCTCTGGGGTCACACAGAGTCGGACATGACTGAAGTGACTTAGCAGCAGCAGCAGCAGCCATGTTAATACATGTAGTTCTATTTCATTCATTTAATGTTTCCATTCTGTGAATAGACTACAACTCTTTATCTTTTTTTTTATTTGCCAATGGTCATTTAGAAGGTTTCCAATTTTTCTTTATTATAAACAGTGCTACTGTGATTGTTCTTTAAATATTATTTTGTGCATACACTCTCTAGTATATACTTGGAAATGTTAACTGCTGGATTACAGGATATACACATCTTTAACTTAATTAGATTTTACCAAATTGCTCTTCAAAGTGATGGTGCCAATGTGTACTTCCTCTAGAAGCATATAAAGACCCTGCTTCCCCAGGAACTCATCAACACTGGGTGCTATTGAACTTGTTCATTACTGCTACCCTTATGAGGGTGGAATTGTACTGCAATGTAAATTTAAGGAGCATTTTTCTAGTTATTATGAAGTTGAGTAACCTTTCATCGTATTATTGCCCATCAGGTTTCATTTCTGTGTTTCGTGTGTTCATACTTTTGCCTAGTTTTTATTGAAATGTCTTTTTTCTTATTAAAAATTTCTTTATGTGGTCCAACATACTAATACAATTTTATGTGACCATAAACATCTTGCCTCAGATTGTGGCTTGTCTTTTCACTTTACTTATGGAATCCTTTGAAGATACCATAAATAAAAAAACTTATTTTTAAAATGGATACTATAGTCACATGGTTAACACTCTTGTAAATATAAATGAAATGATTTTCTTTCAATCATATTCTCCATCTGTCTAGCCCTCCAGCACTGTTACTTCCTTCCTTCTGGATTTCTTTGTGCAGAGACAAGCAAGCAAGTACAAATATCTCCCTGAATATAAAACGTACTCAAATTTATTTCTCTTTCCCTTTATGGTTTGTATTTGTAGTTACTTGTTAAGAAAACTTTTTTACTCTCAGTTGTACAGGTATTTTATTTTTTGCAATGAGGTATCACTTCACACCCATCAGAAGGGCCATCATTAAAAAATCTACAAACAATAAATGCTGGAGAGGGCATGGAGAAAAAGGAACTCTCTTGCACTATTAGTAGGAATGTAAGTTGATAAACCACTATGGAGAACAGTGTGGTGGATTCTCAGAAAACTAAAAACAGAACTACCATACGACCCAGTTATCCTACTACCAGCCATATAACCAGATAAAACCATAATTCAAAAGGATGCATGCACCCCAGTGTTCATTGCTGTGCTGTTTGTACTCGCCAGGATGTGGAAGCAAGCTAAATGTCCATCAGCAGAGGAATGGCTGAGGAAGATATGGTATATGTATACAATGGAATATTACTCAGTCATAAGGAATGAAATTGGATCATTTGTAGAGATGCAGATTGACCTAGAGACTGTCATACAGTGAAGTAAATCAGAAAAAACAAATATCATATATTAATGCATATATGTGGAATCTAGAAAAATGGTATAGATGATCTTATTTGCAAAACAGAAATAGACACGGACATAGAGAACAAATATATGAACACTAAGGGGAGTTTGGGATGAATGCGGATATTGGTATTGACATATATACACTATTGGTGAGGCTTCCCTGGTGGCTCATATGGTAGAGAATCTGCCAGCCAGTGAAGGAGATGGGGGTTCAATTCCTGGGTCGAGATCTCCTGGAGGAGGAAATGGCAACCCACTCTACTATTCTTGCCTGGGAAATTCTATGGACAGAGAAGCCTGGTGCACTACAGTCCATGGGGTGGAAAAGAGTCAGATATGACTTAGCGACAAAAACCACACAGACACTATTGATACTATGTATAAAATAGATAACTAATGAGAACCTACTGTATAGCACAGGAAACTGTGCCTACTCAGTGCTCTGTGATGACATAGATGGAAGGAAATCCAAAAAAGAGGGGATATACACTTTTGTGTAGTTGATTCACTTTGCTGTACAGTAACACAAAATTATAAGTCAACTATACTCTAATAAAAATGAAAAAATGTTTTGACTGGAAAAATTATTGAAGTATAGTTGATTTACAATGTTGTGTTAATTTTTGCTGTTACAGCAAAGTGATTCAGTTATATACACACATATATACATACATACATTCTTTTTCATATTCTTTTCCATTATGGTTTATCACAAGGTATTGAATATAGTTACAGTAGGGCCTTGTTGCGGAGAAAGCAATGGCACTCCACTCCAGTACTCTTGCTTGGAAAATCCCATGGACAGAGGAGCCTGGTAGACTGCAGTCCATGGGGTCGTGAAGAGTTGGACACAACTGAGCGACTTCACTTTCACTTTTCACTTTTCTGCATTGGAGAAGGAAATGGCAACCCACTCCAGTGTTCTTGCCTGGAGAATCCCAGGGACGGGGGAGCCTGGTGGGCTGCCGTCTATGGGGTCGCGCAGAGTCGGACACGACTGAAGCAACTTAGCATCGGCAGTAGCAGCAGCAGGGCCTTGTTGTTTATTCATCCTGTGTATATTAGTTTCCACCTGCTAATACCAAACTCATAATCCATCCCTCCTCTACTTGCCTCCCCCTTGGCAACCACAAGTTTGTTCTCTATGTCTGTGAGTCTGTTTCTGTTTCATAGATATATTCATTTGTGTCGTATTTTGGATTCCTCATGTGAGTGATATCATATGGTACTTGTCTTTCTCTTTCTGACTTCATTTAGTATGATAGTATCTAGATCCATCCATGTTGCTGCAAATGGCATTATTTCATTTGTTTATGGCCAAGTAGTATCCCATTGTAGAAGAAGCACCACATCTTCTTTATCCATTCATCTGCTGATGGACATTTAGGTTGTTTCCATGTCTTGGCTACTGTGAATAGTGCTGCTATAAACATAGGAGTGCATACATCTTTTGAACTAGAGTTTTGTCTGGATATATGCCCAGGAGTGGGATTTCCGGGTCATATGGCAACTCTATTTTTAGTTTTTTGAGGAACCTCCATACTGTTTTCCATAGTGGATGCACCTGTTTCCATTCCTACCAACAATGTAGGAGGGTTCTCTTTTCTCCACACACTTTCTAGCATTTGTTATTTGTAGATTCTTTAAGGATAGCCTTTCTGACTGGTGTGAGGTAGTACTTCACTGTAGTTTTGATTTGCATTATACGCAGGTCAGGAAACAACAGTTAGAACTGGACATGGAACAACAGACTGGTTCCAAATAGGAAAAGGAGTACGTCAAGGCTGTATACTGTCACCCTGCTTGTTTAACTTATATGCAGAGTACATCATGAGAAATGCTGGGCTGGATGAAGCACAAGCTGGAATCAAGATTGCCAGGAGAAATATCAATAACCTCAGATATGCAGATGACACCACCCTTATGGCAGAAAGTGAAGAGGAACTCAAAAGCCTCTTGATGAAAGTGAAAGAGGAGAGTGAAAAAGTTGGCTTAAAGCTCAACATTCAGAAAACTAAGATCATGGCATCCGGTCCCATCACTTCATGGGAAATAGGTGGGGAAACAGTGGAAACAGTGTCAGACTTTATTTTTTTGGGCTCCAAAATCACTACAGATGGTGACTGCAGCCATGAAATTAAAAGATGCTTACTCCTTGGAAGGAAAGTTATGACCAACCTAGATAGCATATTCAAAAGCAGAGACATTACTTTGCCAACAAAGGTCCATCTAGTCAAGGCTATGGTTTTTCCTGTGGTCATGTATGGATGTGAGAGTTGGACTGTGAAGAAGACTGAGCACCGAAGAATTGATGCTTTTGAACTGTGGTGTTGGAGAAGACTCTTGAGAGTCCCTTGGACTGCAAGGAGATCAGCCCTGGGTGTTCTTTGAAAGGAATGATGCTGAAGCTGAAACTCCAGTACTTTGGCCACCTCATGTGAAGAGTTGACTCATTGGAAAAGACTCTGATGCTGGGAGGGATTGGGGGCAGGAGGAAAAGGGTATGACAGAGGATGAGATGGCTGGATGGCATCACTGACTTGATGGACGTGAGTTTGAGTGAACTCCAGGAGTTGGTGATGGACAGGATGGCCTGGCGTGATGCGATTCATGGGGTTGTAAAGAGTCAGACACGACTGAGCGACTGAACTAAACTGAACTGAACTGAATAATTACCAATGTTGAACATCTTTTCACGTGTCTATTTGTCATCCACATGTCTTCTTAGGAGAAATGTCTCTTTAGGCCTCCTGCCCTTTTGTCAGTTGGGTTGTTCCTTTTTTTGTTGATTTGCATGAACTGTTTGTGTATCCTAAAAATTTGTACGATATTTTGTTTTCTTCTAAAGGTTTTACAGTTTTGCTCTAACTTTATCTTATCATTTTTTAAAATTATGTTTATTTATTTTTAATTGATTGACTGCTTTACAATATTGGTTTGATTTCTGCCATATATCAACATGAATTAGCCATAAGTGTGCCTATTTCTCCTCCCTCTTGAACCTCCCTTTCACCTCCCACCCTTTTCCCCCCTCTAACTTTATCTTGTCTTCATATGGATAGTTAATTATCTTAGAACTGCTGATTGAATTGCATATGGTTTCTCCCTGACTTTTTATTTTGTTTTTATTTTTGCTGCTTTGCATGGCATGGTGGGATTCTAGTTCCCCAACCAGGAATTGAACCTGCACCCCCTGCAGTGGGAACATGGTGTCTTAACCACTGGACTGCCAGGGAAGTCCCTGTCTCTGATTTCTTTAAAAAGTCTGCTTCTTGTCTATGGCCATACTACCCTGAATGCGCCCGATCTCGTCTGATCTCGGAAGCTAAGTAGGGTCAGGCCTGGTTAGTACTTGGATGGGAGACCGCCTGGGAATACCGGGTGCTGTAGGCTTAAAAAAAAAAAAAATAAAAAAAAAAGTCTGCTTCTTGTGTTGTGTATTTGGCTTATCTATTTATCTATCTATATCTGTTTCTGGCCTTTCTATTCACTTCCATAGGTGTATTTATTCATTCTTCCAGCAATATGACTATATTTTAATGGCTCTAGCTTTGAAAGAATTCTTTGAAGGAATTCTTATCTACCATTTCCTACCCCTCTGGATCTTGGCTATTCTTCGTTTTATTTGAATTTGATTGGAAGTTCATAAAATTTATAGTCAATCTGGGGGAGAACTTCCCAGTCATGAAAACATCATCATTTGTATGTCTTTCAAATGTCTTTTATAAATATACAATTTTCTCCATAAAACATGTGCATACTCTTTGGTTGTGTCTAACTCTTTGCAACCCCATGGACTATACAGTCCATGGAATTCTCCAGGCCAGAATACCGGAGTGGGTAGCCTTTCTCTTCTCCAGTGGATGTTCCCAACCCAGGAACTGAACTGGGGTCTCCTGCATTGCAGGTGGATTCCTTACCAGCTGAATTACCAGGGAAGCCCGATTTGTTGCTGACCCTAAAGAGAAGAGTTTAACACACCTAAAATATGATGGAGGATATATTTATTAATTATGATAATATTAGATGTTGTAATAGGCCTCAAAATCTCTGTCTGCAGCAGAGAGTGAGTTTATTTCTTGCTCAGTTAACTTTCTTTTTTTTTTTCTTTTAAATTTTATTTTATTTTTAAACTTTACATAATTGTATTAGTTTTGCCAAATATCAAAATGAATCCGCCACAGGCATACATGTGTTCCCCATCCTGAACCCTCCTCCCTCCTCCCTCCCCATACCATCCCTCTGGGTCGTCCCAGTGCACCAGCCCCAAGCATCCAGTATTGTGCACCGAACCTGGACTGGCAACTCGTTTCTTACATGATATTATACATGTTTCAATGTCACTCTCCCAAATCTTCCCACCCTCTCCCTCTCCCACAGAGTCCATAAGACTGTTCTATACATCAGTGTCTCTCCTGCTATCTCGTACACCAGGTTATTGTTACCATCTTTCTAAATTCCATATATATGCGTCAGTATACTGTATTTATGTTTTTCCTTCTGGCTTACTTCACTCTGTATAATAGGCTCCAGTTTCATCCACCTCATTAGAACTGATTCAAATGTATTCTTTTTAATGGCTGACTAATACTCCATTGTGTATATGTACCACAGCTTTCTTATCCATTCGTCTGCTGATGGACATCTAGGTTGCTTCCATGTCCTGGCTATTATAAACAGTGCTGCGATGAACATTGGGGTACACGTGTCTCTTTCCCTTCTGGTTTCCTCAGTGTGTATGCCCAGCAGTGGGGTTGCTGGATCATAAGGCAGTTCTATTTCCAGTTTTTTAAGGAATCTCCACACTGTTCTCCATAGTGGCTGTACTAGTTTGCATTCCCACCAACAGTGTAAGAGGGTTCCCTTTTCTCCACACCCTCTCCAGCATTTATTATTTGTAGACTTTTGGATCGCAGCCATTCTGACTGGTGTGAAATGGTACCTCATAGTGGTTTTGATTTGCATTTCTCTGATCATGAGTGATGTTGAGCATCTTTTCATGTGTTTGTTAGCCATCTGTATGTCTTCTTTGGAGAAATGTCTATTTAGTTCTTTGGCCCATTTTTTGATTGGGTCATTTATTTTTCTGGAGTTGAGCTGTAGGAGTTGCTTGTATATTTTTGAGATTAGTTGTTTGTCAGTTGCTTCATTTGCAATTATTTTCTCCCATTCTGAAGGCTGTCTTTTCACCTTGCTAATAGTTTCCTTTGATGTGCAGAAGCTTTTAAGGTTAATTAGGTCCCATTTGTTTATTTTTGCTTTTATTTCCAATATTCTGGGAGGTGGGTCATAGAGGATCCTGCTGTGATGTATGTCAGAGAGTGTTTTGCCTATGTTCTCCTCTAGGAGTTTTATAGTTTCTGGTCTTAGGTTTAGATCTTTAATCCATTTTGAGTTTATTTTTGTGTATGGTGTTAGAAAGTGGTCCAGTTTCATTCTTTTACAAGTGGTTGACCAGATTTCCCAGCACCACTTGTTAAAGAGATTGTCTTTAATCCATTGTATATTCTTGCCTCCTTTGTCAAAGATAAGGTGTCCATATGTGCGTGGATTTATCTCTGGGCTTTCTATTTTGTTCCATTGATCTATATTTCTGTCTTTGTGCCAGTACCATACTGTCTTGATAACTGTGGCTTTGTAGTAGAGATTGAAGTCAGGCAGGTTGATTCCTCCAGTTCCATTCTTCTTTCTCAAGATCGCTTTGGCTATTTGAGGTTTTTTGTTTTTCCATACAAATTGTGAAATTATTTGTTCTAGCTCTGTGAAGAATACTGTTGGTAGCTTGATAGGGATTGCGTTGAATCTATAAATTGCTTTGGGTAGTATACTCATTTTCACTATATTGATTCTTCCAATCCATGAACATGGTATATTTCTCCATCTATTAGTGTCCTCTTTGATTTCTTTCACCAGTGTTTTATAGTTTTCTATATATAGGTCTTTAGTTTCTTTAGGCAGATATATTCCTAAGTATTTTATTCTTTCCGTTGCAATGGTGAATGGAATTGTTTCCTTAATTTCTCTCTCTGTTTTCTCATTATTAGTGTATAGGAATGCAAGGGATTTCTGTGTGTTGATTTTATATCCTGCAACTTTACTATAGTCATTGATTATTTCTAGTAATTTTCTGGTGGAATCTTTAGGGTTTTCTATGTAGAGGATCATGTCATCTGCAAATAGTGAGAGTTTTACTTCTTCTTTTCCAATTTGGATTCCTTTTATTTCTTTTTCTGCTCTGATTGCTGTGGCCAAAACTTCCAAAACTATGTTGAATAGTAATGGTGAAAGTGGGCACCCTTGTCTTGTTCCTGACTTTAGAGGAAATGCTTCCAATTTTTCACCATTGAGGATAATGTTTGCTGTGGGTTTGTCATATATAGCTTTTATTATGTTGAGGTATGTTCCTTCTATTCCTGCTTTCTGGAGAGTTTTTATCATAAATGGATGTTGAATTTTGTCAAAGGCTTTCTCTGCATCTATTGAGATAATCATATGGTTTTTATTTTTCAATTTGTTAATGTTGTGTATTACATTGATTGATTTGCAGATTTTGAAGAATCCTTGCATCCCTGGGATAAAGCCCACTTGGTCATGGTGTATGATGTTTTTAATGTGTTGTTGGATTCTGATTGCTAGAATTTTGTTAAGGATTTTTGCATCTATGTTCATCAGTGATATTGGCCTGTAGTTTTCTTTTTTTGTGGCATCTTTGTCAGGTTTTGGTATTAGGGTGATGGTGGCCTCATAGAATGAGTTTGGAAGTTTACCTTCCTCTGCAATTTTTTGGAAGAGTTTGAGCAGGATAGGTGTCAGCTCTTCTCTAAATTTTTGGTAGAATTCAGCTGTGAAGCCGTCTGGACCTGGGCTTTTGTTTGCTGGAAGATTTTTGATTACAGTTTCAATTTCCTTGCTTGTGATGGGTCTGTTAAGATTTTCTATTTCTTCCTGGTCCAGTTTTGGAAAGTTGTACTTTTCTAAGAATTTGTCCATTTCTTCCACGTTGTCCACTTTATTGGCATATAATTGTTGATAGTAGTCTCTTATGATCCTTTGTATTTCTGTGTTGTCTGTTGTGATCTCTCCATTTTTGTTTCTAATTTTGTTGATTTGATTTTTCTCCCTTTGTTTCTTGATGAGTCTGGCTAATGGTTTGTCAATTTTATTTATCCTTTCAAAGAACCAGCTTTTGGTTTTGTTGATTTTTGCTATGGTCTCTTTTGTTTCTTTTGCATTTATTTCTGCTCTAATTTTTAAGATTTCTTTCCTTCTACTAACCCTGGGGTTCTTCATTTCTTCCTTTTCTAGTTGCTTTAGGTGTAGAGTTAGGTTATTTATTTGACTTTTTTCTTGTTTCTTGAGGTGTGCCTGTATTGCTATGAACTTTCCCCTTAGGACTGCTTTTACCGTGTCCCACAGGTTTTGGGTTGTTGTGTTTTCATTTTCATTCATTTCTATGCAAATTTTGATTTCTTTTTTGATTTCTTCTGTGATTTGTTGGTTATTCAGCAGCGTGTTGTTCAGCCTCCATATGTTGGATTTTTTAATAGTTTTTCTCCTGTAATTGAGATCTAATCTTACTGCATTGTGGTCAGAAAAAATGCTTGGGATGATTTCTATTTTTTTGAATTTACCAAGGCTAGCTTTATGGCCCAGGATGTGATCTATCCTGGAGAAGGTTCCATGTGCGCTTGAGAAAAAGGTGAAATTCATTGTTTTGGGATGAAATGTCCTATAGATATCAATTAGGTCTAACTGGTCTATTGTATCGTTTAAAGTTTGTGTTTCCTTGTTAATTTTCTGTTTAGTTGATCTATCCATAGGTGTAAGTGGGGTATTAAAGTCTCCCACTATTATTGTGTTATTGTTAATTTCTCCTTTCATACTTGTTAGCATTTGTCTTACGTACTGTGGTGCTCCCATGTTGGGTGCATATATATTTATAATTGTTATATCTTCTTCTTGGATTGATCCTTTGATCATTATGTAGTGACCTTCTTTGTCTCTTTTCACAGCCTTTGTTTTAAAGTCTATTTTATCTGATATGAGTATTGCTACTCCTGCTTTCTTTTGGTCCCTATTTGCATGGAAAATCTTTTTCCAGCCCTTCACTTTCAGTCTGTATGTGTCCCCTGTTTTGAGGTGGGTCTCTTGTAGACAACATATGTAGGGGTCTTGTTTTTGTATCCATTCAGCCAGTCTTTGTCTTTTGGTTGGGGCATTCAACCCATTTACGTTTAAGGTAATTACTGATAAGTATGATCCCATTGCCATTTACTTTATTGTTTTGGGTTCGAGTTTATACACCGTTTTTGTGTTTCCTGTCTAGAGAATATCCTTTAGTATTTGTTGGAGAGCTGGTTTGGTGGTGCAGAATTCTCTCAGCTTTTGCTTGTCTGAAAAGCTTTTGATTTCTCCTTCATACTTGAATGAGATCCTTGCTGGGTACAATAGTCTGGGCTGTAGGTTATTTTCTTTCATCATTTTAAGTATGTCTTGCCATTCCCTCCTGGCTTGAAGAGTTTCTATTGAAAGATCAGCTGTTATCCTTATGGGAATTCCCTTATGTGTTATTTGTTGTTTTTCCCTTGCTGCTTTTAATATTTGTTCTTTGTGTTTGATCTTTGTTAATTTGATTAATATGTGTCTTGGGGTGTTTCTCCTTGGGTTTATCCTGTTTGGGACTCTCTGGGTTTCTTGGACTTGGGTGATTATTTCCTTCCCCATTTTAGGGAAGTTTCCCACTATTATCTCCTCAAGTATTTTCTCATGGTCTTTCTTTTTGTCTTCTTCTGGAACCCCTATGATTCGAATGTTGTAGCGTTTAATATTGTCCTGGAGGTCTCTGAGATTGTCCTCATTTCTTTTAATTCGTTTTTCTTTTTTCCTCTCTGATTCATTTATTTCTACCATTCTATCTTCTAATTCACTAATCCTATCTTCTGCCTCTGTTATTCTACTATTTGTTGCCTCCAGAGTGTTTTTAATTTCATTTATTGCATTATTCATTATATATTGACTCTTTTTTATTTCTTCTAGGTCCTTGTTAAACCTTTCTTGCATCTTCTCAATCCTTGTCTCCAGGCTATTTATCTGTGATTCCATTTTAGTTTCAAGATTTTGGATCAATTTCACTATCATTATTCGGAATTCTTTATCAGGTAGATTCCCTATCTCTTCCTCTTTTGTTTGGTTTGGTGGGCATTTATCCTGTTCCTTTATCTGCTGGGTATTCCTCTGTCTCTTCATCTTGTTTAAATTGCTGAGTTTGGGGTGTCCTTTATGTATTCTGGCAGTTTGTGGAGTTCTCTTTATTGTGGCGTTTCCTCGCTGTGTGTGGGTTTGTACAGGTGGCTTGTCAAGGTTTCCTGGTTAGGGAAGCTTGTGTTGGTGTTCTGGTGGGTGGAGCTGTATTTCTTCTCTCTGGAGTGCAATGAAATGTCCAGTAGTGAGTTATGAGATGTCTATAGTTTTGGGGTGACTTTGGGCAGCCTGTATCTTGAAGCTCAGGGCTGTGTTCCTTTGTTGCTGGAGAATTTGCTTGGTATGTCTTGCCCTGGAACTTATTGGCCCTTGTGTGGTGCTTGGTTTCAGTGTCGGTATGGAGGCATTTGATGAGCTCCTGTCAATTAATGTTCCTTGGAGTCAGGAGTTCCCTGGAGTCAGGGTTTGGACTTAAGTCTCCTGCTTCCAGTTATCAGTCTTATTTTTACAGTAGTTTCAAAACTTCTCCTTCTATACAGCACCATTGATAAAACATCTACATTAAAGATGAAAAGTTTCTCTACGATGAGGGTCACTCAGAGAGGTTCACAGGGTTACATGGAGAAGAGAAGAGGGAGGAGGGAGTTAGAGGTAACCCAAATGAGATGAGGTGAATCAATAATGGAGAGAGTGGGCTAGCCAGTAGTCACTTCCTTATGTGCACTCCACAACTGGACCACTCAAAGATGTTCACAGAGTTATACAGAGAAGAGAAGGAGGAGGAAGGTGACAGAGGTGGCCAGAAGGATAAAAGGGGGAATGAAAAGGAGGGAGACAGATCCAGCCAGTAATCAGTTCCCTAAGTGTTCTCCACCGTCTGGAACACACAGAAATTCACAGAGTTGGGTAGAGTAGAGGGGTTAGGGAGGAGACACAGGCGACCTGGTGGAGAAAAAGGAGAGTCTAAAGGGAGAGAGAGCAGTCAAGCCAGTAATCTTGCTCCCTAGTGAAAAATGGGTCCTGAAGATTGGGTTCTTAAAGGTACAAAATTGGTAACAATTACATAAAAGCAAAAATTAAAAATCTAGAGTAGAGTTTGGAATTTCAAAAATACGATGTTAAAGAAAAGAAGAAGGAAAAGAAAGAAAAAACGAACAAATAAAAACAAACAAGGTCGCGAAAATTGTAAAGAAAGTACAGGTACAAAATTGATAACTAATACCAAAAAGCAAAAATTAAAAATCTAGAGTTTGGAATTTCAAAAATACAATGTTAAAAAAAAAAAAGAAGAAGAAGAAGAAGAAAAATAAAGAGAGAAAACAGACAAACAAAAACAAACAATGTCACCAAAATTATAAAGAATATACAGGTACAAAATTGATATTATTCAGATATACAATGTTATATAGAAGAAGAAGAGAAAGAAACAGAGAAGAAGAAAAAAAGAAGTCACAGAAATTATATAAAAAAAAAACTATAGGTACAAAATTGATAACAAATACCAAAAAGCGAAAATTAAAAATCTAGAGTAGAGTTTGGAATTTCAAAAATACAATGTTAAGGAAAAGAAGAAAAAAAAAAAAACAAGGTCAAAAAATTATAAAATATATATATATGAAGTTTGCTGAAGAAGAAAAAAATAGGGTCTTTTTTTTTTTTGGCAAAGTAATAGGTTATAAAAGTGAAAATTAAAGGAACAATAGAGGACTTAAAAAAATTTTTTTTTAATTAAAAAAAAAAGAAAGAATGATCGTAAAAATAATAAAAATATATCTAGGACTTTCTTGGTGTTGTGGGTTCAGTTCATTTTTGGCTCGTTCCTTGGTCAGACTTATATTTCTCAAGATCTATAGGCCCCTTCCTATGTAGTCCGTAGTAACCACAGGGTTTTGGTCTATTGCCTGGAGCTTCCAAGGCGTTTCCCTCTGTTATAACTTCTTCTGTTTGCTAGTCTCTTCAGTATCTGGTTTCCGCTCTGACACAAAGGGGACGGTGGAGGACACTTTTTTTTTTTTTTTTAGGCTTACTTGTTCAGTCACGCTCCTTCCGAAGAGTTGGGCTGCTTTTCTGGGTGCCTGATGTCCTCTGCCGGCATTCAGAAGTTGTTTTGTGGAATTTACTCGACGTTTAAATGCTCTTTTGATGAATTTGTGGGGGAGAAAGTGTTCTCCCTGTCCTACTCCTCCGCCATCTTGGCTCCTCCCTCAGTTAACTTTCATGTCATGGATTTCTGGCAGGTGGACAGTTCTCTAAATGATCACACAAAGGATCCAAGTTCTCTCAAAAATGTGGTTTCAAGACCACCACAGAAGTGGAAGGAAGGTGGAAGGGTCATACATAAGAGAATTTCACACATCAGGCCCGGAAGTGGTGTGCACCACTTATGCGTATGTTCGTAAAACCAGAATTCAGTCATACGGCCACACTTAACTGCAATGGAGGCTGGATTCTGTAGTGGACAGGTGTCCAGTACACTGGAAGGAAAGAAGAGGAAATGAGGTTTCTGAAGAGCCAGGTAGTTTTTGTCAGTCTGCCCTTCTATATGGGCGTCCCTGGTGGCTCAGATGGTAAAGAATCCACCTGCAGTGTGGGAGACGTGAGTTTGATCTTTGTGTAGGGAAGATCCTGGCAGAGGGCCTGGCAACCCACTCCAGTATTCTTGCCTGGAGAATCTCATGGACAGAGGAGCCTGGCGGGTTAGAGTCTATGGGGTCACAAAGAGTTGGGCACGGCAGAGCGACTAAGCACACACAGCCCTTCTATATACCAAAGATCTATTTCAATCTTCGTTACACATGTAACATGGTAACCTCTTCCCAAGGGATGCATGCCAGGGCACATCTAATTGCTCCTTCTAGATCAACTACCAGGAGCTATCTGGGAGATGTGCAGGCTGTCCTTTGGGTCCTGATGTAGTATGATGTGGGCTTCCCTGGTAACTCAGATGGTAAAGAATCTGCCTACAATGTGGGAGACCTGGGTTTGATCCCTGGGTTGGGAAGATACCCTGGAGGAGGGCATGGCAACCCACACCAGCATTCTTGCCTGGAGAATCCCCATGGATAGAGGAGCCTGGCGGGCTACAGTCCTTGGGGTGGAAAAGAGTTGGACACAACTGAGTGACTAAGCACAGCACAGTAGTGTCATGTCATCCGATGATCTGTGAACTCATAAGACAAGTCCCAGCCCTCCCCTCTCCTCAGCAAATGACTGGAGGTGAAGCAAGTGCAGGATGGAGCCCTACATGAATTTCTCTGCAGAAAAGGAAGGACAGGGACCACACAGCAGTCCCTGCTCAGCTGCAATGATGAGATGCCACCAGGCAGACACCAAGAGGCCCCTTGTCCACTCAATTTCAAGTGCCAGTAATTGAATCCAGAGGACATTACTAGAGATAATTCTCAAAACTTACTTAATTAGTTAAGGTTTTGCTAATTAATTTTTTTTATTTTAGAAATCTTAAATGGGTGTTGAATTGTATGATGTGTTTTTTTCTATATCTATGGGGGGTCACAGATTTTTCTTCCTTAATATGTTAATGTAGAGGATTACACTAGGAGCTTAGAATTTATTGATACTTGTTATTACTGGGATATGCTCTTCTTGGTCAGGAGGTTTTACCTTCTAGAAATCTGATTTGCTAGAGTTCTATTTGGAATTTTTCTGTCTATGGTTCATAACTGAGATTGGCTCATACTTTTTATTCTTTTACTGTTCTTGTCTGACATTGGTTTTAAGAGTTTACTAGTAACATAAAATGAATTGAGGAGCTTTTCCTTCTATTTTCTGAAACATTTTGTATAAGATAGAAATGCCTCTTAAACTGTCGGGGCCTGGTGTTTTTGGTTTTGTTTTTGTGAATAGATTAACTATTGACTTGCCTTCTTTTATAGGCTTTTCAAGTTTTCCATTTCTTCTTGAGTTCATTTTGGCAAATCATCTTTCTAGGAAATGGTCCATTTCATTTATGTTTTCATATAGATTGCATAAAGTTTTTTGTAGTAATCTGTTATGTTTAAAAAAAAAACCTCTGCTAAGTCTGTGATAATGATGTCTTCTTTTTCATTCCTAATATTGTTTATACTCTCTTTCCTGATCAGTCTTGCTGTGGGTTTGCTATTTTACTGGGTTTTGCAAAGAATATCTTTTGGTTTTATTAATCCTTGTTTGTTTTCCATTTTAAAAATGTTTGCTGTTAGCTGCCCCTCCTCCCCACCCTGCTTTTTGCCTTCTGTTTTCTTCAGGTTTACTCTGCTGTTCTGTTTGTAATTTTTGAGTTGAATGCTCAGACCTCTGATGTCTAAACTTCTGATTATTTTCTAATATAGGCATTTTCCCTAAGGCAAATATATCCTTCTATCTGTGGTTATATGTGCATCATACAAGTTCTGATATATACCTATAATAGATATCAAATAAATACATATAGATGTATCCCTAATCATTTAATTTGTAATAGTTTCAAAATTATAATGTCCATTATAATTTCTTCTTTGACTTGTGAATTATTTATAATTACACATTTAAGCCTCCAAATGTGCAGATTCTTATCTTTTCTGTTATTTATTTCTGTTTTACTGCTTTATGATCAGAGAACATTTTATAATTTTGATTATGTGGTATTGAAAAGCTTTTCTGTGGCATTGTACCTGGTATATGTTTTTTTGTGAGGCTTTGTGTGAGTTTGAAAAAGATTTTGTTTTCTTTAATTCCAGGGTTCTACATACATGTATCAGTCAAGCTTATTTGTTGTATAGTTCAAATCTTCTACCCCTGTCAGTTTTTATTTGCTCAAGACAATTACTGTGAGAGTTAATGTTAAAATCTCCTGGAATGGTGGTAGATTTTCAGTTCCTCCTTGTAATACTATCAAATTTATTTATGTATTTTGAGGGTATGGTTTTAAAAGTTGTTTTATCTGCCTGGTGAACAGCAACTTTTATCATGTAGTAACTGTCTTTATTCTTATTATTTTCTTGAAAGTCTATTGTCAGGTATTAATATGACCAGAACAGTTTTTAAAAAATTTTCATTTTATATTGGAGTATAGTTTTTTACCAGCACTTAAAATGTTTTTAGATAGCTCAACAAATCTCAAAATAACAGAAAGGAGGTTTTATTCCCATTTCCTCTGAGAAAATCCAGAAGGTTAAATTTGTAACTTAGCAGAGATTTGAACGAAGAATTCAAAATCATTTTCTGAACCCTAAACTCTTACTCTTGCTTCTCCTGTTCCCAAAGGTAAAAATTCTTACTGATACATAGAAAAAACTCTCCTAGCACAGAAAAACATCTGACTCATCAAAGGATAATCAAAAAATGACACAAGTATATGGAATAGTTGGACAGTCATTTAGACTAAATTACATCCATCTTTAAGTAGTTGTTCAGTCATTAAGTCGTGTCCAACTCTTTTGTGACCCCATGGACTGAAGCACATCAGGCTTCCCTGTCCTTCACTGTCTCCTGGAGTTTGCTCAAATTCATGCCCGTTGAGTAGGTGATGCTATCTGACCATCTCATCCTCTGCGCTCCCTTCTCCTTTTGCCTTCAGTCTCTCCCAGCATCAGGGTCTTTTTCTGGTGAGCTTGTTCTTCACATTAAGTAGTTGCCAGATGGTTACTGAAGAGCCTCAAGAAAGATAGGTATTCTAGTGACCAAACCGGGGTTAAAATATCCAGTGTGTGCTCAGTCACTCAGTCATGTCCAACGCTTTGTGGCCCCCTGGACTATAAACTGCCAGGTTCCTCTGTCCATGGAATTTTCCAGGCAAGAATACTGGAGTGGGTTGCCATACCCTACTCCAGGGGATCTTCCCAACCCAGGGATGGAGCCCACGTCTCTTGCACTCCTGTATTGGCAGGTGTATTCTTTACCATTAGTGCCACACCTTGCCCTAATATAAAGCCCTAGGAACTAAGTCATTACATTTTAAGTGGTAAGCAGCATTTCACTACTCATAATTTTGATTCAGTGATACAATTACTAATAGAGCCATCTCATAACCCATTTCTACTAGTCATAACTCCAGAATAAAATGGAAATATTTCTTATATTGTCTCACATACTATTACATTCCATTTCAAATATTCTTTCATTCAGTCTAAGCAAAACTAAGTTGGTCAGTAGCACATTTGTCAAGGCAAAAGTTTCAGTTTTATGGTACAGGTCTAGAGAAATAAAATGGAGTTCTTAAATCTGAATACACTACTAGTTTTCCTAATGATTAACTAATTATTGCTTATGGAGAAAAATGAATTTATTCATTCCAAGTTAAAAAAAAAACCTAAAAGTGGATCTTTTTTCTCCCTTTAAATTAAAAAAAAATTACAGGAGAAGTTTGCATTTCTCTTTTATAATGAATTACTGACAAATTCCTGACTCAGCAATCAAAAATTGAAATTCAGAATTTAAGACAAAGAAGCTAAATCATGTACATATTTAATTAAGAAACTAATAATGGAATATTATCCAAATGAAAAGCACAAGGTCAATTATCATGTTCCATATTTCAGAGAAGAGGCATTAAGGATTTATGCCATAAGTTAGGATGCTAAGTTCAAGAGTTTGGTCCTTTTTTTCAAAGAGACTACACCTCTTAAAATGCTCCTCCTCATATCTTAGGGATTATTTTTTAAGCATTTGGTGTCTTACTGTACAGAAATATGCAGTAAATCCATATCCAAAGTACAAAATCATAATAACCACGTGTTTTCCACTGAAAATGGTAAATTCCTCCCTGGACCCCCCTCACAGTGGTTCCTATGGACCACAGAGGTTATGAACCTCCAGTGCTTTGTCTCCACCTAGCTCTGTTGGAAGCTCTGTGAGAGGCACAGACAGAGACTGAAGGTGAAAGAAATGGAAGGGGCACACCAAGCTATAATGGAGGATAGTTGATTCTCAGTATTGTGTTAGTTTCAGGTATATAGCAAAGTGATTCAGTTATACACAGACATGTATCTATTCTTTTTCAAATTTTTTTTCTCATTTACGTTATTACAAAGTATTGAGCAGAGTTCCCTGTGCTATACAGTAGGTCCTTGTTGGTTATCTATCCTAAACATACCAGTGTGTGCATGTCAGTCCCAAACTTCCACTTTATCCCTTCCCCTCCCCTTTCCTCCCGGTAAGCATAAGTTCATTTTCTAAATTGAGTCTTTTTCTATTTTGTAAATAAGTTCATTTGTATCATTTTTAAAGATCATGTATAAAAGTAATATCATATGATATTTGTCTTCCTCTGTCTGATTTACTTCACTTAGTATGATAATCTCCAGCTCCATCCATGTTGCAGCAAATGGCATTATTTCATTCTTTTAAATGGCTGAGTACATTGTACAACATCTTTATCTATTCCCCTGTTGATGGCCATTTAGCTTGCTTCCATGTCTTGGCTATTTAAATAGTGCTGCAATGAACACTGGGATGCATGTATCTTTTCGAATTATGGTTTTCTCTGGATTGTGTCCAGGAGTGGGATTGCTGGATTATATGATACTGTGCTATTTTTATTTTTTAAAGGAATACCCATACTGTTCTCCATAGTGGCTGTACCAGTTTACATTCCCACTAACAGTGTACTTTGGCTACCTGATGCGAAGAGCTGACTCATTAGAAAAGAACACTTTCTAGCACCATACACAAAAATAAACTTAAAATGGATTAAAGATCTAAATGTAAGACCAGAAGCTATAAAACTCCTAGAGGAGAACATAGGCAAAACACTCTCCGACATAAATCACAACAGGATCCTCTATGATCCACCTCCCAGAATATTGGAAATAAAAGCAAAAATAAACAAATGGGACCTAATTAAAATTAAAAGCTTCTGTACAACAAAGGAAACTATAAGCAAGGTGAAAAGACAGCCTTCAGAATGGGAGAAAATAATAGCAAACGAAGCAACTGACAAACAACTAATCTCAAAAATACACAAGCAACTCTTGCAGCTCAATTCCAGAAAAATAAAGGACCCAATAAAAAAATGGGCCAAAGAACTAAATAGACATTTCTCCAAAGAAGACATACAGATGGCTAACAAACACATGAAAAGATGCTCAACATCACTCATTGTCAGAGAAATGCAAATCAAAACCACAATGAGGTACCAATTCACACCTGTCAGAATGGCTGAGATCCAAAAGTCTACAAGCAATAAATGCTGGAGAGGGTGTGGAGAAAAGGGAACCCTCTTACACTGTTGGTGGGAATGCAAACTAGCACAGCCACTATGGAGAACAGTGTGGAGATTCCTTAAAAAACTGGAACTAGAACTGCCTTATGACCCAGCAATCCCACTGCTGGGCATACACACTGAGGAAACCAGAAGGGAAAGAGACACGTGTACCCCAATGTTCATCGCAGCACTGTTTATAATAGCCAGGACATGGTAGCAACCTAGATGTCCATCAGCAGATGAATGGATAAGAAAGCTGTGGTACATATACACAATGGAGTATTAGTCAGCCATTAAAAAGAATACATTTGAATCAGTTCTAATGAGGTGGATGAAACTGGAGCCATTATACAGAGTGAAGTAAGCCGGAAGGAAAACATAAATACAGTATACTAACGCATATATATGGAATTTAGAAAGATGGTAACAATAACCACGAGACAGCAAAAGAGACACTGATGTATAGAACAGTCTTATGGACTCTGTGGGAGCAATGAAACATGTAAAATATCATGTAGGAAACGAGTTGCAATGTGGTACATATACACAATGGAGTATTAGTCAGCCATTAAAAAGAATACATTTGAATCAGTTCTAATGAGGTGGATGAAACTGGAGCCTATTATACAGAGTGAAGTAAGCCAGAAAGAAAAACACCAATACAGTATACTAATGCATATATATGGAATTTAGAAAGATGGTAGCAATAACCCTCTGTACGAGACAGCAAAAGAGACACTAATGTATAGAACAGTCTTATGGACTCTGTTGGAGAGGGAGAGGGTGGGAAGATTTGGGAGAATGGCATTGAAACATGTATAATATCATGTATGAAACGAGTTGACAGTCCAGGTTCGATGCACGATACTGGATACTTGGGGCTAGTGCACTGGGACGACCTAGAGGGATGGTATGGGGAGGGAGGAGGGAGGAGGGTTCAGGATGGGGAGCACATGTATACCTGTGGTGGATTCATTTCGATGTTTGGCAAAACTAATACAATATTGTAAAGTTTAAAAATAAAATTAAACTAAAAAAAAGAAAAACACCAATACAGTATACTAACACATATATATGGAATTTAGCATCATGGTAACAATAACCCTGTATACGAGACAGCAAAAGAGACACTGATGTATAGAACAGTCTTTTGGACTCTGTGGGAGAGGGAGAGGGTGGGATGATTTGGGAGAATGGCATTGAAACATGTATAATATCATATATGAAACGAGTCGCCAGTCCAGGTTCGATGCACGATACTGGATGCTTGGGGCTGGTGCACTGGGACGACCCAGAGGGATGGTATGGGGAGGGAGGTGGGAGGGGGGTTCAGGATGGGGAGCATGTGTACACCCATGGTGGATTCATGTTGATGTATGGCAAAACCAATACAATATTATAAAGTAAAAAAAAAAAAAGAAACAAAAAAAAAAAAAAAAGAAGAAGAAGAAAAGATCCTGATGCTGGGAAAAATTGAAGGCAGGAGGAGAAGGGGATGACAGGGGATGAGATGGTTGGATGGCATCACCGTCTCAATGGACATGAGTTTGAACAAGCTCCAGGAGATCGTGAAGAACAGGGAAGCCTGGTATGCTGCAGTCCATGAGGTCGCAAAGAGTCGGACATGACTGAGCAACTGAACAACAGCAGTGTAGAAGGGTTCCCTTTTCTCTATACCCTCTATAGCATTTATTGTTTGTAGACTGTTTTCTTTTTTATTACTTATAAAGTTTTATAGAAAGAGTGCATCTGAGTATCATTCTGTTGGTGATGACAATTTAACAATACTCATAAAACATAACTGTTCTTGAGCAGCTAATAATTATAAAATTATAATAGTACAATATTGGAGTGTAGAACAAAATTTCATTATTGGAGGACAATTGCTCTACAATATTGTGTTGGCCTCTGCCACATATCAACATGAAGCAGCCACAGATATATATATGTCCCGTCTTGAACCCCCTCCCATCTCCCACCCCATCCCATCCCTCTAGGTTGTCACAGAACACCAGGTTGAGCTCCCTGTTTTGCACAGTAAATTCTCACTTGCTATCTGTTTTGCATATGGTAATGTGTATGTTTCCATGATATTCTCTCAATTCATCCCACTCTCTCCTCCCTCACCGTGTCCACAATCTGTTCTCTATGTCTGTGTCTCCATTGCTGCCCTGCAAATAGGTTCATCGGTACCATCTTCCTAGATTCCATACACATGTATTAATATACAGTATTTGTCTTTCTCATTCTGACTTACTTCACTTTGTATAATAGGCTCGAGGTTCATCCACCTCATTAGAACCGACTTAAATGTGTTCTTTTTTTTTTAGTAATTGAGTAATATTCCATTGTATAATGTACCACATCTTCGTTATCCATTCATCTATTGATGGACATCTAGATTACTTCCACGTCCTAGCTATTGTAAAAAATGCTGCAACAAACATTGGGGTACATGTGTCTCTTTCGATTATGTTTTTTTCTCAGGGTATATGCCCAGCAGTGGGATTGTTGGGTCATATGTAGTTCTATTTTGAACTGTTCTCCATAGTGGCTGTATCAATTTACATTCCTACCAACAGTGCAAGAAAGTTCCCTTTTCTCCACTTCTCTCCAGCATTTATTGTTTGTAAATTCTTTAATGATGGCCATTCTGACTGGTGTGAGATGATACTTCATTGTAGTTTTGATTTGCATTTCTCTAATAACGAGCGGCATTAAGCATCTTTTCACGTGGTTGTTGGTCATCTGTATGTCTTCTATGGAGAAATGTCTGTTCAGGTCTTCTGCCCATTTTTTGACTGGTTGTTTATTTTTCTGATATTGAGTTGCATGTGATGCTTGTATATTTTGAGAATTAATCCTCTGTAAGTTGTTTCATTTGAAATTTATTTTCTTCCATTCTGAGGGTTGCCCTTTAATCTTGTTTATTGTTTCCTTTGTTGTGCAAAAGCTTTTAAGTTTAATTAAGTCCTGTTTGTTTACTTTTGTTTTTATTTTGGTTTAATAGTTGGGTCAAAGAGGATCTTGCTGTGATGTATGTCAAAATGTGTACCACCTATGTTTTCCTCTAAGAGTTTTTTAGCCTTATGTTTAAATCTTTAATTCATTTTGAGTTTATTTTTGTGTATGGCGTTATAAAGTATTCTAGTTTCATTCTTTTACATGCAGCTGTCCAGTTTTCCGAGCACCACTTATTGTAGAGGCTGCCTTTCCTCCACTGTATATTCTTGCCTCCTTTGTCAGAGATAAGGTTCCCGTAGGTGCATGGGTTTATCTCTGGGCTTTCTATCATGTTTGTTTGTAGATTTTTTGGTGATGGACATTCTGACCTGTGTGAGGTGATACCTCATTATAGTTTTGATTTGTATTTCTCTGATAATTAGTGATGCTGGGCATCTTTTCATGTGCTTCTTGATATTTGTATGTTGTCTTTGGAGAAATGTCTATGTAGATCTTCTGCCCATTTTGTACACTTAGAACATTAATCACTTATAGGTTGCTTCATTTGCAAATGTTTTCTCCCATTTCGTGGGTTGTCTTTTTGTTCATGATTTCCTTTGCTGTGCAGAAGCTTTTAAGTTTAATTAGGTTCCATTTGTTCACTTTTATTTTCATTACTCTAAAAGGCAGATGAAGGAAGATATTACTACCATTTATGTCAAAGAAAGTTCTGCGTATGTTTTCTTCTAAGTTTTACAGTGTCTGGCATTGCATTTAGGTCTTTGATTCATTTTGAATTTATATTTGTGGATGATATTAAAGAATGTTCTGAGTTCATTCTTTTACATGTAACTGTCCAATTTTCCTAGCACCACTTATTGAGTAGACTGTCTTTTCTCCATTGTATAATCTTGCCTCTTACGTCATAGATGAATTGATCATAGTGTGTGGGTTTATTCCTGGAATTTCTATCCTTTTTCATTGATCTATGTTTCTGTTTTTGCCCTAGTACCAAAGTGTTTTGATTGCTATAGCTTTGTAGTATAGTCTGAAGTCTGAAGTCAGAGAACCTAATCCTACAGCTCTGCTTTTCTTTGTCAGGGTTGCTTTGGCTATTTTGGGTCTTTTGTATTTCCATACAATTAAAAAATATTTTTGTTCTAGTTCTGTGAAAAATGCCATTGGTATTGCATTGAATCTATGCATTCCTTTGGGTAGTTCCTATGGGGCTTCCCTCATAGCTCTGTTGGTAAAGAATATGCCTGCAATGCAGGAGACTCAGGTTCAATTCCTGGGTCAGGAAGATCCCTTGGAGAAGGGATAGGCTACCCACTCCAGTATTCTTGGGCTTCCCTTGTGGCGCAGCTGGTAAAGAATCCACCTGCAATGCGGGAGACCTGGGTTTGATCCCTGGGTTGGGAAGATGCCCTGGAGAAGGGAAAGGCTACCCACTCCAGTATTCTGGCCTGGAGAATTCCATGGACTGTATAGTCCATGGGGTCACAAAGAGTCAGACACGACTGAGTGATTTTCACATTGGGTAGTATAATCATTTTAGTATATCTTTCCAACTGTTTGTGTCATCTTCAGTTTTTTTTTTTTTATCAGCATCTTAGTTTTCAGAGTACAGATCTTTTGCCTCCTTAGGTAGGTTTATTCCTAGGTGTTCTTATTCTTTTTGATGCAGTGGTAAATAGGATTGTTTCCTTAATTTATCTTCCTTTTTTTATTGTGAGTGTATAGGAATGCAAGAGATTTCTGTGTATTAATTAATTTCCTCCAAATTTACTGAATTCATTGAGCTCTAGTAGTTTTCTGGTAGCATATTTAGGATTTTCTACGTATAGTATGATGTCATCTGCAAACAGTGACAACCTTACTTCTGATTTGGATTCCATTTATTTCTTTTTCTTTTCTTATTACTGTGACTAGGACTTCCACAACTGTGTTGAATAAAAGTGGCAAGAATAGACATCCTTGACTTGTTCCTGATCTTGGAAGAAATGCTTTGAGCTTTTTACCATTGAGAATGATGTTAGCTGTGGGTTTGCCACATATGACCTTTATTAATGTTGAGCTAAGTTCCGTACTCTTGCCTGGAAAATCCCATGGATGGAGGAGCCTGCTGGGCTGCAGTCCATGGGGTCACTAAAAGTCGGATATGACTGAGCAACTTCACTTTCACTTTTCACTTTCATGCATTGGAGAAGGAGGTGGAAACCCACTCCACTGTTCTTGCCTGGAGAATCCCAGGGACGGGGGAGCCTGGTGGGCTGCCATCTATGGGGTTGCACAGAGTCGGACATGATTGAAGTGACTTAGCAGCAGCAGCAGCAAGTTCTGTATATGTCCACTTGCTGGAGGGTTTTTTTCATAAATGGGGGTTGAATTTTGTCAAAGCTTTTTCTGCATCTGTTGTGATAATCATATGGATTTTATTCTTCAGTTTGTTAACATGGTGTATCACACTAATAGATTTGTGGATATCAAAGAATCCTTGTATTTCTGGGACAAATCCCACACAATCATGGTGTATGATCTTTTTAATGTGTTGTTGGATTTTTTTGGTATTTTGTTGAGAATTTTGTGTCTATGTTGATCAGTGATATTGGCCCATAACTTTCTTCCTTTTATTTTTTGATGGTATCTTTGGTTTTGGTATTAGGATGATGGTGGCCTCAAGGAATGAACTAGGGAGTGTTTCTTCTTCTGCAACTTTTGGGAAGAGTTGCAGAAATATAGGTGTTAACTCTTCTCTAAATGTTTGATAGAATTTGCCTGTGAAGCCATTGGGTACTGGACTTTTGTTTGTTGCAAGTTTTAAAATCACAGTTCCAATGTCAGTACTTGTGATTGACCTGTTCATATCCCCTATTTCTATCTGGTTCAGTCTTGGAAGATTGTACCTTTCTAAGAATTCATCCATTTCTCCTAGGTTGTCCATTTTATTGTTGTATATTTGCTTGTAGTAGTCTCTTATGATTCTTTGTATTTCTGTGGTGTCCATTGTAATATCTCTCTTTTTATGTCTAATTTTATTGATTGGGCCCTCTCCCTTTTATTTCTTCATGACTCTGTCTAAAGTTTGATCAATTTTGTCTTTTCAAATAATCAGCTTTTAGTTTCATTGATTTTTTCTATTGTATTCTTTGTCTCCATTTCATTTATTTCTGCTCTGATCTTTATGATTTCTTTCCTTCTATTAGCTTTGGGTTTTGCTTGTTCTTCTTTTATAGTTGCTTTATGTGTAAGGTTAGATTGTTTATCTAAGATTCTTATTGTTTCCTGAGGTAAGATTGTATTGCTATAAACTTTCCCCTTGGAATTGCTATTTCTGGGCTCTATAGGTTTTGGATCGTCATGCTTACGTTTTCATTTGTGTCTAGGCTTATTTTGATTTCTTCAGTGATCCATTGGTTGGTTAGTAGTATATTGTTTATCCTCCACATGTTTGTGGGGTTTTATTTTTACGGTAATTTTTCCTGTAGTTAATGTCTAATCTCATAGTGTTCTGGTTGGAAAAGATGCGTGATATGATTTTAGTTTTCTTAAATTTTCTGAGGCTCACTTTGTGACCCAGTATGTGGTAAGTCCTGGAGAATGTTTCATGTGCACTTGAAAAGGATGTGTATTCTGCTGTTTTTGGATGGAATTCTGTACAGATAAATTCGATCTGGTCTAATGTGTCATTTAAGCCTTCTCCCCCTATTTTATGTCTGAGTGATCTGTTCATTGATGAAAGTGGGATGTTAAAGTTCCCCACTATTATTGTGTAACTGTTAATTTCTCCTTTAATGGGTCTTTATTTGACATATATTGAGATGCTCCTATGTTGGGTGTGTATATATTTGTAATTGTTATCTTTTTTCATGGAGTGATCCCTTGATCATTATGTAGAGTACTTCTTTGTCTCGTAACATTCAACATTCTTTATTTTAAAGTTTTTTTTTTTTTTTGTCTCGTATGAGTATTGCTACTCCAGCTTTCTTTTAGTTTCCATTTTCATGAAATAACTTTTTCATCCCCTCACTTTCAGTCTGTATGTGTACCCATATCAGAAGTGGGTGTCTTGTTGATAGCATATATATTGTTGTATCCATTCAATCAGTCTATGTCTTTTGGTTGGAACATTTAATATGTTTACATTTAAGTTAATTATTGATATAGTGTGTCTTTGTTGCTAATTCTTTTGGACTTGTTTCTGAAGGTATTTTTCCTTCCCTTCCTCTTTTGTTCTCTTGTGATTTGATGATTATCTTTATTGTTGTGTTTGGGTTGCTTTGTTTTGTCTTTTTGGTGTACGTATCTATTGTAGATTTTGAGTATATGTATCAGTTCAGTTCAGTCACACAGCCATGTCTGACTCTTTGCGACCCCATGGACTGCAGCATGTCAGGCTTCTCTGTCTATCACCAACTTCCAGAGCTTGCTCAAACTCATGTCCATTGAGTTGATGAAGCCATCCAACCATCTCATCCTCTGTTGTCCCCTTCTCCTCCTACCTTTAATCTTTCCTAGCATCACAGTCTTTTCCAGTGAGTCAGTTCTTTCCATTAGGTGGCCAAAGTATTGGAGCTTCAGCCTCAGCATCAGTCCTTCCAATAAATATTCAGGACTGATTTCCTTTAGGATTGACTGGTTTGATCTTCTTGCTGTCCAAGGAACTCTCAAGAGTCTTCTCCAACACCACAGTTCAAAAGCATCAATTCTTCAGCACTCAGCTTTTTTTGTGGTCCAACTTTCACATACATACATGACTACTGAAAAAACCATAGCTTTGACTAGACAGACCTTTCTTGGCAAAGTCAAGTCTCTGGTTTTTAATATGCTGTCTAGGTTGGTCACAGCTTTTCTTCCAAGGAGCAAGCACTTTTAATTTCATGGCTACAGTCACCATCTTCAGTGATTCTGGAGCCCAAGAAAATAAAGTCTACCACTGTTTCCATTGTTTCCCCATCTATTTTCCATGAAGTGATGGGACCAGATCCCATGATCTTAGTTTTCTGAATGTTGAGTTTTAAAGCAGCTTTTACACTCTCCTCTTTCACTTCGTCAAGAGACTCTTTAGTTCCTCTTTGCTTTCTGCCATAAGGGTGGTGTCATCTGCATATCTGAGGTTATTGATGTATCTCAGCAATCTTGATTCCAGCTTGTGCTTCATCCAGCCCGGCATTTTGCATAATGTACTCTGCATATAAGTTAAATAAGTAGGGTGACAATATACAGTCTTGAGGAACTCCTTTCCCAATTTGGAACCAGTTTGTTGTTCCATGTCCAGTTCTAACTGTTGCTTCTTGACCTGCATACAGATTTCTCAGGAGGCAGGTAAGATGATCTGGTATTCCCATCTCTTTAAGAATTTTCCACAGTTTGTTGTGATCCATACAGTCAAAGGCTTTGGCATAGTCAATAACGCAGAAGTAGATGTTTTTCTGGAACTCTCTTGCTTTTTTGATGATCCAATGGATGTTGGCAATTTGATCTCCGGTTCCTCTGCCTTTTCTAAATCCAGCTTGAACATATGGAGGTTCTTAGTTCACATACTGTTGAAGCTTGGCTTGGAGAATTTTGAGCATTACTTTGCTAGCATGTGAAAGAAAGTGAAGTCGCTCAGGCATGTCCGACTCTTTGCAACCCCATGGACTGTAGCCTACCAGGCTCCTCCATCCATGGGATTTTCCAGGCAAGAATACTGGAGTGGGGTGCCATTTCCTTCTCCAGGGGATCTTCCCCACCCAGGGATTGAAACCAGGTCATGTGGTAATTTGAACATTCTTTAGCATTGCCTTTCTTTGGGATTGGAATGAAAACTGACCTTTTCCAGTCCTATGGCCACTGCTGAGTTTTCCAAATTTGTTGGCATATCAAGTGCAACACTTTCACAGCATCATCTTTTAGGACTTGAAATAGTTCAACTGGAATTCCATCACCTCCACTAGCTTTGCTCGTAGTGATGCTTCCTAAAGCCCACTTGACTTCGGACTCCAGGATATCTGGCTCTAGGTGATTGATCACGCCATTGTGTTATCTGCAGAGGTCATTAAGATCTTTTTTTGTGTAGTTCTTCCGTGTATTCTTGCCACCTTTTCTTAATATCTTCTGCATCTGTTAGGTCCATACTGTTTCTGTCCTTTATTGAGCCCATCTTTGCATGAAATATTCCCTTGGTATCTCTAATTTTCTTGAAGAGATCTCTAGTCTTTCCCATTCTCTTGTTTTCCTCTATTTCTTTGCATTGGTCACTTATGAAGGCTTTCTTGTCTCTCTTTGCTATTCTTTGGAACTCTGCATTCAGATGGGTATAGCTTTTCTTTTTTCCTTTCCCTGTAGCTTCTCTACTTTTCTCAGCTATTTGTAAGGCCTTCTTGGACCACCATTTTGCCTTTTTGCATTTCTTTTTCTTGGGGATGGTCATGATCACTGCCATCTGTACAATGTTAAGAACCTCTGTCCATAGTTCTTCAGGCACTCTGTCAGATCTAATCCCTTGAAATTTTTGTCATTTCCACTGTATAATTGTAAGGGATTTGATTTAGGTCATACCTGAATGTTTTAGTGGTTTTCCCTACTTTCTTCAATTTAAGTCTGAATTTTGCAATAAGGAGTTCATGTGTGTGTGTGTGTGTGTGTGTGTATATACACATATACATTTATACATATTTATACACATATATATTTATGTATACAGATACATACATATAATTATTTTAAGTCTCTGGTTTTTAAATTTCAAATGGACTCCAGTATCCTGCATTTGTTCTTTCCTCATGATTGCTGGTTTTCATATTGTGTTTGTGTGTGGATGATTTCCTACCTTTCCTGTAAGTTTGCCTTTACCAGTGAGCCTTCCCATTTGTCATTTTCTTGATTCTAGCTGTGGTCTTTTCTCCCTAGAGGATTTTCTTTAGCATTTGTGACAATGGTGGTCTAGTAGTGCTGAATTCTTTTAGCTTCTGCTAGTTGATAAAGCTTTTGATTTCTCCATCAAATCTGAATAAGTGCCTTGCTAGGTAGAGTATTCTCGATTGTAGGTGTTTGCTTTCATCACTTTAAATATATTGTGTCATTCCCTTCTTGCCAGCAGAATTTTTGCTGAGAAATCAGTTGATAATCTTCTGGGCATTCCCTTATACATCTTTGTTGCTTTTCTCTCATTGATTTTAGTATTCTTTGGTCTTTAATTTTTGTTAGTTTGATTACTATGTGTCTTGGCATGTTCCTCTTTGGGTTTATTCTGCCTGGGATAAACTGAGTAGCAGTTCCAGGACTTGCGTGACAGTTTCTGGTCCCATATTAGGGAAGTTTTTGGCTATATTTTCTTTCAGTATTTTCTCAGGTCTTTTCTCTCTCTCTCTCCTCCTCCTTGGACCCTATAATGTGAATATTGATGCTTTTTTGGGGAGGGTTATTTATTTTTTATTTATTTTAATTAAAAGATAATTACTTTACAATATTGTGATGATTTTTGCCATGCATCAATATGAATCGGCCACAGGTATACACATGTCCTTTCCTCCTGGACCACCCTCCCACCTCCCTCTCCACCCTCTCCACCCTATCCCTCCAGGTTGTCACAGAGCACCCTGCATCATACATCAAACTCCCCTTGGCTATCTCTTACATACAATAATGTATATGTTTCAATGCTCTTTTCTCAAATCACCCACCCTCTCCTTCTCCCACTGAGTTCAAGTCTGTTCTTTAAGTCTATGTCTCCTGTGCTGTCCTGCACATAGGACCATTGGTAGCATCTTCCTAGAGTCCATATATATGCATTAATATAAGATATTTATCATTCTCTTTCTGACTGACTTCACTCTGCATTGTCCCAGAAGTCTCTGTGACTGTCCTCATTTTTTAATCCCTTTTTTCTGTTCTGTGGCAGTGTTTTCCACCATTCTGTCTTCCAGCTCACCTCTTCATTCTGCTACCTCAGTTACTCTACTGTTGATTCCTTATAGTATATTTTCATTCCAGTTATTGTATCATTCATCTGTTTGTTCTTTAAATCTTCTCTTTGTTAAACATCTCTTGTATCTTCTCTATCTCTTCCACTATTTTCTACCAAGATTTGCATCATCTTTACTATCATCATTTTACATTGCATCATCTTTTACTATCATCACTCTAAATCTTTTTCAGGTAAGTTGCCTGTCTGCACTTAATTTTTTCTCTCTGTGTTTTTTATCTTGTTCCTTCATCTGGAACATATTTCTCTGTCCTCTAATTTTGTCTCAATTTCTATGTTGGTGGTTTCCTTTCTGCTGGCTGCTGAATCATAGCTCCTCTTGTCTCTGGTGTCTGCATACTCGTGGGTGAATTTGGTGCAGGCACTTGTTCAGGTTTGGTGGGAGGGACTGGTGCCTGCCCTCTGGTGGGTGGAGCTGGGTCCTGTCTCTCTGCTGGGCATGGCTGTGTCAAGGATTGTGTTCAGAGGTAGCTGTTGGCTCAGTATGGCTTTAGGCAGCCTGTCTGCTAATGAGTGGGCCTGTATTTCTATCCTCCGGTTAATATTTGGCTGAAGTGTATTTCAGCACTAGAACCCATAGGCTGTTGGTCTTGATGCCCTAATGATGACCTTGGTGAGAGCTCACACTGATCAGTATTCTCTGGGGCCTCTGCCACCAGTGTCCATGCCTCCCCAGTGAGCCACAGCCAACCCCCGCAACACTAGGAGACACTCCAAGAATTATAGTTACATCCAGCCTAGGCCCCTTGGAGTTACTGCTTTATGCTGGGTCCCATTGTACATGAAAGCTTGTTTGCGGCCATCAAGAGTAGGTTCTCTCTTTCCCCCAGTCTTGTGGAGGTCCTGCACTCAAGCCATGCTGATCTTCAAAGCCAAATGTCTGGGGGATCCTCCCCCTGATGCCATACCCTTGAACTAGGAAGCCTGAGGTGGACTCAGAAGTCTTGTGGGAGAACCTCTCCCATATGATTACTTGCCATTTCGTGTTTCACCGTCCCTCCACCTCCCCCAGGAAGGTATGAGATTTGATTATATTGCCAGAGAGCCCCTCCTACCATCTCCTTCTACCATCTTCTTTGTCTTTTGTTGTAAGTTCCAGTCTTTTTGGTCAATGGTCATTCAGCAGTTAATTGTGAGTTGGTGTTTGTGAGAGGAGCTGAGCTCAAGTCCTGGTACTCTACCACCTTTTCCAGAATCGAGGGGCTGCTCCTTTTAGTTTAGATGCTTTCTCTCTGTCCTCAGTGTGTGCTGGCCCTTATCCCCTTGATATCAGATGTGCAGGTGCAGTGGCCCTTGCACACTCCTGGAATGGCAGGGGCGGGGCTTGGGGCCTGCTTGCTGGTCCCCTGTGGGTGGCTGTGGTCTGAATAGTCCTGTGGCAGTGGGGGAGGCACTTGATGCTTGCTCGTGGGTCTCCCAGGGGTGGCTGCTCTCTGTGCACTTCTGGGACAGCAGAAGCAGTGCTTGGGACCTGCCTGTGGGTCTTGTAGTGGTAGCCCAAGGCTAACTCTGGAGCCCACTATGGCGATGGCTCTTTGTGTCTGCCCTGGGAGCTCCTGTACATGGTGACCTCTTGTCTGGGAGCACTCACAGGGAAAGAAGTTCTTACGGTGGTCACACCCTTCTCCTCCTTGCCCCCAGTAATGGCACCTTACCTTTCTGGTGGGCCCAGACTTCTTTTGAGTACATCTTCAGTTGCCCCAGTCCAGCCTCTTTGGGCTGTGTCTGTGTAGCCGATTCCAGTCTTCTCCCTGAGTCTGACCTCTGAAGCCTGAACTTCAGCATTCAGCTCCCACTGGCACTGTCAGTCACGTCCCTCATGCTGGGGAGTGCAGGGCCTTGGGTGCTGACCTTCTGTGCAGGTTACTCTCCAGTTTGCCTTCTGCAAGCTGGTCGCTGCAGTCTCCTTCTGAGCTCCAAAGCTCCTCCTCCATCCAGGCTGAGCTCCACCCCAGTGAGGGGACTTCCCAGGGTGTAAGAACCTCTCCTCCTCACAGCTCTCTCCCTGGGCACAGGCCTCATCATGATCCCTTTCCTTTTCTTTTTTCTTTTGTCCTACTTGGTTATGTGGTGGTGTTCTTGCCCTTTCAGGAGTCTGAAGTCTTTTTGTGGTGTTCAGTAGGTGTTCTATGTGAACTGGTCCACTCGCAGATGTACTTTTTAATGTTTTTGTGGGAGAAGGTAAGCGCCCCATCTGACTCTTCTGTCCTCTCCATCCTGTCCTCATTTTTAATTGTTTAAACTATTTGGAAGTGGAAATGGGGAGTCTCTCCACTCAGTCCCAGGGCTGTTCTAATGTTGAGGCTCCATTGGTCACCTGGGGCTCATCCATATCCTCCTCAGCATCCTGCCCTCAGCTGAGCTGGGAGCAGATGCCTATATATTTTTAACAAATTAATTAATTTATTTTTGGCTGTGCTGAGTGAGTCTTGATTACTGTGCGTGGGCTTTCTCTAGTGGCAGAAAGTGGGGGCTACTCTCTAGCTGTAGTGTGCAGGCTTCTCATTGCAGTGGCTTCTCTTATTCTGGAGCATGGGCTCTAGCGTGTGAGGGCTTCAGTGGTTGTGGTACACAAACTTAATTGCCCTGCAGCGTATGGAATCTTCCTGGACCAGGGATAGAACTTATGTTCCCTACATTGGCAGATGGACTCTCAACCACTTGGACCACCAGGGAAGTCCCTAATGCCTATATTTTAAAATTGAGGTATAGTTAATTTACAATATTGTGTTAATTTTTGAGGTACTTCCAAGTGATTCAGATATATGTGTTCTTTTTCATTATGGTTTATTATAAAATATTGAATACAGTTCCTTTTGTTACTAGGGAGGACCCTGCTGTTTATCCATTCTATATATAATGGTTTGTATCTGCTAATCCCAAACTCCCATTTCATCTCTCCCCTGCCCTACCCTACCCCCACTGGCAATCACAAGTCTGTTCTGTGGATTAATGATTATATTTTTATACTGTCTTATTATTTGATACGGTAAATTCCTTCAGCTTTTGTTTTGAGTTTCTTAGCTATTTGTGGCCTTTCAAACTTCTATAAATTTTAGAATTAGCTTGCCAAAATTACCTCTTGAAGTTATGATTTAGATGGTTATTATTCTATGAATCAGTTTGGGGAATATTAACATCAGTATATTATTAAATTGTCCAATCCATCAACATTGTATATCTCTCCATTTAATAGTGTCAAATACATCTTATATACCTTTGTTGATTCTATTCCTGGACACTCTTTTAATATTATTGTTAATGGTATCTTTCAAAATAATAAATTTTATTTTTATTGTTTGTGATAGTATATAGAAACAGAATTGATTTTGTTGTTGTCCTAATTTTTTAATCCAGTAACCTTACTCAACTCTCATTAATTTTAATAATATATCTTGTATATTCATTAAAATTTTCTACCTACACAGTCATATAATCTTTTTTTTATTTTTTATTTTTGGTTTGCTTGTTTGAAACCCTTATACTTTTTATTGCAATTTCTTATCTTATTGATCTGGCTAGAACCACGGTGCACAGGACTGAACTGAAATGGCAGTAAGTGAGATCTTTGTCTTATTCCCTATCTGAATGGGAGCACTTGCAATTAAAAAAAAATTGAATTTACTTATTTTATGGCTGTGCTGGTCTTTGTTACTGTACTTAGGCTTTCTCTAGTTGCAGAGAGAGGGGCTACTCTTCATTGTGGTGCAAGGACTCCTCATTGCCGTGACTTCTCTTGTTGCAGAGCATGGGCTCTAGGGCTTGTGGGCTTCAGTACTTGTGGCTCACAGGCTCTAGAGCACAGGATCGATAGTTGTGATGCATGGGCTTAGTTGCTCCATGGCATGTAGGATCTTCTCAGACCAGGGATCGAACCCGAGTCTCTTGCATTAGCAAGTGGATTCTTTACCACTGAGCCAACAGGGATGCCTGCAGTTTTACTATGAAGAATGTTTGGTATAGATTTTTGTCTCTAATAATCAAGAAAGTTTTATTCTGTTTCTACTTTGCAAAGAGGACACCGTGAAAGTGAATGAACTTAGAATTTTTGCAATGCCTTTTCTACTCTCTCCTGTCTTTTAATCCAATAATGTGGTAAATTACATCAATTATTATTTCCTAATATTAAATCAACTTTGCATTTCTGGGATTAATTCAACTTAGTCATAATGCATTATCCTTTTTCTAAGTTGCTGCATTCAGTTTGCTGATATTTTATTTAGGATTTTTATATATATTTTATGAGTAAAATAGGCTTGTAATTTTTTTCTGTCTTGAATTCATCTTGTTAGGTTTCAATATGAAAGAGTTATTCTAATATCACAAAATAAATTTGTAATTTTATTGCTTTTGTTGTATTGTCTGGAAGAGTTTGTGTAAAATTGGAAATGGTTAATATTAATAGAATTCATTGGTGACACTGGCCTGGAAGTTTAAATATTTAAAAAAATTTTGAGATAATTGTAGATTCGCATACAGTTGTGAGAAAGAATATAGAGAAATCTTATGTATCCTTTACCCAGTTTTCTCCAAAAGTAATATCTTGAAAAATCATAGTATAATCTTAAAACCAGGATCTTGACATTGATACAATTAAGACGAAACATTCCCATCACCGCAAGAATTTCCCATGTTGTCTTTCATAGCTACACCCAATTTATTCTCACCCTCATACCCTTTCTTAATGCTGGATGACCACTAATGAGTCCTTCATTCTGCCATGTCAGGAATGTAATATTCGTGGAATCATGTGTTCAGGATGCAGCCTTATGGAATAGGCCTTTTTAGTCAGCATAATTCTCTGGAGGTTCATTCAGGGCTCTTTTGTGTGTCTGTAGTTTGCTCCCCTGTTTTGCTGAGTAGTGTTTCATGGTGTGGATGTGCCACAGTTTGTGTTATGATTCACCCTCTGAATGAAGAACATCTCAGTTCTTTCCAGTTTGTGGCTGTTATGAATAAAGCTGTAATGAACATTTGTATGCCCCTTTTTTGTATGAGAAGATAAATCTTAATTTCTATGGGATAAATGCCCAGGAATGTAATTATTGGGTCATATGGGAGCTGAGTGCTGATTTTTAAAATAAAAACCTTGCTCAACTGTCTTCCGTTTTATGTGCCCATCTGTAATATATGAGTGATCCAGTTTTTCTGCATCCTCAGCAGTATTTGGCTTTGTCACTATTTTTTATTTTAGCAGCATAGTATTTAAGCAATTCTGCTATGTGTGTAGTGTTATTTCATTGTGGTTTCAATCTATATGTCTCTAATGGCTAACGGTGTTGAACATCTTTATTTTATTATATTTTATCCTAATTAGTTGAGATAATCGACAAAGGTAATTAAGATAATTATCAGATAATAAGATAACAGTTAATTGTTCATTAATTTTAATTGACATATAGTTGATGTACAGGCTTCCCAGGTGGTGCTAGCGGTAAAGAGCCTGCCTGCCAATGCAGGAGACGTAAGAGACTCAGGTTCCATCTGTAGGTCAGGAGGATCCCCTGGAGGAGGGCATGACAACCCACTCCAGTATTCTTGCCTGGAGAATCCCGTGGACAGAGGAGCTGTGGGGGCGAGCTATGGTCCATAGGGTCATAAAGAGTCATACGCAACTGAAGCGACTTGGCACAGATAGTTGATTTACAGTGTTGTGTTCATTTCAGGTGTACAGTAAAGTGATTCAGTTATACATATATATATATACGTGTATGTGTATATATACACACACACACACACACACACATATATTCTTTTTCAGATTCTTTTCCATTGTAGGTTGTTACAAGATATTGACTGTAATTCCCTGTGCTATACAGTAGGTCCATGTTATTTATCTATTTTATATATACTAGTGTGTATCTGTTAATCCCAAACTCCTAATTTATCCCTCCCCTCTTTTCCCCTTTGGTAACCATAATTTTTTTTTTTTAACATCTTTTCATGTACTTATTTACTATCTATGTATCATCTTGGTAAAATGAGTTTTGGAGTTTTAGAATTCATGTCCTGGGCCCATTTTCTAGTTGGTTGCTATTTTACTGTGGATTTTGATTGTTGTTTATAAGAAGAACAAAGTTAGTAGTCCTCTGTTGGATAGATCATTTGCTAGTATTTTATCCTAGTCTGAAGTTTATCCTTTCATTTTTTTAACAGGATTTTTCACAGAACACAAACATTTTAAATTTTGGTGAGCTCTAATTTATCAGATTTTTCTTTATGAAGCATGTCTTTGGTGTCAAGCCAAGAGCTCTTTGCCTAACTATAGCTCTTGAGTATTTTCTACTGTTTTTTCTTTAAAAGTTTTATAGCTTCATCTTTTACATTTAAGTTCATGATCTATTTTGAGTTAAATGTTTGATAAGATGTGAGATATAGGCTGAGGTTTTTTATTTTTTCGCCCATGGATATCTAGCTGCTCCAGCACCATTTGTTGAAAAGTCTCTTTCGTCCACTGAGCTGCTTTTGCACATTTGTCAAAAGTCAGTGATGAGTGCATTCCCAATTATGTTGCCTTATTGGAGAAGGAACTGGCAACCCACTCCAGTGTTCTTGCCTGGAGAATCCCAGGGACAGAGGAGCCTGGTGGGCTGCCGTCTATGGGGTCGCACAGAGTCGGACACGACTGAAGCGACTTAGCAGCAGCAGCAGCAGCAGCAGCAGCATTCCCGGTTATATCAGTCAGAGTCTAATCAGGAGACCAAGTCTACACCCATTTGAATGGCAGAAATTTATATAAAGAATTTCTTAGCTAGTATCAGGTGGTTGACTACTAAAAGAGATTTGAGGAGATTCTGTGGCATCCAAAAGTACCAAGTACCAAAAGCTGCTGATACTGTCCTGGAAGACTGGGCGATGGAAGAACTAGGACCGAGGAGGGAGGCCATATCTTATCCCTCCATGAAGATGAGATGCAAACCAGTGAGAGCATGGGTGCTACAGGAACACACAGACTGCTGGCGCTGAAGGAAATTGCTAGAGACAGTGAGCCACAGTGGGTTTGGCAGGTGGAGATGGTTGCCTGAGGTGCGGCTGGAGTTGCAGCAGAGGAGGCTGCTGGCAGTGGGAGTGTAATCTGAGGCCCTCTGGCCAGACTGTCACAAACGTGTACTCCAAGTGAGGAGACCATGGCCGGTGGTGGCCCTGAAAGTTCAGCTGGCCTGATGTGTGAGGATTGCTGAAGTAAGTACCAGCAAGTTTTCCACAATAGTCCTCTGGCTCCTGGGCTTAATGAAAAGGAAGGAGAAGTGGATTCCAAAAGGAAAGTCCCTCTTCCCACTGCTGTTTCAGAGTCTCCCAGAGCCCTCTAGAGAAAAGTGGAACATTGAGGCAGGTGGCCCAGGGGAAAGGCACGCAGAGCTCATTCAGCTCCAGCATTACGATGAAGAGGCTCATTCAGCTCCAGCATTACGATGAAGAGGAAGGAGGGTGGGTTGGGGTTGAGAGATAATCAGTTGATAACTGGCACACCAACTTGAGGGAAGGTGTATTGGGGTTCTCCAGAGAAATAGGACCAATAGAAGGTACCTATGGATGTGGGCAGGTATCTGTCTGTCTGAAAGGACTGGCTCACATGGCTGTGGAGGCTTGGCAAGTCTAAAATCTGTAGGGTAGGTGGCAGCTGGAGACCCAGGGATGAGTTTATGCTACAGTTTGGGTCCAAAGGCAGTCTGCTAGAAGAATTCTCTTTTCAGGGAGGTCATTTCCCTATTAAGACCTTCAACTGACTGGATGAGGTCCACCCACGCTATGGATGAAACTAAAACTGTTAAGCCCCCAAGTCGTGTCAGACTTCTTGCACCCCGTGGACTGTAGCCTGCCAGGCTCCTGTGTCCGTGGAATTCTCCAAGCAAGAACACTGGAGTAAGTCGCCATTTCCTCCTCCAGGGGATCTTCCCAACCCAGGGGTCGAACCCAAGTCTCCTGCATTGAAGTCAAATTCTTTACTGTCTGAGCCATCAGGGAAGTAATCTGTTTTACTTAAAGTTTACTGATTTAAATATTAATCTCATCAAAACACCTTAACATAAACATCTAGAATAATATTTGACCCAGTATGTGGGTACTGTGACCTAACCAAGCTGACACACAAAATTAACCATCACAAGAAGCATTCAGCATTTCACCATTAAAAGTGACATTAGCTGTAAGTTTATTAGCTGTAAGTTTTCTGTAAGTGCCTTTTTTCAGGTTGAGGAAGCTCCTTTCTGTTCCTGCTTTGCTGGGAGTTTTTAAAAAATTATGATTGGGTATGGATACTTATCAAATTAGTTTTCTGCTTCTCTTAACATGATCATATGATTTTCCTGTTTTTACTCTGTTATTGTAGTAAATTACATTGACTTTCAAATGTTAAGCCAATCTTGCAGTTTGGGATAAATTCTAGTTGGTCATGATGTATTATTTTATTTATGTATTATTGGATTGAAATTGTTAAAATGATGCTAAGGAAATTGGTATCTATGTTCTTGTTCTTGAGAGAGATGAGGCTGTTTTTTTGTTTTTTTTTTCTTTTGTCTCATTGGATGAGTTGGGAAGTATTCCCTCCTCTCCTATTTTCCTGGGAGAATTTTTGTAGAATTGGTACTGCTGCTGTTGCTGCTGCTGCTGCGTCGCTTCAGTCGCGTCCAACTCTGTGAGACCCCGTAGACGGCAGCCCACCAGGGTCCTCCGTCCCTGGGATTCTCCAGTCAAGAACACTGGAGTGGGTTGCCATTGCCTTCTCCAATGCATGAAAGTGAAAAGTGAAAGTGAAGCCGCTCGTTCGTGCCCGACTCTTATCGACCCCGTGGCAGAATGAACCAGTGAAACCATCTGGCCTAAAGTTCTCTTTGTGGGAAAGTTTCCATTTATGAATTAATTTTCTTCAATAGCTGTGGAGCTATACAGATTATTTCTTCTTGAGTGAGCTTTCGTTATTTGTCCTTTTGAAATTTGAGTGTCAGTTTGATTAGTGGAAGTATAAATATGAATTTCAAACTGTGGTGCTGGAGAAGATTCCTGAAAATCCCTTGGATAGCAAGGAGGTCAAACCAGTCAATATTAAGGGAGATCAACCCTGAATATTCACTGAAAGGACCGATGCTGAAGCTGAAGCTCCAGTATTTTGGTCATCCAATTCGAACAGACGACTCACTGGAAAAGTCCCTGATGCTGGGAAAGATTGAGGGCAGAAGGAGAAGAGGGTGTCAGAGGATGAGATGGCTGGACGGCATCACCAGTGCAATGAACATGAACTTGAGTGAGCTTCGGGAGATGGTGAGGGACAGGGAGGCCTGGCGAGCTGCAGTCTGTGGGGTCGCAGAGTCAGACATGACTGCGTGACTGCACAACATATAAATTTATATTGATATTTCCAATCCATATTTAAATTGTAGGACTTTAACTTCTGGAATTGATGTTTGTGTCTCTTGTGTGATAACACAAGTTTTCTGTAGTCTTTAATGTTGCTCTTTGATCCTGTTTTTAGCTCTGCAGGGGCAAATAAAATTATGAACTTACTGCCCCTGTTGTGCTTGGATTTGTGCATATGAAGTCGTTCTGGCCAATGAATTGTGAGGAGGAATAGAATTTTTTCACTTCCAGGCTAGAGCACTTAATTCCTGATTCCTGGCTTCAATTCTCTTTAGTCTAGCCTCAGCAGTTATGGAAATGAATTGAGATGGAGTGTTTTTAAAAATTATTTACTTGTAGTTTATTTTTAGCCACGCTGGATCTTGGTTGCTGCGCGGTCTCTTCTCTCGTTGTGGAGAGTAGGGGTTACTCTCTAGTTGCGGTGTGCCGGCTTCTCATTGTGGTGGCTTCTCTTGTCGTGGAGCGTGGGCTCTAGAGCACTCAGGCTTCAGTACTTGTGGCTCCCAGGCTCTAGAGCACAGGCTTAGCAGTTGTGGCCCGGGGGGTTAGTTGCTCCACGCCATGTAGAGTCCTCCCGGACTAGGGATCAAATCCGTGTATCCTGCATTGGCAGGTGGGTTCTTTACCACTGTGCCACCAGGGAAGCTCTGAGATGGAGTTTTTAATCAGACTGGGTCATTGAGAAACTGTAATGCACAGAGCATCCTAACAGCCCCCACTGGATGTAGGGAATGGGCAAGAAATAAATCTTTGTTGTTTCACGCCACTGAAGGTCCAAAGTTGATTATTAGTGCAGCAAAATCTCCTATCCGGATTGATACCATTTTTAATTTGCTTTATCTTGCTAAATGCATAAGATAGCTCAAAAATACAAATATTAAAAATAATATATTATTATAATATATACTATACATGTTATAATAGTAAATATTATTAGCAATGACTATTTAGTGAAGTTGAATATTTTTTTGCAGTTCTTTTAGCTTGGAAGGAAAGTTATGATCAACCTAGATAGCATATTCAAAAGCAGAGACATTACTTTGCCAACAAAGGTTCATCTAGTCAAGACTATGGTTTTTCCTGTGGTCATGTATGGATGTGAGAGTTGGACTGTGAAGAAGGCTGAGCACCGAAGAATTGATGCCTTTGAACTGTGGTGTTGGAGAAGACTCTTGAGAGTCCCTTGGACTGCAAGGAGATGCAACCAGTCCATTCTGAAGGAGATCAGCCCTGGGATTTCTTTGGAAGGAATGATGCTAAAGCTGAAACTCCAGTACTTTGGTCACCTCATGTGAAGAGTTGACTCATTGGAAAAGACTCTGATGCTGGGAGGGATTGGGGGCAGGAGGAGAAGGGGACGACAGAGGATAAGATGGCTGGATGGCATCACTGACTCGATGGACATGAGTCTCAATGAACTCCGGGAGTTGGTGATGGACAGGGAGGCCTGGCGTGCTGCGATTCATGGGGTCACAAAGAGTCGGACACGACTGAGCGACTGATCTGATCTGATCTGATCTTAGCTCTTAATCTGCCTACTAAGGATGAGCGAACTACTCATCCTTAAACTACCCATAGCAAACTACTATGTCCCGAAGTCCCTTGAATTTATTTTCTTTCTGTGATTGTGTTACCTATTTTATATTTTGCTGAGACATCTTTAAATCTTAGGCTTAAGATTTTTTGAATGTGGGTGATATGAGTTTGGTCTGCAGATGTGGTCTGCAGTTTGGTCTGCAGGACCTTTCTGTTCTTCTCAGCCTTAAAGCAACTTTCCTTGAGGTTCCCTGGGGCTGGGGTGGGGATGCTCAACTTCTAGTTCACCCTTAGCCTGAGAATATAACTCTTTGGGGCCCGAGCTTTCTATATGAGAATGTGTCCTAGCAGACTCCTTCCCGTTACCTATGAGGCTGTTGAAATGAAAGCCTGTTTACCTGGATAGACAAGTGCTCTCAAGAAGATAGCCTGACCACCCTGCTTCTGTCTCTGGGTTGACTTTTACTTTTTCATGCTCTTCTCACCTACTTGGTGTTTAGGAAGATGTTCTCCTTTGAGAATTGTTTATCTAGCATTGTTAATGGTAGAATTGTCTGAGTGTTTGAATCTGCCATATGCTTAGGAAGGAAAGTCTGACGATTGGCTCTGAGGTAGGAATTGATGAGGCATTTATGTGGTGGTGGTTGGGCCATAGGAATGATTCCACTGCCTTTCCATCAGCCTTCATCTGCTTTGTTTTTCTTTCTTCAAGTTGCATGCATAAGGATAAGGTAGGCTCAGCTCTGTCGTCATTGCTTTTACCTGGGGGATGAGTGCTTCCATTCACGGTGCCCCCATTCACCAAAGACAAGAGTCCTTCTTGTCCTCACCTGACCCAAAGGGAGCAAGAGTGCTCTCTGCTGTGCACCTGTGTGACTCACTAGTGGATGTCGATGTTAGATTTCTCTTAATACAAAAGTGGTGTGCATAGCTCCTTGCAGAAATTTTAGAAAATGGAAATAAATGTATAAAAGAAGATTAGCCTGCATATTATCCCAGAATTCAGTGATAAACATTTGGGTCCATTACCTCTCTAGTATTCTTTTATCAAGGTGATAATATACAGCATGAGTTGTTGTTGTTGTTTTTTTTTAATATCCTGAAACAACAGTAATGTGGTTAACTAGCAGTATATCAGCTAGTGCTGATTCAGATTGTCCTTGGGTTTTCAGAAAGCCTGACCAGTGTGTGCAAAGGGCTGTGGCTCCTTTTAGGATTTCCTTGGGGTATCATGAGTCACACTCTCTTATCCCGTAGGGCTATTGAAAGTCTCCCTGTCCTTGGCCGATCTGGGGGTGCATTCTGCCCTTTGTGCACTGAGGGGGCACTGGTGGTTGTCACTTGCCATCCTCCTTCCTGGGCTGCTCAGGACACTGTCCAGCAGTTCTTCTGGCCACTGCTGACCAATAGCTCCTCTCTGGTAACTGGGTTCATGCTGGCAGAAAATTCGGGCTTGAAGGGATGAACTCTGATGGCCAGTGGCCTTGGAGAAATGGGAGCTAAGGAAACAAACTCATTTTCTGTGAACATGTAAAAATAGTACCTTTGTACACATAAAGATAATACCCATCTAGACTTGAGAATAATATAATGTACTATTTCATCAAATTTAGTTTCTAAAACTTGGATACTAATTTTTAAAATGGAAGTACAGTTGATTTACAATGTTTCAGGTATATAGCAGAGTGATTCAGTTATATATATATACATATATACTTTTATTATTGGGGTATAATTGCTTTACCATGTTGTGTTAGTTTCTGCCTTACAACAAAGTGAATCAGCTATATGTATACATATATCCCCTCCTTCTTGAACCTCTGTCCCACATTCCAATATATACATGTACTTAAAATATATATATATAAATCTTTTTCAGATTCTTTTCCATTATAGGTTATTACAAGATATTGAATATAGTTCCCTGTGCTATATACTAGGTCATTTGTTGTTCAGTTGCTCAGTCATGTCTGACTCTTTGCTACCCCGTCTGACTCTGGCGACTGCAGCACACCAGGCTTCCCTGTCCATCAACAATGCCTGGAGTTTGCTCAAACTCCTGTCCATTGAGTCGGTGATGCCATCCAACCACCTCATCCTCCGTTGTCCCCTTCTCCTCCTGCCCTCAATCCTTCCCAGCATCAGGGTCTTTTCCAATGAGTCAGCCCTTTGCATAAGGTGGCCAAAGTATTGGAGCTTCAGTCTGAGCATTAGTCCTTCCAATGAATATTCAGGACTGATTTCCTTTAGGATTGACTAGTTTGATTTCCTTGCAGTCCAAGGGACTCTCAAGAGTCTTCTCCAACACCACAGTTCAAAAGCATCAATTCTTTGGCACTCAGCTTTCTTTATGGTCCAACTCTCACATCCATACATGACTATTGGAAAAACCATAGCCTTGACTGTACAGACCTTTTTCGGTAAAGTAATGTCTCTGGTTTTTAATATGCTGTCTAGGTTGGTCATAGCTTTTCTTCCAAGGAGCAAGCATCTTTTAAATTCATGGCTGCAGTCACCATCTTCAGTGATTCTAGAGCCCAAGAAAATAAAGTCTGTCACTGTTTCCATTTCTCCCCAGTGTATTTGCTATGAAGTAATGTGACCAGATGCCATGATCTTAGTTTTTTGAATGTTGAGATTTAAGCCAACTTTTTCACTCTCCTCTTTCACCTTCATCAGGATGCTCTTTAGTTCCTATGGACTGTAGCCCACCAGGCTTCTCTGTCCATGGGAATTCTATATCTGTGATTTTATTTCTATTTTGTAAATATGTTTATTTGTATCATTATTTTATATTCCACATATAAACAATATCATATGATATTTATTTTTGTCTTCCTTATTATGATAATCTATGATGATTCATGATAATGAATTATTATTTCATTCTTCTTTATGACTGAGTAGCATTGGAGAAGGAAATGGCATCCCACTCCAGTATTCTTGCCTGGAGAATCCCAGGGATGGGGGAGCCTGGTGAGCTGGCAGAGTCAGACATGACTGAAGCGGCTTAGCAGCAACAGCAGTATTCCATTATATATAGGTACCATATCTTCTTTTTCTAATTTTAATTTTTTAAATTTATTTTTTAATTGAAGGATAATTGCTTTACAGAATTTTGTTTCCTGTCAAACATCAACATGATTCAGTCATAGGTATACATATAACCCCTCCCTTTTGAGCCTCTCTCCCATCTCCCTCCCCATTCCACCTCTCAAGGTTGATACAGAACCCTTGTTTGAGTTCCTTGAGTCATACAGCAAATTCCCACAGCCATCTATTTTATATATGGCAATGCAAGTTTCCATGTTACTCTCTCTGTACATCTTACCCTCTCCATTCCCTGCCGCTGTGTCCAAAAGTCTGTTCTCTATGTCTGTTTCTCCACTGCTGCCCTACAAATAAATTAATCATTACCATCTTTCTAGATTCCATATATATGCATTAGTATATGATATTTATCTTTCTGACTCACTTTACTCTGTGTAATAGGCTCTAGGTTCATCCACTTCATTAGAACTAACTTAAATGCCTTTCTTTTTATGGCTAAGTCATATTCCATTGTATATATGTACCACAGCTTCTTTATCCATTCATCTGTGGATGGACATTTAGGTTGCTACCATGATCTAGCTATTGTAAATAGTGCTGCAATTAACACTGGAGTACATGTGTCTTTTTCAGTTTTGGTTTCCTCAGAGTGTATGCCTAGGAGTGGGATTGCTGGGTCACATGGTGGTTTTCTTCCTAGTTTTTTAAGGAATCTCCATACCATCTTCCATCTCCATTCCCACCAATGGTGCAAGAGGGTTCCCTTTTCTCCACACCCTCTCTAGCACTTATTGTTTGTAGACTTTTTGATGTTGGCCATTCTGACTGGGGTGAAGTGGTATCTCATTGTAGTTTTGATTTGCATTTCTCTAATAATGAGCAAGGTTGAGCATCTTTTCATGTGTTTGTTAGCCATCTGTATGTCTTCTTTGTCCATTCATCTGCTGATGGACATTCAGGTTGCTTCCATGTCTTGTCTACTGTAAATAGTGCTGCTGTGAACATTGGGGTTAATATTAATTTTAGATTCAGGCATAGCCAGCCCTGGCTATTGAAGAATTGTGGCTCTGGGATCACCTTCTAGCCACCATCCAATTTCTTTGAGGGCCCACTGACCCCTTGCATATGGGGGTATTTAGACCCCAGGCCTGTTGGTCTTCTCTTTTCACTCCATACCTGCCACTAGGGCTTGCATACCCTCTACTTCTCAGTTCTCTTTCTCCTGTACTCCCCTACCTCCTGGCACCAATTCTCATCTTTGTTTGAATATGTCCCCACTGCACGCTGTGCAGTCCAAGCTTGTTTGGACACCCCTTGCCTACCTGGCTTCTGCCCCTATAACCCCTGATAGAAGCTTCTCTCTGGTCCTCAGAGTCCCAGGGTTTTGTGCTCAGAGGAAGGGATCTGTGCAGGACCATCTGTCAGTTTCTGCCCACCTCCTGTAGGGGCATCTGCCTTCTCTGTCTTTCCTCTGACAACCCTTCCTCACTCCCTGAAGACAGCCTTGTCTTGAGCAGAGTGCTCCCAGGCTCCAGGTAGCTGGATGTGCGAGCCGTGAGGCATCTGAGTCCTGGATGCAGACTAGCAGAAGACTCACTGCTCTTGGCAGCCTCTCTCTTTCCTTCACTTAACCTGGACACTCTGTGGCCCCAGTGCCCGGCTGGGAAGAAGATGCTTCCCAGAGCCCAGTGGATGCTCTCTGTTGCCACAACATGGCACTCCACCATACAGTCGCCGGCCTTGCTGTGCTGTGACCACCCCTCGCAGAGCTGTTGTGCCTGCGGTCGGTGCCATTGTTCTCCACTCCTCTCTCGTGTCAGCCCTTTGCTGTTCCTGTTTGCAGGCAGGCTCTCACCCCCCACTGTTCTTCACTCAGGACTTCCTGTTGACTTCCGTATCTGGAGAAGGGATAGGCTACCCACTCCAGTATTTTTGGGCTTCTCTTGCGGCTCAGCTGGTAAAGAATCTGCCTACAATGCGGGAGACCTGGGTTTGATCCCTGGGTTGGGAAGATTCCCTGGAGAAAGGAAAGGCTTCCTGCTCTAGTATTCTGGCATGGAGAATTCCATGGACTATATAGTCCACGGGGTTGCAAAGAGTTGGACATGACTGAGTGACTTTCACTTTCTTCAAAAGAGCTCTTCCTCACCAAGCCCCCTGCAGGTCCCTCAGTGATCTGTGTGCCAGTGGTTCCTCTTGGGTCCATTTAACTCTTTATAGACTGTGGGCTACACGTGGGCCAGACCTCGGTACAGAGATGGTTCTTGGAAGATGTTGGTTGAACAAGAGAGGGAATACATTGTGAAGGCTGTGGAGGTGTTCTGGCTGTGGGTAGAGCTGGCAAGCCTGCCCTCCTCCTCCATCTCCCAGACTTGGAAATGTGGAGCCTGGGACCAAGTGCTTTGCTATCTCTGAGTGGCCTCCTTTCAGCCTGGTTAGGAGGGAATGTGTGAATACTGGGTAGGATAGAAGTTTCTCTCAGCTGTTTGGGGTGGGTCTGATGGTGGGCTTCAGCTTTGCTGTCCCAGCACACCCCCAGTCTCAATACCTGGCATCCTGGGGATTGTGAGCCTGAAGGAGAAATCCAGAGTGTGTGCGGTGATAAGCCCAGCCTCTGTGGGCAGTGAGCAAGCCGACTGCTGCTGTCTGCTTTTGATCAAGAGTTTTTGGGTTCTAATGATATACACTTTCTCTTGCTTAGGGGGACTGGCCAGACCCCAAATCTTCAGGAAGAGTCTGGGCAGTCGTCTCTTTGAGACAGAAGTTCATGCAGAGCAGAGCCCCTAGTGTGTGTGGCCTGTGCCCCTTGGGATCTGCATAGAAGTGAATCTGGAGCAGCTGGGGTTCCATATTTTTGTCAAGGTGGGTATTGAAAGGAGTAGGTTTACTGGTTAAGAGCATGTGTTTGGCCCTTGAAGACTTGAATTTGAATCCTGGCTCTGTTGTTCTGAGCCTCATTTTTTCTTTGTTTATAAAATAGAGATGATAATAGTACCTCCTGCCTTGTTGGGTGTGGTAAGGTTTAAAGACAGATGCTTATTAAGTGCTTATCACAGGGCTGGGCACAAAGCAGTTTACTTCCTCAGGAGGGTGGGGAGCAACATCCTGCTTGTGTGATTATGATAGTTAATTTTGTGTCAACTTAGCTAGGCTGTGGTTCCCAGATACTTAGTCAAACACTCTTCTAGATGTTTCTGTGTATTTTTTTTTCAGTGAGATTAACTTTGTAAATATTTATTTGGCTGCTTTTTGGGTCTTATTTGCTGCACGCGGGACCTTTAGTTCTGGCACGTGAACTCCTAGTTGTGACGTGTGGGATCTAGTTCCCTGACTTGAACCCCTCAGACCCCCTGCATTGGGAACATGGAGTCTGAGGCACTGGATTACCAGGGAAGTCCCTAGATTTACTGTTAAATCAGTAAACTTTGAGTAAAGCAGATTAACCTCTGTAGTGTGGGTGGGCCTCATCCAATCAGTTGAAAGTCTTAAGAGCAAAAGACTGAGCTCCCTTGAAGAAGAGGGGATTCAGCCAACAAACCACCTTTGAACTTGAACTGCAACTCTTCTCTGGGTCTCCAGCAGCCCACTTACCTTAGAGACACACACACTCTCTCTCTCTCTCAAGAACTTGCACTGCTGGTCATGGTGAAGTAGACTTGAAGCTCACCAAGGCAGGGAGTGTCTCCTCTGTGTGGCCCTTGGCCCCCTCCCTAGCACCACGTGGCTCATGGCAGGTGTTCCTCATGGGTAGCTTGGTGATTACTGAGTACTTCATACATTCTGTATCCCAGTTGAAAGTCTACTGCAGTGAGAAACAAGGGTGACTGGAGTTGAGAGTGAATTAGTCTGGGGGCTGGGGTGGATTTTAAGGGCATTGCAGGGCAGGTGATGAGAAGTTTTGGACCAGATGTCAGTTGTGCATTTTGGGAGCTGAAACTTCGACATGGGGAAGAAATACATCTGGGGTCAGGTGCTTGCTTTGTCCAGCCTCTTTCTGGACTGGGTCAGAGCAGGGGCCAATTTGCCTTGACCATCATGAACCTATACAGGCCTGGGTTGCCTTAATCAATCCTCATTTTAACAAGTGCACATAGACTGGCACCAAAAAAAGGTAACTTTTTTCAAGTTTTATTGTAAAATCCTCAGAAAAAGAGCATTTACAATGACAATACTTTATGATAATCTGTGAAACATCTTTCTATCAAGTGGTACTGCAAATACACGGCGTGTCCAATACTGTGCGATACGTTAACGTAAACACAAACTTATTTCCAATGCCACATACAGTTACTGTGTTGGTACAAATTTCTACTAAAGTTGATGTATTAAAAATAATTTATATATATTTTATAAATAAGGAAAAATTCACATGTATAGTAATTACAGGAGACCTTTGAGAAATACCAGTGATTACAGAAAATATATTTTGGAGTCTACACAACTGCTCAAAATAATGTAATCTGCCTCGACATGAGAGATCTGGAAGTTTTCTGAGGTGGGGCGGGAGGAGAATCCTAACGGGACAAGCGGAGCGTGTGTGTGTGACTTCATATTGTGAGGGTCGTTCACTGGACTACAGCATGAACACAGCGTGTGTGACACTGCAGCAAAATTCCATGCCTAGTCTGCTTTTAGATCATCTCACAGGTCTTCAGGAAGCACGAGCAGACGGGGAGAGGGGTGGTGTACGAAGGGTCCAGGAACAAGAAGGGGCCTGGCCAGTGGCAGGCAGTCAGGGTGTGGGCTGGGGGTACCACAGAAGGCTGTGCTATGGGTCTGGGGTGCAGGGGGGCTTGCAGACTGCCATCCCTCACCTCTCTGAAGCAGCTGAAGGAGCCAGGGGCCAACAACTATTAAAGCTATGACAGATGTTATATGGGGCAGCAGATGAAGGTTTAGAGTTAGGAAATGTCTCAGGCCCCATCTCCAGCCAATTTTTCATGGTTGCCATTCCTCAGAAATACTCTTGAAGAAGGTGCCCCCAGGGGGCAGCACTGTCTGATCCTGCCTTGGTGACAGGTAGAGAGCCACATGTCACCAGGTGGGAGTAGAGGTGAGTCAAGTTATTTTCATGGCATGTAGGCTTGAGCCCTCTACAGCCCTTTAGGGCATGGCCTGCTCCCTGGGGCCATAGGGGTGAGCTTGGGAAGAGGGGTGTGTGAAGTGTGGTTTTGTGCAAAAACCAAGCACATGCTCAACACTCTCGTGCTGGCTAATGAAGCCTTGCTGTGAATTTTGAAGGTCAGTCTCTGCTCTTCCCTATCTTCCATAATTTCACACATTGTGTTTGGTTAAATTCCCAGTACTGCTCACAGGAGACCATTATTACTGGGCTCCCAGTGTCTGCTGTGTGGCTGGTGCCTAAATCCTGAAGGTCCAGATAAGACACTCAAATCCTCAGGTGGCTCGGCAGGTAACCTGGTGTAGACTAAAGGAAGTGGGTTGCATTCCACCAGGTATTTGGGGTCTTGTAGTCACACCTTGAGGATAAATACTATGCTTTTCCCCCTTGATTCTTTTAAGCCCCTCTGTTCTATATGATCTCTATGATTTTGGAGAGCAATAAAGGCAGCTAATGACTTTCTTGAACAAAACTGCTTTGGCTGTGTGCCAATCTGGGAGCAAATAGTATAGGATTTGGCCGGATGAATGACTTTTCACATGTACCCCAAAGCCAGGAAGCAGCATGCAAAGACCGCTGGGGGAGCTGGTGTGGTGATTAGGTGAGTTGGCCCTTGAATTGTTGGAGTGGTTCATGAGCAGGAGTCTCCAGGCATAGGAAGGAAGTGGGAAACAGAGTACAGGTGAGGATGGAGGGATGTAGCTCAGCCCTTCAGGGCTTGGCTGAGATGGCATGGTCTCCATTCCTGTCCTGCAGTTTCTGTCTGATCATAATGGACTTCTCTGACAGTTCTGAGTTCTCTTTAGTCTTGCTCATCAAACTCCAAAGGGCTGTGAGCTAGGGCTTGGGGGTGTGATTTGAGCAGCAAGGAGCTGTGTCCCCATGGGTTCTGATTGCACTTGGAGTGGGATCTGGGGTCCTGGTGGGGAGAGATGGCAAAGGACTTCATGTCAGCATCATTGTCATCCTACTTTGCCCGTCTGGTGTCTTGGTTTGGAGTGCACATTCCGGGGGGTGCTAGGTGAGAGGAAGAGGAGAATGTGAGGTAGATTGGTGGATGTGTAGGAGAGAGTTGGGAGCAGTATCAGTGCTCCTGGAGGCTGGCTTTTGAAGAGGAGGATAGGGGAGCGAGCTGTGCAATGTGATAATGAAGAGGGTGCAGCATCCATGGTATTTGAATGAAACACACTGTGGAAATGAATCAGATTACTTTTTAAGCCCCGTGTAGAAAAATATATCCATTGTGAATCTGTTTCGCAACTCAGTTCTGAAATCTCCACTAGTTCACAGGTTATTTGGTCAACAGAAAAGAAGTGGGGCCACACGAAGCCAGCTCCAGGCAGCTTTCCTCTGTGAAGACTCAGCTGTTACAGTTCCCTAGGGTGGCAGGTGGTTCTCAGCTTTATCTGGGCTTGAGAGCTGTCCTCCAGGACACTAATCTGGAGCTGGGAGGCTGAGATTGGGGTAGGAATCGCAGGGACTGAGTTTCTGTCTCCTGTGCTGCCGTCTCTAGGTCATAGAATCTGAAGCTTGGTATGAGTGTGGCCCCTGCCTAGACTTTACAGGGCTCTTCCAGCTACCTCTGCAGGCTTGGGGAAAATAGGATCTTGGAATGACTTGAATGAATACTTAAGAAGGGAGCCTGGGCCAGCCCCAGGCAGGACTTGCTGGTTCAGTGTTGTGGGGATGGGATGATGGCGTTGGCCTCACTGTGTGTGACTCACACCCAACCTTCCTTGTGCGGAAGTCCATGCAGGCTTCTAGGAGCAGACAAATCCCTCTTCCAACTCTCAGTCCGTGAATGGCTGGGCAGGCTTTTGGACCCAATACCTCCATGTAGGGTCCTGCTCACTTGGGCAGAAGGAGAACGAGAGTATTATTTCAAATCCTTAACGTCACTATAGGTTTATTTGTGTGTTAGTCTGAAAAAAAATATCTACGTTGAATTTTTCTGCAATGAATTTGATTTCAAAATCCAGTAATTTTGAAATAGTTTATTACGTGAGTGACTTTGGGGTGACTCTTTTGGTAAAACAAATATTCCTTTACTATAAGTATTAGTAGATAGCTGATGATTCGTGTTCATAAGAAGGATCTTGGATGTTGTGATGACTTCATATCCCAGTGGCTTTCAGACTGTGTTCCATGAAATTCCGCTGGGGCTGAAGTATGGGAGGAAGAGGCAGGTGGAGTCCAGGCCAGCCTTTCACTTGGCTGCACTGCTGAAAAAACATGGACTTTCCTGCCTTTATGAATTTGCAAATTTCACAATTTTCAGGGCTGTGATTCCCTTCTCCTATTTAATTGTATCTGAAATGCTGGCAGCAAGACCTAAACTGGCTATCTCCAGCTTTGTAACTACACAGTGATGACAATGAGAGGCTGATAAGCTTTCCACACTTGAAAGTGGAATGAATACTGGAAAAGGAACAGGTGCCGCTGAAGTCACTCCCAGTCAAAGAGGCCAGTTGCGGCTGGACTGGTCTCTTACTCAGGAATCCTGTAACACAGAGGGGCTGATGTTCTGTCCTGGCAGTTGGTGGGTTCTTCTTCATGTAGACTCAGACACTTTCTTTTTCTTCCAGGGGCTGCCATAATTCAGAAGGTCTTCTCAAAGGAAGAAGCTTGAGAAAGTTGGGAAATTTCAGTGACAGATGTGCAAGCAAATGTGTCAAGAGATTGAGGCAGGAATAATAGTAAAAAAAAAAAAAAAGGTGAGATGTGTTTTCCATCCATCCCAGTTATTGTAAAACTAAATAATTAGGTTTTGAGGTCAGTTTCCTCAAATATCTACATATTTTATCTTAAAAAATCTGTGAATGTATATGTCTAGGCACACTCCCGGGAGTTTTTGGGGACAAGAGTATGGTGGACTAAGATGCATGAGACATACCAGAGGACTGGCTGATACCAGGAGCTCTGTGAGGGGGCAGGTGGATTGGGCAGTTAGGTGGGACTGAGATGCTGTATTTCTAGTGAGACAGGGTCTATGTCTCTCTTTCTCTGAAAGAGGCCATTTCTCAGCAGCTTAGGAAAATCATGGCCACGTTGGCAGGAGAAGGCATCTAAACTGATGTTTCTGTGATGGGACCACACCCCTTCCTACTTCAGTGGCTTGAAAAATGACCATTCAAACCTGCCGATGTGCACAAGAAGGGTGTTTAGAGATCCCAAGGGAGCCTCTTCCTTGTTGAGATTCTCCGATATGGGATCTGTTGGGTTGTACTTCTTTGATTGCCCTGGAGAGCCCACCACGTTTGGGAGTACTGGCAGTGGCCTCCCACGTCCTTGTGTGTTCCTGGGGAGATGGGGACCCATGTGTAAGGAACACTGAAATGTGCTGTCTGTGCTTCGTGGATGCAGGGACTTGGGTGCAAGCTGAGTGCGAGGGCCACAGGCAGAAGACAGTGCGGTTTTAAAGGGATAGCCTAAGAAACCCCAGTTGAATCCTTGGAGGAGGGCATGGTTTCTGCATTGAGCCTGGAGGCCACTGTTCTGCACACACATTTCCAGGCAAGCTTGGTCAGCCCTGAATCTGGGGTACTGGACAGGCTAATACATGTCCCCCTTGAGTGGTGATAAGCAGGCACACAGGGTTTGTCTTGGTCTCTTGGGGTCCCAACCCAGAAAAAGGAGCCTTTACCAATGTGGTGGTCTGATCTGCAATTGGGGGTGTCAGTGATGTAGAGGACCCCAGACCCCTTGATGGCCACTGTCTTCTTTCTGGCTGTCGGGTGTGGGGTAGTGCCTCTCAGAGACGTGGCCTAAGGCAGGGAAGAATACAGCTGGACCTGGGAGAGCATCTTTCTGCTTACTAGCATTTGAGATTATAAAAAATTAGTTTTTAATCAAAATTTCCAAAATAAAGTGAGTGATTTCCCCATCCCCAAGATGCAATAAGTCTTGTTGGCTCTCCCTCAGGCTTACAACAAGTCAAATGGAAAGAAAAGCGAGAAGCAGCTGCAAAGGAGAAAATGAGGTCCAGAGCTCTCAGGCCAGGAGGGAGGGCCCCGCTCCTGGGAGCCCCCGGCTTCAGGCCATCTAGCAGGGTGAAGTCTGGACGGACCCGGTGTTAAAGAATGAGGATGCAAAGGCAACTGACAGAAGCGTCCGCCTGGAAAGCTGGAGCTCCTGGTTCCAGGGCGGCCCAGGTAACGTGGCGCGTAGCTGGGCGCACGATGATTCCTTTACATGGCAGCAGGTTCTCATTGCAGCTCAAGGCAGAAATCCTACATCCTAAAACCCACCCGATCTCTTTAGCAGCGCATACCTTACACTAGGAAACTTGCAAGGAGACCAGTGTTGAACCACAAAGCGAATACAGGTTTTTTGCTTTTGTCTGTAAAAATGTACAGGGTGCCTGCTCGGGACTGCTTCATACCTCGCCCACCCACACCACCGTGGTCCCCCCCTTCACGCCCGCCACCTCGCACCGTAGTGCGTTCTGTCTCCCGTTGATGAGGAACAGTGACTCCCGGGCGGGCGTGAGGAGGTGCTGCCCGAACAGCCCGCTGTCCCTCATGATCCTGCGGGGCCCTGCCCAGGCCCGGGCTGGCCCTGCGGGCACGGGCTCCTTCAGGCCCTTTAGCACACCCATCTTGCCCGTGGACAGCTCCAGAAACAGCAGGTCTGGCTCTGTCTCGAGGGTGGCGTAGACATGGTACTGGTCTCCCTGTGTGAAGGAGCGCTGGAAGGCTACATCCGAGACACCTGGGCTCACTTTCAGGTTGTAGAGGGTCCGGATCTCCCCCCGCAGTGAGATCTCCTGCACGTGCAGCTGGGGGCTGCCCGGGGCTGCGCTGACTACAAAGCGCCCATCCGGGGATGTGTGCGGGGTGCCAGTGACCTGGCCGTTGGGTCCGACCACCACGTCTGTGACGCTGTCGATCAGCAGCTGTGGAGAGGCTTCAGAAGAGCTGTCCTGCCGGCACTGGACGAAGAAGTAGCCGCCCAGGTGGGTGTGGGCCATGGCCTGCGGCAGGCAGCCGTGGCTCTGCAGCTTGATGGTCTTGAGGGGCATCAGCGTTTCCAGGTCGACTTTGTGGATGGCAGGGTCAGACTTGTTGAAGATGAAGCCGAACCTGGGAGGGGATGAAGACTGAGGTCAGAAGGCCGGGGGGTTAAGGGATCTGCCATTTGTCTTAAACGATGGCATCCTTTCTCTTGTCCTCTATCCTTTGCTGATCTAATAGCCTGTTAATAAGATCTATTTTGCAGGAGATGGTTTCATAAGTGATCCATCTATGATCTCAAACCAAGTGCAGTTGAGTTACAGACTGTTCCTGGATTTATGCTCCTATAACATGCACACATCTTTAGAAATGGTGAAGGAGTGGAATTATGCCTTCAGCAGCTCCTTCCTCTGGGGTGTCTTTACCTTGTGCCAGCTGAGAAGTGGTGGGCCCATGGCTGGAGGGAAAGGACAAGAGGTGTCTGCCCTGACTCTGCCTGCTAGGAGGACAGGACAGGTGAGTCTATTTCTGAGTGGTTTTGTGGACTAACGGGTGAGTCAGAACCTGGGGATGCAGATATAAGAGAACAAGGACAGATGTCTTATCCACGGTCCCTGACCCTCGGAGAGGAACGTGAGGGCAGCCTCTCCCTTGACTACACTGATGATGCTGGTCAGAGGAACCCTGGGCTGGGGCTGAGGACAGCTTTTACCTTTACAGCCAGATGGCCTGGCAACTCCCGTGGTGCCTGCTGGCTGCAGAGCCTGGGGCAAGCTGCTGAACCCCTCTGAGCCTCTGCAAATTGAAAGAGGGCAGTTCCTTCCGACGGCTGTTGAGAGGATTAAATCTTAGAGTGGGCGCTTTACTGGAAGAGGTCAGGAGGTGGTGGTTGCCGCATCTGGACTTGGTGAAATTCCTCTTTGGAGGCTGGCTGTGAGCTGCAAAAGGGTCTGACTCCAGGCAGGACTCATTCTGAGCATGAGAGTCTGCCTAAACCCCTTGCTTGCAGAGGCCTTTGGGGGTTGTGTACACCTACCGGAGTAGAGAAAAATGTCTTCCACAATTTTCTCTTGAATAGCAAACTATGCCTCAGAGACGGGAAAATGCCCATGTGATGGCATCTTTAAAGCATCCTTAAAGAGCTAGAGCATGGGGAGAACAGGAAAGAAAACCCCAGGCCTGTAGGAAGCTGTCATGTAAAAGTCACACACAGGCTCTGCAGCGCCTGAGTTTGCATGACTCTTGTATGAATTCAGCTTCTTTAAGGTGGTTTACCATTTACAACCATCTTAGAGGCTCATCTTAGAGGTATTCTCTGGAGTGAGGTGAGGAGGTCAGAAAGCTGTTATTTTCTCCCTTGGGCAAGGATAAATGGGTGAGCCTTATTTTTACAAGTCCAGCTTCAGCTTGCAAAAATGAGTCATTTCTTCCTGGAAAAAGGTGCTTGATGTCAGAGTAAAGGAAGGCATAAACATTGCCATAAGACATTTGGGTCTTGATGACTTTATAAAAGGGCACGCTCAGCCTTCTGGCAGTGGTGCCTTGACTAAGTGTCAAGGTTCTCTGAAAGAAAGAGGGAAGGGCAGCGGCCAGGCTGGGATGAGGCTTGCAGTTGAGGCCACAGCTGTTATTACTAAGCTGTTCTTTTGGATGGTGGCAAAGCAGGTGTTCTGGGGCCTCCGAGAGGAGCCACAGGTTGTGGTTATTAGAGAATGAGGCCAAAGGGGGCACCGAAAGGATACCTGACTTAAAAAAAATTTTTTTTTAATGTATTTTTAATTGGAGGATAATTGCTTTACAATGTTGTGTTAGTTTCTGATGTACAATAACATGAATCAGCTATCAGTATGTATGTATATATATATATATATATTCATCCCCTCCCTCTTGATCCTCCCTAGCCCTTCCCCACCCCCCTCTAGGTAATGTCATCACAGAGCACCAGGCTGAGCTCCTTGTGTAACACAGCAACTTCCCACTATCTGTCTTAGGTATCTAAGCTATCTATTTTACATGTGGTCATGTGTATATTTCAGTGGCACTCTCTCAATTCATCTCCCACCTCCTTCCCCTTCTGTGGGAGACCCACATTAGTCTGACTCTCCAGTTCCTGACTGTGTGGCTTTGGTCAATGTCTTCTGTTCTCTGAGCCTAAGTTTCCTCATCCATAAAACAGGTTGGAGGACTACCTGTTTTTTTTTTTTTTAGGTGTTTTTTTTTTTTTTTAAACATATAGCAAGGACAGGGTACACAATTAACCACAGTTGTTTCCTCTTTACTGTCCTCACCCAAAGCTAAGACTTCCTGACCTTGGGTCCCTGAGGGCATTAGGAGCTGGGTGCCTTTCTTAACTTTAACAATGAAGACAGGGATGGGGCTGTTTCTCTGTTCTTCCTGATGTGGTCCAAAGAAGGAGTTGGGGAGAAAAAGAAAGGAGCAGGCCTCCCCGGCGCAAAGCTGCCCCCTAGAGGGCTGAGCTGGGGCATGGAGTAGCTTAGCGCTTGTGGGCCAGTCTCACCTGATATGGTTGATGATGAGGTTTGTTGGGGGAATGAAGAAGTCATCCACTCCGGCAAAGGGTGTGCGGATGAGGCGCTGGCCCTGGCCAGTGCTGGCCTCTGTGATCACCTGTAACATAGAATGGAAGTCCTTGTGAGGGTCTATCCAAGCGGAGGTGGGGTAGGTGGTGGAAACCTACAGACCCAGGCACACTCGGGTAGTGATCCTCCTTTTGGCTGGGAAAAGGGGGAGAGGGGTTTGAAGTAGCACAATATGCAATGGTGGAGTTGACTGGTTCTGTATTTTCCCTTGACACCAGGTGCCTAGGTTGCTGTGTTGAGAGTCTCCACCATATGCTGCTTGCAGAGGTCCTCTCTGAGCACTGGGAGTCCATAATTTAATAGAGAAAACAGGCATCTTTCAGAGATGCTGGCTGTGCCACTTAGAGTCGGTGATTAGGATGCAGGGGAGGGTTCCACTTTTACAAATGGGACTTGCTATGAGCAGTGAAGAATTAGGCCCTGTGTTTTGTACAAGTTGGTAGTGACAGAGCATGGCTGTCTCTGTTCCCTGGGAGGAGCAACTTTATCCCCTGTGGACTTGGCAGGAGGCAACTTGAGCAGTTCCTTGGTGTGTGTCCCTGCTGTGTCTGTATAAGGGAAGGGTACCCTGGCAGGGCCGGACAGAGCTGAGTGATTGATGTTTGGGGTTAGGATGGAAGCCCTGCTGGAAAGCCGCCTGTGGTCAGGCTGGGCTTTTGTCCACCAGCTGCTGAGACCGTGGCACAGGCAGGCTGGAAACACTGAGCCAGACAGCCTGTGTCCTCTTGCCTTCTGCATGCGCTCATCCACCTCCAAGTTCTGGGTGATTCCCAGACAGGTGGCAGACCTGCAGCCAGGTGAGGGGCTTGGCCAACCTGTGGGCAGTTTTGGCTGCAGGACCCAAAGGACAAGCCCAGACCCTCCTAGCAGGACAGAAGGCAGATGCTAGACTCTGACCAGGGAGGGGAGACACATTTTCTGATCTTTATATTGTGACCACGTATACAGACGGAAGGATTCAGATTTTTGCAGCCTGGGGCTGAGGACAGTCTGTGATGTGGCTTTGTGACTCACAGGGCTTAGAGCTCTGGATGCTTTAACCTTTTAAGAGTGGGACTGCCTCTGGCTCTTACTGTAATGACAAGACAAACAGCACCTGCCCTGCCTCCTCTGGCAGGTTTGAGGCTGGGGTTTTGGGGATGGTGGTTTCCCTCCAGGGGTCAACAGGCAGCATGCCAGAAAGATGTAGGCTGGGAATTTTAGTTTTAGGGCAGCTCTTAAGTTCTAAAGTTAGGTTATTTTCCTGTAATTAAAAAAAAAAGTCGGAATGACATTTCTACGCCAAGTCCATGGGAAAAAACTTAGAACTAGACATTAAGAAAATTTCAGTATTAGGTCAACTTACTTAAAAAACAGAAAGCAAACTTATAGTTGTCCCGGGGGATAGCTAGGGAGTTTGGGATGGTCATGTTCACACTGCTACATTTAAAATGGATGACCAACAAGGACCTACTATATAGCACATGGAACTCTTCTGTTTATGTGCCAGCCTGGATGGGAGGAGGATTTGGGGGAGAATGGATACATGTACATGTATGGCTGAGTCCCTTTGCTGTTCACCTGAAACTACCATAGCATTGTTAATTGCCTATAGCCCAATACAAAATAAAATGTTTGAAAAAAAGAAAAAGAAAATATCAGTATTAGGCAACTGGATCTTAGAATGTCCAGGTGAAAATGCCGGAGAATTCCAAGAAACCATGCAATCATTGCTTGATACCAGGTCTGTCATTTTAGCTTATAATAGAGATGGAAAATCACAGGCTGCCAGCAGTCAGTGTCATTCACGCTTCACCACCCTAACACCCTGTGTGCAGAGGTTACTTCTTCAAAACCCAGTATCATGAGCCATTGAACTGATATGGGCTAGTCAACCTCACTTCTCCAATGAGTCATGAGTTCCTTCTTGGCCTGTGTCCCAACACATAGCTGGGCATGTTTGGTGACTAAAAGATAGCTTTTGAGCCTCTCAAATTTGCTGGATCTATGGGCTTGGTTGAAAATGCAGGCAGGTGGCTGGATATCAGGAGATGTCAGTTGGTAGCATGGGGATGGGAAGGCTGAGCATCTGCTCCAGAGGGGTGGATGAAGCCAGCTAAGAGGTGACAGTTGGGGAAGAGCAGGGAGCCAGGGTATTGATGCAGCTAAAAACTGGACCTGGGAGTGGTGGACAAGAGCACGATGGGCAAAATTTGCAACATGCCAAAGGTTTAAACACTGGCTTCTAAGCCTCATTTATAGAACCACTTTCATTTTGTCACAGCAAGTTTGTTTAACCAGTCCCTTAGTGTTAGATGTTCAGAAACCTTAGGATAGAATTTTGAATGTTTTGCAAATGTAAATAATGCTGTAACACACAGTGCTGTAACTAAATCTTTGTGCCCACCCTTGATCATGGCCTCTGAGGGGTCACGTTGCTGGACTGAGGCTTTTGGTTCACATTTCTAAATTGCTCACCACAAAGGCTCTGCCTTTTGTCATTTCCAGGAGCGGTTTTTGCAAGCAGTGGTTTCTTGAACACTAGTCCACAATGATGAAGGTAGGTTTATTCAGTTTATTTCATTTTCTTGTCAGAGTGCATTTCTCAGACTTTCTAATTATGGTGATGGTGGGCATAATGGTCTAATTCTTGATATTAATTAAAATGCTCTTAGTGTTTTGTCATTTAGGCAAAATTTGCTCTTGGTTTCTGGGAAACAGTCTTCATTATGTTTATGTCTTCTATTCCTTTTTTTTTTTTTTAGTTTTTTTTTTTTAATTAAGAATGTCTGCTGTATTTAGTTAAATGCCTTTCCAGCATTCATTGAAAATATTATAGTTTATTCTGTTTTAATTTGTGCTATGAGTAATATTGACTGATTTCCTAAGAGTGAACCATTATTGCATCCTGGAATTTGTTCCCTGCTCAAGCAGTTAGATGCATTGTTGGACTCTCTTTTTAATACCATGTTGAATTTTGCTTCTGTATTTGTGAGATTAGTTGATAGTTTTATTTTTTAATACTAAGGAGCTGTACATTTCCCCCACATGGTCTGAGATAGTTCAAATAATACTAAAACTATCTGCATTTGCAAGGTTTGCTATAACTTGGCTGTACCCAAAAGCTCCTCTTCTGCTCAGTTCCAGTTAATACTATGCTCAGCCTCTCTCACAAAGGTAATGGTTGCACTGAATACAAATGGTCTGAGAAATAAGATTAAATGATCAACTTTAGGTTTCCATAAATGATAAGATTATGGTCCCAAAGCATTTGCCTTACCAATTTCATATGCTTCATTTATCAGTTATTACATTTTAGGCAACTATCACTAAAATGTATTTGTTTCTAGGATCAATACTAATTTATTAATTAGCCAACTTCAATGTATTTTAATATGTTTTGAAAAATCTCCACTCATCATTTGCCTTTTTCTGAATACATACATCTGAATGTTCTTGCCTAGGTATTAATCTAATTGTTAAACAATGCATCAGAAACTTGGCTGTACATTTTTCTATGGTAGATCTTTAATCTTAAAAAAAAAAAAAAAAACCTCTTCTCTGGTAATTGTTCTACTTCAGGTTTTCCTTTTCTTAGGTCAGTTTTTTTAAATTATTTATTTTATTAAAGTATAGTTGATTTACATTAATTTCTGCTGTACAGCACAGAGACTCAGTTACACATTTATATACACACACACATAATTCTTTTTTATATTTATATAAATATTGTATCTTTTCTGCTGTGGTTTTTCCCAGGACACTGTAAGCTCCCTGTGCTATGCAGTGGGACCCTGCTGTCCATCCATTCTGTGTGTAACAATCTGCATCTGCTCACCCCAGGTCTATTCTTTATCAGTGTCTTTCTTTATGTCAGTGTCTTTCTGCTTCACAGAGAGGTTCATTTGTGTCCTTTAGATTCCACATATAAGTGATGTCATACGATACTTTCTCTGACTAGATCAGTTTATTTTTTTCTGCATTTTGCAATCCCGTTTTTTCTAGGTTTTAAAATTTGCCACCTCAGAGCTGCAGTATACTATTTGACAATTATTTTCATCTTCCTTCATCTGTAGTAATCTCTCTTCACATTCTTCATTTTATGTTTTTTTTCTTTATCAGGTTTATGAAGGATTTATGGGTTTTTTGTTCTCTTTTTATTTCTACTAATTTTGGTCTTTTAAATAATTCCTTCCTGCAAGTTAACTTTGTTCTTTTTCTAATTTCTTAATACAAATATATTCTCTGCAGGTTTTAAGACACAAATATTCCCTTGCGTATGGTTTTCTCTCAATCCCGTAGGTTTTGATGAGAAGGAGTCTCTTTTTCATTGCTTTCAGACACTTTGTAATTTCTCATTTTAATTTCCTCTTTGCTCCAGTAACAATCTAGGAGTGTTTCCTTATTAGGTAGGTCACATTTTAATTATTTCTAATTATCAGATAATGTAGCCTATAACACTGACTTTTGCAAAATTTGTTAAAATTTTGTGATTACTGATACATGTATATGTGGACATGTGAAAAAATTCTATTTGGCAGAGGAAAGGTTTTCTATATATTTATGAAACTGAGTTCCTTATATTATTCACTTTTCCCATGTCATTATACTGTCTCCTTGGTATGTACAATTTAAGTCCATTTTAAAATCAAGTTCCTGTATTGTTAATCACTCTTGTGTCATGTATTTAGTTGTTTGCTATCTGTTGGCTGTTTATCTTCACATGATGTCTCTCCTTATGCTATTTAGTGCTTGTAACCTTAAATTTGACCTTGTCTGATATTATCACTCAAACATCTTTTCATCCACCTATCACCACTTTATATGCCTCTTGTAAACAAATTATAGCTAGTTTTCTCTCCCTCTCTTCCTTCCAAACCCAATCTCATCATCTCTGCTTTTAATAGGAGAAATCAGTTTGTCACATTTGGAATAATTATATAGTTAACTATCTCAACTATTAATTTCAAAGAGCATTTTCTATATCCTCTCTTATCCCCATAAGATGACATGTTAGAATCTTTTTACTCCCTTCTCTTTCCTCTACTCCCTATCTTTACTTTTACTGAAATAATTTACCATCTTTAGAATCTGGTATCAGAATATCTCTTTCAGTACATCTCTCCTAATTCAAATGCCTTTATTTAGCACTTACTATACATTAGTCTCTCCTCATGCATCTTGTTTCAATTTTGGACCTTCCTCTCTTCCCTGGTGGCTCAGATGGTAAAGTATCTGCCTGTAATGCAGGAGACCCGGGTTCAATTCCTGGGTCGGGAAGATCCCCTGGAGAAGGAAATGGCAACCCACTCCAGTATTCCTGCCTGGAAAATCCCATGGACTGAGAAGCCTGCTGGGCTACAGTCCATGGGGTCGCAGAGAGTCAGACACGACTGAATGACTCCACTTTCACACATTAGTTTCTCCTCATTCATCTTGTTTCGATTTTGGACCTTCCTCTCTAGATTTCTTACTTACTCTTGTCTCTTCTGTATCTTCCTCCATCTCGATGTCTCTGATCTGGCTCACCTGCTGTTTTTCTGCTATCTTTTGTGATATGCTCTCTGAATTCTTGCATATGCTTAGGTCTTTCTTTTGTCCTGACAGGTAAATGATGCCTTGGATATCAACCCTTTTCTTTTAGCAGCATATGGGCACAATGCCACAGTCTTCACTGTTGCAGGTGAGAAATCTGATTGTTCTATAGGTGACGTGTTCTTTCTGCCTTGAAATATTTTTTCTTTATTCTTAGAAGTCCAGAGTTTTACCAGGAAGAGCAGAGATGTGTTCTTTCTCATCATGTTAACCTGGATCACTTTCAATCTACAAGATGTACTTTTTTTAAATTGGAAATTTTATTCCAAATTGAATGTTTGACTCCATTCCAACTATTACTTTTTCTAAACTTCTTTTGACTTTGAAATGTCATTTGAGACTTCATATCTTAATCTTATATTTGTTCTGTGATTTGAGGATTTTCTTGCTCTTTATCTTTCAGGCTATTAATTTGAGTCTCAGTAGAAACCATGCATTTTTCAACTCATCTCCTGCAGTTTTAAATTAGGTAATCATTTTTGTTAATTTTTAGCTCTAGAAAAATATTTTCTGGTGGCCCCTCCCTTCAAATTTCCTTACCTGTTTTCTTAGGGCTGCCAGAGAAACCAATTTTCTGAGCGACCTTATTCTGACTCCTAGGTCCTCTAATGAATTATTACTATTTGTCATCAGCTCGCTGGGGCCCAGGACATGTTGATGGTGTCCACTGAGGGGCAGTAGTCTCGGTGTGCGGGAGATGAAGTAGTGTCCTTCCCCTGGCCCAGGAGAGTGGCCAGTCCCCAGGAGGAAGCTTCTGTAGACGGGGTGTCCCCTGGCCTCTTACCAGTCTTGGGAAAAAGGTGAACTTGGCTCCATCTGCAGCCCTTCTCAACTGGGGTTCTGAGAGAGAATAAATCCTAATATCCTGAGGAGGCCATTGTATGCGCTGAGTTAACGTCTGGGCATCTGGAATGGTTCTATGTACCATCATTGTGAAAATTGAGGGAACAGGTATTTAAATCACCTTAGGGCTTAAATCACCTTGTAGGGCTTAATCCTCTCATGTGCCTCGGTGAGAAAGGCTGAGCCAGACACACTCAACACAGGTTGGTGTTGACCTTCCCTGACTGGTGGAAGAAGGGATCCCACAGTTGTGCTGGGCCCAGGCTCTTCCCAAGGGGGAGTCAGTACAGTGCAGTGGCTGGACTGCAGGGCTGAACATATACCTAGGGTGGAGCAGGGGCCAATTACTGAACCTTCCTGTGCCCCGGCACCCCATGAGCACTCAGTAATGTGCTTTCATTTATGAACATACTTGCCACTGCTTTTCCTTCTGCTTCCTTACTGGTGCCTGCTTTGGCAGTATTCTCCAGCCCATGCAGCCCAGGGTGGAGAAAACCCTAGCTCCCTTTGGAGTCCAGAGGTTCATTCCTGCTTGGCCCCAGGACCTCCTGGCTGAGAAGAGACAAGTGTTTGGGGGCTGGACTAGGTGGGGCCCAACAGCCACCTTCTGGTTGTCATGACATCAGAATCCCATCTACCATCAGTGTTGTCTTTATTTATTTATTTATTTTTAAAATTTTATTTTATCAGTGTTGTCTTTAGCAGCAGGCCTGGCGGAAAATACCCTGCTAATTGCCTGTAAGGGGCGTGGTCCTGAGGATGTTTCCTACTCTCTTTCATGGACATACTTTGGGTAAAGGTGATTAGCTGGGGAGAGAGTCCTTTCTTGCAGGTGGGTGTTGTCCTGCATGTACCCAACATACCTGGAGGCTTGGTTGGGACTTGTGCACGTTCCCCCAGCTCAGGACCCACACTTGGTCATGTGATTTGTCATAGGACAGCTTAGCCGGCAGAGGATCGACACCTATGGACTTAAAAAAAAAAAGTAGCGACAAGTTGATCATTGTTGTTGCAGAAAGTGATTCTTTTCTAGGCCACTCTATCCAGCCTAGCAGCCTGGATAATGAGCCCATTTGGGAACCCAGGGAAGAAACCTTTGTGGGTTTGTCTCAGAGGCATAAAATTGGTTGTTAGTAATGTTTGCCTTTCTTGCAAGTTTTACTTAAAGAAGACCCATACCATCTTGGCAAAAACATAAACACAGGTTTTTCTTTTTTCCAGTTTTCCACTCACGGTCAGCTTCAGGACCCTCCCATCACTTCTCCTGTAAGCCTTGGAGGCCTCCTGAACCCTCAGCATCCTTCCCAAGCTCTTCCACCTGCATGATCTGAGACTGACTTGGAAAGCTTCTGTTATTACATGCCCTTTAACTTTGTGCAGACTGTCTTGTACATCACCCACCTGGAACCTCCAGGACTTGGACTTTAGCATCAGGTGAGTCTCTTTCTACTGCTGTAACTGAAACTCTGCTATTTTCTGAGAATAGAGCTTCCTCAGTCCTACCTGGAGACTGTTTTATACTTCTCCACCCTTATGGCAGAAAGTGAAGAGGAACTAAAAAGCCTCTTGATGAAAGTGAAAGTGGGGAGTGAAAAAGTTGGCTTAAAGCTCAACATTCAGAAAACAGATCATGGCATCCAGTCCCATCACTTCACAGGAAATAGATGGGGAAACAGTGGAAACAGTGTCAGACTTTATTTTTTTGGGCTCCAAAATCACTGCAGATGGTGACTGCAGCCATGAAATTAAAAGACGCTTACTCCTTGGAAGGAAAGTTATGAACAACCTAGATAGCATATTCAAAAGCAGAGACATTACTTTGCCAACAAAGGTCCGTCTAGTCAAGGCTGTGGTTTTTCCTGTGGTCATGTATGGATGTGAGAGTTGGACTGTGAAAAAGGCTGAGTGCCAAAGAATTGATGCTTTTGAACTGTGGTGTTGGAGAAGACTCTTGAGAGTCCCTTGGACTGCAGGGAGATCCAACCAGTCCATTCTGAAAGAGATCAGCCCTGGGATTTCTTTGGAGGGAATGATGCTGAAGCTAAAACTCCAGTACTTTGGCCACCTCATGTGAAGAGTTGACTCATTGGAAAAGACTCTGATGCTGGGAGGGATTGGGGGCAGGAGGAAAAGGGGATGCCAGAGGATGAGATGGCTGGATGGCATCACTGACTCAATCGATGTGAGTCTGAGTGAACTCTGGGATTTGGTGATGGACAGGGAGGCCTGGCGTGCTGCAATTCATGGGGTTGCAAAGAGTCGGACGCGACTGAGCGACTGAACTGAACTGAATGTAGTTTCTAAGTTCCAAAACACTGTTTGTGATGCCGCTGTGACCCCTGCTCTCTTCCGCACTGACCTAGCCACTCTCTTTGTTTGTTAAAGATCCCTAGTTTGGTGCCTTCATTCAAAGCCCTGCTTTCTTAGTTCCTTCTTGGTTTCAGTGATCTTTTTCTCTTCCCTACTGCAGCCACCGTAACTTATTCTTTGTCAACAAATTTCTGAAACTTCAATTTAAGTCCACCATATTCTAGCCTTTCTGATCTAGTCGGGGGGCATTTTTGTCCCCACTGGTTAAAACTTTCCTCAAGAAATGTCTATGGAGTCCTTGAAACCATTTAATTGTCTTCACCACTCCACTGAACTGTGATAGAGCTTAATGTCAAATTCAGAGATCAATTTTTGATCCTCCTCTAACTTGAATTTTCAGCATGGTTTACCATTCCCTTCTGGGAATATTGTCTTTCCTCAGCCCCCCACCTCCCTGGCTTCCCTTCCTCATCCTGACTTCTAAATGTTGGCATGTTCCATGTCTTCATCTTTGACCTTCTATCTACCTCCTTTCCCTGGATGAGCTCATTCAGCACATGGCTTCAGATAAACCCACTGTACTCTAGAATTCATTCCTCTGTTGATGACCACAACTCTATACAAACCTAAACTCTTCATGGTGCCCATCCCCGTTGACGTCTATTTATTCTCTAGTCACCCCCATCTTTGCAGTCTGTTTTAACTGTTTTGCTCAGATTAAAACCCACTCTACCCTGAAGTCCTAAGCAGAGTTGTTTCTATTTTCCTACCTTCATATACCCCCGGTCCATTGTTCATGCTTCTAGCTGCTCCTCATTGTTCCTCTCTTCTGCCAGCTTCCTAGTCTTTTCCCTTCATTTACCAAAGGCTTCAGGATCCAGCAGCCTTCTTCTTCCCAGAGCTTCTTAACTCACCATCCTCACTCTCTCTAGATTCTTGTACTTTTTCTCTCTCTTTTAAAAACCCTCTTGATTATGCATGCTCTTCCAGCTATCTTATTTGTCCACCCTCTTCACAAACTTCCCTGAAGTTTGGACTGCAGGCGCTATCTGTCCTTTCTGCCTAACCTTTTCCAACCATAGTTCATATTCTCATTCTGACTGAGGTGGTGTGGAGCAGGAGGTTGAAAGCCTAACCCCCACCCCCCGCAATCTCTTAAATTCAGAACCGAGCTCTCCACAGTCTCTATATGCTAAGGAGCTAAGCCACGGAGGGGAAAATGTCCTGAAGAACAAACCAGGCTCTCAGTGTGAGGACCGGAAGGGTGACCTACTAGGAGTGAATCAGAGGCTGACTAAGCTTTATAAAAGCTGCAACTCAGCCTTGGCTCAACACAGTACCTGATTAGAGGGATTCATTTTCTACTCTCTCTCTTCCTAGCAGAGAAAAGGATAAACTCTCTTCAGTGGATGACAGCCATAGAAAGTCTCTACAATGTTATATGGAAGGTTTGCCATTCAGAAAAAAATGACTAGGCATTTCAAGATACAGCTTATATGACTGAAAATAATATAAAAAGATAAGGAATTTATGTGCATATAATTATATATATGTGTGTATGTATAGGGAATTAAGCAGAAATTCTAAAGTGAAAAAATGCAAATGAAGATCTGAAATGAAGATCTCAATAAATAGATTTTGTTAAATATACCTTAGACAGGGTGGAAGACAGGACTAGTAAAGTGAAAGACAATCAAGGCACATACCCAAACTGAACTACAAAGAGACAAAAAAGGATGGAAAATATGAAAAGAGGGAAAGAGATGTGTGGGACATAATGAAAAGGTCTATTTTTTTTTTCTTTCAAAGTTCTCAAAGAAGAGGTGAGAAAGAATGAGGCCTCAGAATATTTGAAGAAACACTGGTTAAGAATTTTCCAGTCTGATGAAAAATATTAAAGACCAAAGAAAGAGAAAATCTAGAAAGCAGCCAGAGAGAAAAAAGGGATATGTCATCTTCAAAAGAGAGACAGTAAAACTTGACGGTTGACCTGTTAACAAAACCAGTGGAAGATAATGAAATGGCATCTTAAAGCTGAAAGAATATAACTGCCAATGTAACATTCTATATCCAGTGAAAACATACTTTACAAATGGAAAATTTTCAAACAAATAAGAACTATGAGAATCTGTTGTCAGCAGACCTGCACTAAAGAAACCTGTCCAGTCAGAATGAAATTGATCCCAGACAGAACACTGTACTTCAGGAAAGAATAAAGAGCAATGAAAAAGGTAAATATATGTGTGAATATAAATGACAATAATAGTCATGTTTTGCAGGGTTAAATTATGTGTAGAAATAAATTCATTCCTACTATATTGCCAAAGGCAGAACGGGGGTTAGAGGAGTTAGAGTGTTCTAAGGTTCTCTCGTTATTAGGCAATGAAAGTGAAAGTTTCTCAGTCATGTCCGAATACTGGAGTGGGTGGCCTTTCCCGTCTCCAGGGGATCTTCCTGACCCAGGGATTGAACCTAGGTCTTCCGCATTGCAGGCGGATTCTTTATCAGCTGAGCTATCAGGGAAGCCCATTATTAGGCAAATGAAGTAATAACTTGTATGAGACTGTATTGAGGCAAAGAATGTGTTGTGATCCCTAGGGTGGTCATAATAATAGCAATGATCAAAGAATGCATGGACAACAAGTTACTAGAGGGAGAAATAGAATAATAAAAATGTTTGACTAATCCAGAAAAAAGCGAGAAAGGAGAAAAAAACAAACAGGTAGGTCAAATAAAAAAACAGAAAGATGGTAGGCATAACCATATAATTGAGTAAAGACCAAGATTATTAAACTAGATAAAAGCCAAAATCCAAATACATTAGTTTTATAAAAGATCACCTTTTAAATACATGACATAGATTGAAAGTGAAAGAATGGAAAAATTATACCATGGTAACACTAATCAAAGTAAATCTGATTTAGCTACACTGTTAGACAAAAACAGACTTTCAGGCAAGAAGCTTTACCAGAGATAAATAGGGATATTTTGAAAGAAGTCTTCCACTCAGGAAGATATTACAATTTTAAAGCAAAGCAAAAATGGATGGAACTTGATAAATTTACAATCATAGGGGGAGATTTCAACATACCTCTTAGCAGCTAGTTGACTAAACAAAAGTCACTTAGAATATTTGAGTAATAGAATGATCCAACTTGACACACACACACACACATTAGAAAACACATGCTTTTAAAGTATACATAGAGCACTTGCCAAAGTAGATTAGCTTGATTATAAAACAAGCTTCAACAGATTTCAAAGGATTGAAATTATTCAATCAATAACAAAAAGATAGCTAGAAAATCTCTTGTCATATTTGCCCGGAGAAACCACACCAAAACCCTGGTTTTATGTAACTTTCTCCCAACAGTGAGCATTCCTTGGAAAAAAAAAAATACAAGTCTCGTCACTGGTTTGACTTTAAATTTGCACCCCTCATCCTTAAGTGGACCTTCACCACTGCCCTGCAGTCCTATCACATTTCCCTGGTCAATTTAATCTCACATCCAACTTTCACCTCTTTCCTTAGACTTCCAGCCTTGGTGATAATTTTCCTTCTTATTTCAAAGGCAACCAGAAGAGAAGGTCACTCAGCTACCACCAACTGTATCACCTATTTGCACCTGTGCCCGAATACTTCCGGTTTCTTCCTGCTCTGATGAGTGAACGTGCTTTTATCTTAGGCTGGTGTATCTGCTCCTATGTCCTGGATTCCACTGCCTACTTCACTGATGCAGAAGAAAGGGAAGAACTGCAGAAGTTTTCCCCATTAGCATACAAATGCTGGAATGTCATCTAGCCTAAAAGTTTCTTCAGCATCCTCTGCCAGCTACCGCCTCATTTGTCTACTTTTACTCACATTTCAGCAAAACCCCTCAAAATGGTTGTCTGTATTCACCATCCCTACTCCCTCTGATTCTGATGTGAACTCACCCCTCTCAGGCTTGTATTCTGCCATTATCATCCTGTTTGTTCCTGCCAAGGTGATCCATGTGGTGCTGAATCCAAGGTTAGTTCTCAGTCTTCACAACATACAAATACTTTCAGCAACCTTTGATACCATTGGCCACTAACTCTCCCTTAAAATACTCTTCTCTTGGCTTCTGGAAAACCACCCTCTCCTCATTTTCTTCTTACCTTTCAGGTTATTCCTTCTTGGTCTCCTCTGTTGGCTCTCTCTCTCATTCCTGATCTTTAAGTGTTGGAGTACTTCAGGGCTCCAACCGTGACCTCTTCTCTATCTATATATCCCTCCATGATCTCCTCCAGGTCACTGGATTTAACAAATTCACATGGTAACGATGCCCACACTCATATCTCCAGCCTAGACCTCTCCTTTGACTCCAGACCTATTTATGCAACCTATTACATAACATCTTTAAAGATATAGATTATATATATAATAGCAGCTTAAACGTAATCTAAAGTGGAATTATGAATTTCCCCCTGTATCTGCTTCACCCCCTGCCTTGCTCAAAGCCCTATCAGAGCGCATTACTTTCCTACTGCTGTAGCAACAGTGCCACTAACTTGGTGGCTTAAAACAACACAAATTTATTCCCCATAATTACAGTTCTTGAGGCCAGAAGTCCAAAATTAATTTCACTGGCAGGAGAAATACATCTGCATGGTAGTGCTCCCTCTAGAGGCTCTAGGGGAAAATGTATTTCCTTGTCTTTCCAGCTGCCAGAATCTAAAAATTTGCATTCTTTGGCTTATGGCCTTTCCCTCCAATCTTAAAGCCAGCAGTGTAGCAAACCTGCTTTATCCTTAAACTGTCTCCTTCTTCTTTGTTGTCACATCCTCTCTCTTATGAGGATACTTGTGCTTGCAGGTAGGGCTCACCCAGATAATTAAGGATCAGATCAGATCAGTCACTAATTCCCTTTAAATTCCATTTAAAAACCCTTACTTTGAACAAAATCTTTAGAATTTGTATGCAAACACAAAAGACCCTGAATAGCCAAAGCAATCTTAAGGAAAATGGAGCTGGAGGAATCAGGGTCCCTGACTTTGGACTATACTACAAAGCTATAAAACAGTATGCTACGGGCACAAAAACAGAAGTCTAGATGAATGGAACAGGTTAAAAACCCCCAAAATAAACTCATGCACCTATTGTCACCTAATCTTTGACAAAGGAAGAATATACAATGGAGAGAAGACAGTCTCTTCAATAAGTGGTGCTGGCGAAACCAGACAGTTACATGTAAAGGAATGAAATTAGAACATTCTTTAACACCATACACAAAAATAAACTCAAAATGGATTACAGACCCAAATGTATGATTGGATACTATAAAACTCTTAGTGGCAAACATAGACAGAATACTCTGACATGAACGGCAGCAAGATCTTTTTTGATCCACCTCCTAGAGTAATGAAAATAAAAACAAACAAATGGGACCTAATTAAACTCAAAAGCTTTTGCACAGCAAAGGAAACCATGAAAAAATGAAAAGACAACCCACAGAATGGGAGAAAATATTTACAAATAAAGCAACCAAGAAGGGATTAATCTAAAAAAATATACAAAGAGCTCATGCAGCTCAATATCAAACAAAAGCAACCCCAATGAAAAAATAGGCAGGAGACCTAAATAGACATTTCTTCAAAGAAGATGTACAGATGGCCAAGAAGTACCGGAAAAGATCAACATCAGTAATTATTAGACAAATGCAAATCAAAAGTACAGTGAAGTCTCACACTAGTCAGAATGGCCATCATCAACAAATCTACAAATAATAAATGCTGAAGAGGGTGTGAAGAAAAGGGAACCTTCTTGCACCTTTGGTGGGGATGGAGAGCAGTATGGAGGTTCCTTAAAAAACTAAATACAGAACTACCCTATGACCCAGCAATCCCACCCCTGAGCAAGTATCTGGAGAAAACCATAATTTGAAAAGATACATACACCCAACATTCATTGTAGCATTACTTACAATAGCCAGGACACGGAAACAGCCTAGATGTCCAATATGTATGTATAATGGAATATTAGTCATAAAAAAGAATGAAATAATGCCATTTGCAGCAACATTGATGGACCTGGAGATTATTATACTAAGTCAGTCAGAGAGACAAATATGATACTGCTTATACGTGGAATCTAAAATAATACAAATGAACTTGTTACAAAACAGAAATAGAAATCACAGATGGGGAAAAGAGGGGTGGGCTAAACTGGGAGATTGGGATGTAAGAGTATTAACTATATATACAATAGAGAACTAATATGAACCTACTGTATAGCACAGGCAACTCTCCTCAATACTCTGTAATGATCTCTATGGGAAAAGAATCTTTAAAAAAAGTGGCTCCATGGTCGTGCTCCAAAGCTCCAATCCCACTTGGTGTTCAGATCTCAGACTCTGTTTACCTCCAGAGGTAGGGCCACTTAAAAGCAGTCTTTTGGTTCCTCTGTCTCTTTCAACATGTAAATAGCTCTTAGCATCTGTAGCTCCCTAAAATTCTAAATGATGGTCTCTTTCCCCAACTAGAATATAATTTCTGGGACCTGTTCATTCATGGCTATTTGTCTAAGCACCTAGACCAAAGTTTGGCACATAGTAGGCAATACATGCTTAATGAAAAATGCGCTTCTCTAAAATGAATCTTCTCTACATCCTTTCATTAGCCTGACCACTTCTCCTAGGAGCTGGGAAGTGCGCAGAGAACAAAGAAGGATGTGGCAGGCTGTGCCCCAGAGCTGGAAGCTCCCCCCTCCCTCAGAGAGATGTACCTGAAGGACTTTCTGAGCCTGCACGTCGACCACGAGGACTCTGCTGAGTGTGGGCTGGGCCACATAGATGTAGTGGTGCCTGACGTTCACTGCTGATGCCCACTGGCAGGGCTGGGTGGCGTCCCCGTCCTTTTGAGGACATATTTCTTCCTGTAAAGGAGACAGGCTGCCATAAGTCTTCTTAATCCCCTGTTCCCCTGCCATCGCTGGGTTCCGCTCCCTTCACCCTCCCCTCTTCCTTTCTTCCTCTCTCAGAATTCTTCGCCACTGCAGCATCCAAGGGAGCACAGCACGCACAGCTTCTCGCATCACCATGCATGGAGCTTTTACTCCACGTTCCGTTCATCTTTCATCTTCCCCTGCTCCTCCTGAGGCTGTAACTCCCTTTGCCGGCCTTTCGGCCAGCAGCTGAGAGGTCCGTGTGCTTCCACTCTTGAGAGTGGCCTTCTCCCTCTCCTCATCCCCGTCCATCGCACACAACTCTTGTCAGTGACCAGACTCCTGCAGGAGTCACCTACACACACCCTCAGCTTCCTCACCTCTCACATGCTCCTTAGTCTTCTGGCGCTAGTCCTCTGCACAGAGCTGGCGGTGTTCTCACTGAACTTCTGGCCGACTTTTCAGTTATATTCAAGCTTTGCCATCATCTTAATTGAACTTGGGGCATCATTTGACACTGTGTTGACTGTTTCTTGGTTCTGTTCCCTCCACCCTCCCCAGGGTCTGACCCTTCTCTATTGTTCAGTCTACTCTGTTTGCTGATCTCTAGATGCCAGAATGCTCAGGGGTCACTACTGGATGACTTCTCTAAAATCCACTACCTTTGCTAATCATTGTTAATCCACACCTATGACTTTAAATACAGTCTGCTGCTACTGCTGCTAAGTCGCTTCAGTCGTGTCCGACTCTGTGTGACCCCATAGACGGAAGCCCATGAGGCTTCCCCGTCCCTGGGATTCTCCAGGCAAGAACACTGGAGTGGGTTGCCATTTCTTTCTCATGCTGCTGCTGCTGCTAAGTCACTCAGTCGGGTCTAACTCTGTGCGACCCCATAGACAGAAGCCCACGAGGCTCCCCCGTCCCTGGGATTCTCCAGGCAAGAACACTAGAGTGGGTTGCCATTTCCTTCTTGTGCTAACAACTCCCAAATTTGTATCTTTAGCTCAGCCCTTTTCTCTGAACTCCAGACTTAGCTACTTTCCTAAGTAGCTATTTTATTTACATCTCAAATTTGTAAGTTCAAAACCAACTCTCAGTTTTGCCTCCCAGTCTTGCTCATTTCCCCTGTTTTACTTCCTAGACAAAATCTCTGAAGGCATCTTTGACTCTGCTTTTGCTCTCTACACCCTCAGCCTTCATCCAATGAATAAAAATCATTTCAATTTTACCTCCAAGAACATATTGAGAGTTAAACTTCCCGATCGCTTCCACCTCTGTCACCTTGACTCAAGCCACATCTGTCCCTTGAGTGACTGCTACAGCATCCACGCTGTGCTCCTTGATTCCACCCTGGCCTCCCCTGACAGATTCTTGACTCACCAACCACAGGGATCCCTGTGAATACAAGTCAGCTCAACGCACTCCACCACAACAACACTCTTTCTTGCTCAGAACAGGGTCCAAGTCTTTCCTGAAGCCAACAAGGCCCTGAACACTCTGGTTCCTGGGACTCCTCTGACCTGTGTCTAGTGTTTTTCTCCCTTTCCCACCCATTCTGCGCACGCACGTGCCCGCATCTTCCGTACTCATGCTGAACTCCTGCACCAGGGCCCGTGCGCTGATCAACTGGTGTCCCCAGACATCTACCTGGTGTATTTCATGTCCTTCAGGTGACACGTCAGCCCATATGTCACCTTCTGGAGATGCCCTCTCTAGCCTCAACAAGCTTAGCACCCAGGCACCCACCCTCTTTTACCTTGCTACACTTCTCATTTCCCGCTTGACCTTCTTCATTTGTTTGTCTACCTACACTGACTCTTCTTTGTCACTAGATCAAAGCTCCTTGAGAGCAAGCTCTTTGTTGGGCTCACTGCTTTATTCTTAGCACCTAGTGAAGTGCCTGACACAGCACTGGTGCTTGAAATATATAACATAATGTAATACAAATAAAGAATAAGTGAGAGAAAAGAGGACCTTCTTTTCCCTTGTCTTTTGTGATATACATTCTCACGTGTTTCCTCATGACTCTTGTGCGATGCTGTCTCAACCTTTGTGTCAGCCCCAGGGTTCTGTGCAGATGCCCAACTCCAGTCACTTACACGCACCCTTGGTGATCTTCTCTCCTGTCTTGGCTGTCATCAGCACTCACATGCTGAGGCTCCCAGATCTGTGTCTTTAGCTCAGAACCATTCTCCCCAGTTCTCCCATGGGTTCTCCTACAGTCAGCTCATTCTCAACCGTCCACATGTGAGCTGCCATCCCTGCTCCACCTCTGAGTCCTCAGTGGCATCTAGGCAGCCGAGTCCAAAGCAGGAACACCATTCTGGACGCTTCCTTCTCCCACACAACTCACTGTGAATTAGTCCCTGAGGACTACAGAGATTGCCTCCTAAATCTCAGAGTTCTATGTTCTAGCTTAAGCCCAGTTTCTTTCCTAAACAGCTGCAATAGCTTTGAAGCAGGTCTTTCTCCTTTTACATTTCACTCTCTGTCATCATATTTAATCCTTACATGCCTGTGTGCTAAGTTGCTTTAGTCATGTCTGACTCTGAAACCCTATGGACATAGCCAGCCAGGCTCCTCTGTCCATGGGATTCTCCAGGCTAGAGTGGGTCACCGTGCCCTTCTTCAGGGAATCTTCCTGACCCAGGGATTGAACCCACGTCTCTTATGCCCTCTTGCATTGGCAGGTGGGTTCTTTCCCACTAGCGCCACCTGGGAAGCCCTTAATCCTCACAATAACCTTAATTTACCTATGAGAAAAGACAGAGGCTTAGAGGGGTTAAACACTTTTCTTAAGCCACTTGGCCTGCTGAGTGATGGAGGTGGGCTCTGATATCACTTGTGCAGATCCTGCTCTATAGCCTGTGCCCTGACCTACTAACCCTGCAGCATCCTGCTGGGCAAAGTGGACTCTCATCCAGCAGAGAGGCCAGAGATGAGAAGCACCAACTGCCTACTCACCCAGAACCTGAGGAAGAGGGTCAGCTCATTGTAACTCTCCTGGGAGGTTCTGGCCATTTTGTAGGTGAGCAAACTGTTATTTGGGACTGTTCCATAGCTCACAGAGGTTTGAGTTGCCTGAAATGCCTACAGGACCTCTCTTACTGTGTATGTTCTACTTTCTTAGGAAAATTGAGCCCTGCTTAGGATTTGAGAGATTTCCCTTGCAAGCTACAGGTTAGGTTATTGCAAATATATGAGAAGTTAGTGCCAATGTGATGGGTTGCAATTATTCAAACCTAACTGCTAGAAATTAACTAGGACCACTCTTACTAGGGGGCTGGTGGTGGCTCAATGGTAAAGAATTTGCTGCCTACGCAGGAGCCACGGGTTTGATCCCTGGGTCAGGAAGATCCCCTGGAGAAGGAAAGGGCAACCCATTCCAGCAGTCTTGCTTGGGGAATCCTATGGACAGAGGAGCCTGGTAGGCTACAGTCCATGGGTTGCAAAGAGTTGGACACGACTTAGTGACTAAACAACAACAACAACTCTTTCTAGATGGTTTCATGGCTATCACGTGGAGGGAAAACTTATCAGAGGTTAACACTTTAAAATATGATTAATTCAAATGAAATAGTCTGGAAGAGAGCTGTTCCCAAGCTGCAAATATAAGAAACACAACACTGTAAAATACACCACCGGTCAGCACAGCAATACGACAAACTTGTTTCAGGAACTCGTCTGGGCCAAGCCCACTTGCTCCGTGAGCTCCAAGCCCATCACTGTGGCCCAGTGTATCCACTGTATGTCTTTGAGTAGAGGGCTCATGGGGGCTGTTAGATGACTCTTGGATTAATGCCATACTTCTACCCTCAAGAAGCCAGGGATTAGCTAGGTCAGACCTCTAGTAAGAATCCACCAATGCAAGGCCAAGTGGGAAACCAGTGGAAGGGACAGAACCGAGGGGTGGGAGGCACAGCCCTGAGGATGCCTCCTGGCAGCTGGGTCTAGGGGGCTGGAAGAGTTGTTTTGGACCTGCTGCCTGTGGTCGTCTCTTCTGCCTCTGCCCCCTGCATGTCACACTGCCATTTTCTACCCAGCCTCTGAACTGTCCATAGCAGCTCTGATGCTCAGGCCACTCACATGTTTCATGCTCTCTCCCCTGTTCCCTGGGGACCGCTGAGAGCCTCCAAAGCTCAAAAATCTACTGTTTCCCATTCTCACCACCACTGGTTTAACCCAGGTCCCCATCCTCTCCTGGATAATCACAACAGCCTCTTCACCCACTTCTGTGCTTCTAGCGCAGCCCTCCTGATCCTCACCCTCCGTGAGGCCCTGCACATGTTCCAAAGCACCGTAATGCTGGCCATCCTTCGCTTGAAGCCCTTCGGTGTTCCCCTTAGGACTCATCAGCCCTGACCCTTACCTACTGTCATCCTCAATCTTAGGCCCTTCTCATATCCATTTGTCCTCCAGGCATGTGGAATATTTGTGCTTCCTGAACATGACCTGATGTTTTATGCTCCTGTGCTCCATGTTCATGACATTTCCTCTCGACATTCATCATCAATTCCTACCTGTTCTTCACAACTGAGCCCAGGCATCACCTGCCCCCGGAGCCTTCTCTGACTTTGCCCCTGGAGAGGCCTTGCTGCCATGTACCTTACACATCTTCTAGCAGCACCTGTTTGGAAGCTGTCCATTCACGCTACTGTCTCTGTCATTTGGTTGTGAACTTGTGGAGGCCAGGAACCCATCTGTCCTCCTGGGGCCTCCCTTCAGGCTCCGTGCATGGAAGTGGCCACTGGAGGAAGGCATCTGGAGTCACATCATGTATAGCAAATGGAATTCAAGAAACCTGGTGGCGCACATGGTGAAAGGCTGTTGTGTGATGTTGCTGGGATGTTGCGTGTGATGTGGAGTGTCCCCAGTGCCAGACACTTACGTAGCTCATGAAGATCTTCTCCGTGGGCTTGAGGTGCCTCTGGATCTCACAGTCCACCGGGTGCAGGACGATTATGCCATCGTCGGAGAAGACGTAAAACATGTTTCCCACACTGAGGCCTGCGAGGAGCAAGCACAGCCATGGTTATGCCCTTCCTAGCAGCTGGTCCCCAGGCAGGCTCACAGGCCGCCTTGGGCACAGATGAAACCGGCAGCCTGGCTGCGTCGGGTGTAGGCACAGAGTGCAAGGTCTGGTCCAGGAGGGGCGAGGCAAGATGAGCAGGCAGTGAGTGGGGAGCAAGTGCCTGAGGGCTGAGAATCAACACGTACACGGAGGGCCCTCCAACCCCTAGGCTGTCTTCCCAGACATGCACTCCTGCCCCCGCTCATCCACAGCTGGCCGTCAACACAAGTTTTCAAATAAAGGACAGCTCTGGCTGTGACATACATTTGACCTTTCCTAAGGGCTTCCCTGGTAGCTCAGCTGGAAAAGAATCCTCCTGCAATGCAGGAGACCCTGGTTCGATTCCTGGGTCAGAAAGATCCCCTGGAGAAGGGAAAGTCTACCCAGTCCAGTATTCTCGGACTTCCCTGGTGGCTCAGCTAGTAAAGAATCCACCTGTAATGCGGGAGACCTAGGTTGGGATCCCTGGGCTGGGAAGATGCCCTGGAGGAGGGCATGGCAACCTACTTCAGTATTCTTGCCTGGAAAACTCCATGGGCCTAGGAGCCTGGCAGGCTGCAGTCCATGGGGCCAGAAAGAGTCAGACAAGACTGAGCAGCTGAATGCATACACGTCCTGAAAGGCAAAGTCTCCCTTGGTCCTTGTCAACCAGGCAAATCAGAATGGATCAGATGATGCCAAAAAAACAAAGTTTTTTTTTTTTTTTAAAACACATTTATGTACAGTGCTGCCACTTGGAACACGGGGGCCTAAGAATGCTGGGGTTGGTATTTCTTTGTCCAAACCTGGCCTCTGTGCCAGTGAACATTTCCTTCAAGACAGTTTGCTCCAACCTCTGCCTTACCAGTTTCCCTGTGGCAGCCCCATGCCAGGTAACAGAGCCCACAGCTGGGTCAGGCCAGCTGCCTGCCCCCTACCTCATCCTAGTCCAGGGCCATGGCTATCTGGGGAGAAATTTCCTTAGATCAGCAAAGAAGGGGCCTTGGGGACCAGCTAGTTCAGCCTCCTTATTTTAAAGACAAAAAACAAAAAACAGGCCCAAGATGAAGAGGGGCTTGGTTGAGGCCACAGGCCCTTGTAACAGACCTGGAACCTGCACCTGGGCTCTGTCCCCTCGCCCTGCTCTCCATACAAGGTCAGCATGGCACAGGGATGGGTAAGGTCTAGAGTTCTCCCTCTTCCTCCCCCACACCCCTTCCTCTTTCCCTTCATTGCTTTCGAAGGTAACACATTGAAAAGATAACTAGGAATTCTAAGAGAATTACCTATGTGAAAAATTCTTTCCTAGCATGCTAATAAAACCAGTGTACTGACTTAATTGACTAATGGAGTAAGTTTTTAGTGAGTGAGAAAATGATAAAACAGGCAAATGGGAATCCTGTTCTGCCTACTTTCAGTGGCTCTGTTGGTCACTTTCACCAGTGCCCGTGGCTCCCAGTATGGGCAGGGGCCCCTGACTCCACAACACAGCCTCACCTGCCTCTAGTTCTGTGCTGAGTTGAGGGCTCCTGCCACTATAAACAGCTAGACTCCAGCCTCTTGGAAGCTGGGAACGCCTGGGCGCACTCTGCATAGGTCCCAGCGGGAATCCTGGGTGCTGGGCAGCCTCTCCCAAGACCCAGACAAAATGGGCCTGTGCCTCCCACACAGTGGCAAGTGTATGGAGCGGGGTAGGGAGCACACATTTGCTGTGACCCCAATCTATCTTGTCCCCAGCAAGACTTTCTCTTTTATACACTGTCATTTGGCAAGCTCCTCTTGCTCAAACTTAGGGGCCAGAGGAGGTCGTCCCTGCAAAACAACCACAAACCCCACAACAGGCTCCCAAGGTTCTTAGAAAATCAGTGGCTGGAAGAACCAACATGAGACTGAAGACTTTGTAGAGCCCACGTGGGGCTTGCAGCTGTGCTGCAGGCTGAGCACTGAGCCTTGCCACAGTGGACAGTGCAACGTGAAGCTCAACAAGGCCTTGCTCCACAAGTAACTGACTTCACAAGAGAGCTGGCCTCACGAGTCAGACCCCAAGGTTCTGTCTGTGGTGAGCTTGACCAAGGGGCACAGGGGAACATTCTCTGCTATTGGGAGTCCATCATGTCACTGCTCCTATTCAGAGATGGGAGAGCCCTGCCAACCTCTCTGCTTTTGCTCCTGTATTCTCCAACTTCGGGTCCTTGAGTATGAGCAGGGAAGGGCGTGGGCAGACAGCTGTCCAGGTGTGATGGAGTCTGTTCACTGCTGGGTTGTCCACTATCAGCATAGCACCAGCCAGCCCTAAGCTCTGAGGCAGCTGTGGGTCTTAATTTGGCCTTTGGGCCGCCAGAGCTGCATTTAACACTTTGCAGGGGCTCCTGCGCTCTCTGCAATTCTCCACTTTTGAGACTTGTAAACACCCCTTAGGAAGCACTTTTTAAAGAAACAGAGCCAAAGCTCTCTGTGTGTGCGGTGGCCTAGAAGCCAGGTTGAGGCAGTGTCAAGGGACCTCTGTCCCTGATTAGCAACTGTTGCTATGACTTTCCTTCTGAGGATTCCTAAAACCTACTGGCAACAATCCCTCATTTTCCAGGCTCTGCCTTTGTTTTGCTCCCAGACTGTGTGAGCATTAGTGCCTGACAGTCAGGAAATTACTCTGAGTGCTTGTATGCATGCGCATGCTAGATGGCAGGTAACAGCCTGTGACGTTCTTAAGAAGAAACATGAGGAAATGTGCTGGTTTTCAAAAACGGAGAATTAGTGCTTAACCCTGGATCTCACAGTACCTTCTGCTGGTGCTCGTCCTCTCCTCTGTCCACCAAGCTAGAGGACAAGGTACCTCAGGTGATTTGGAGTCTTTGGTGGAGGGGTTCAGAGGGAGAGTTGGGGGTCCATTGCAAACGCATCCAACACAGTGACTCAGGCTCTTTAACCCAGTGCCCACATGTGCTTGCTATTTTTGAGCCATATTATTAGACCACTTTTGATATACAAAAATGGCAATTTTGTTTTTTGCTTTCTTTGGCCATGTGGCTTGTGGGATCTTAGTTCCCTGACCAGGGATTGAACCTGGGCCCCCAGCAGTAGACGCATGGAATCCTAACCACTGGACTGTCAGGCAATTCCCCCCAAATGGCAGTTTTGTATGGCCTGGCCTAATATCTAAAGATTGTTGGGTAGATACACATAGGTTTAAAAAACCTATTCATTTAGAAAGATACATGCAAATGTATATTTACAGACATGATGGTAGCTTTTTTCTTTAGCATTTTCTCAAAGTAACACTAAACCCCAACACCAACATCAGTTACTAGAAAATATTTTAAGGCTCAGTTCTGACCAGGATCCCTGCCAAGAAGTCTGCTTCAGTGGAGGTTTAAAAATAGCTTTAAATGGAAACTTTTGTTCTAAAAAGTCGAATAGTCTAACGTCCATTAAAGACATCTGTGCTTGTGCATGCTCAGTCACGTCTGACTCTGTGACACCATGGACTGTAGCCCATAAGCTCCTCTGTCCATGGATTTCTCCAGGCGAGAATACTGGAGTGGGTTGCCATTTTCTACTCCAGGGGATCTTCCCAACCCAGGACTTGAATCCACGTCTCTTATGTCTCCTGCACTGGCAGGTGAATTCTTTACCACTGTGCCACCTGGGAAGCCTATTAAAGACACTAGTTGGTTTAAACCAAGTTTAAACTCAAGTGTGCCACTCGAGTTTGATGTGGACTTCCCCTCTGATCTGGCCTGTGGACCCCACTTGTAGGGATTGCTTGATGTTTAAAAGAACTATTGGTGGTGCATGGAAAGATGGCATGTTATGGAGCCATGAACACATGTGATTACAGGCACAGTACAGAACAAATAAGCTTGGTACCTTCTTCTCGCCATAGAATGTTCGCAACTGCAGCATCAGAGAAATGAAGAAAGCAGGTACATGATTGGGGGAAGAAAACAAAAGAAAAAGCAACGTCAGAACATTGTAGTGATTCAGTTCAAGAACACACTAGTATCTAGTTCATCATGTATGGACTCTGTACCACTCATCACCCCCCACAACACTGAGGGGGGATGCTGGGCAGAGACAAATGCTTCCAGGGCTCAGGACCCTTTTGGTTTCCAATGAATCAGGTCCCAGGATCACAGAAGCTAATGGGATTCTCTCTTCTGTGGATGATAAACAGCAAGCAACATCCCCCAGACCTCCTGGACTACTTCCAGGAGCATGCTGGTTTTCTGCTAGGATTTTCCTTAGGAAGATCATCTGCAATATTTTGTTTGATTTTCTCCCTTGATGATAAAGACTCAGCTAAGGGTCTTTGATCACGGGAAAGAGACCATATCTAATACCCATGTCCATGAAATTACTCCTGTAGAGCCTACTGGGGAGCAGTGGCTATGAGGAAGAGCCTGCTTAGCACCCCAAGTAGGCAACAATCCCTGGCGTAAAAGCATGCGTGGGTGAGTGTGCAGGCCAGTTCCTGGGCTATGGGAGGGCAGCAGCTGCTGGTGGGTAATTAGTAGGGGCAATTTTGTGGATGAAGGACAGAGCAAGCAGGAGGCAGAACTGGGGATAAGCTATGAGGCCTTCCTTGTGGCCTTGGGCTCTGTCTGCTGTCCAGAGACTTTCCCTGCCTGTGTTTGCAGAGTTGTCTAGGTTTACAGGCAGTTTTCTCACCTCTGACCATCCTCTGTCCCAGGATACATGGAAGGACATAACGTTTACCAGGGGTTCATGCTTGGTGGCTATGGCCCCTGCAACCCAGTGTCTCCCAACCAGCTCAGTAAGGAGCTCAAAGGCAAAAGTGGACTCACGGGTCTTTCTAGCTGAGTCTTCAATGAAGAGGGAGGAAATATCTTCATCCACACCCACTTCATTTTTGGCAATGCAGGTATATGCCCCCGTGTCTTCATACCGAACACTGCCGATGTGGAGCTCGCTCCCATTGGCTGCAGAAAGAACAGAGCGCAGGGTGGCCTGCTCAGCTGGGACCTCCCCCTGCCTTTCTCTCTCCTATTGAGAGTATTGAGGTTAAAAGTACAGCCCCTCAGCAGGGCTAAGGGCCGTCAGTACCCTGATATATACCCAGGAAGGGCTGGAACAGCGGAGCTGAACTGCAGGTGACCTGGGACCTAGCTGACAGCATCTCCTCATTGTGCTCAGAGAGATCTGTGTGAGACCACAGAGCAGGAAAAGCGGGAGAGACATTTGTTGCTCCCCGTGTCTGACTTAGAAACAAATCACTCCTCTTATTCCCATTCCTAGAGAGAGTGTCAGCTTGAACTTGATGGCATTAATGGCACAAAGACATCAAGGGGGGCTCTTACCTAAAAGGGAGAGCTGTTTTGACATCTGGGTTGAGACATCCATGCCATTTTTTAGCCAAGTGATTCTGGGCATAGGAATGCCCTCTGCGTGACATCTCAGGCTTGCTGCCACCCCCGGCTCCTGTGCCTGGGTCTCTGGATAGACGCGGATAACGGGTGGCACTGTGGGCGAGAGTTAGTGCTGGTGAGAACAGGTCTTCACCTGCCTCGGGCCTGTGGTCCCACACTGAGACTCTGCCCAGAGGGCTGAACCGGGAGGCAACTCTGGAGTTCTCTTTGTAACTAGTTTGCAAACACTCTGCAGCAACTCAGGCTCTAAAAGAAAGGGCTATAAAATGGATTGTAGGCAATAAACATGTCAGGCTTTGTACTCTGTAATTCATGGCGCTCATCATTATTCTAAATATGATCAGAAAGGCATCCAAATATTTAAGGCTGTTCAGCTGCTACACATAAAGAGCAACAACCGCCAAAATTTATTTCTGAATGAATAAAATTCAGATATATTATTTCTGTTATCGGAAAGCTATTGGACAAGGACTTAATTTCTTGCAGGAAGTGCTTCACAAAGCACTTATGGGCATTGACTGGCAGGGCTACTAATTACATCACTGCTCTAGGGAAGCCCATTGATTTTCCAGTGGGTCATTTTATTTCTCCACTTCTCATCCCCTGGAACATGGGTACAAGGCATATCCCCCCTTGTTTGTTCTTGACTCAGCTGTGGGCCCTGGCAGTCAAGTTTGGGACTGGGGATATGACCAGGCCTACTCATCAGATGAGCAGGGCTGGGCAGGACGTCAGCACTCTCCCCCCCTGGCCTTTCCGACATGGGCTGTCTATAGGGCAGGAAGAAGTAAGGGTTGTCTGAGGGTCTTCCCTCCTACCCTGAGCTCTAGGCCCAGGAAATAAAATAATTACCATTTTCAGTGGAATTGTTGGATCTTACTTATTCATATATTTTACTCTATATACTTCCAAAAAGACTTTGTGAGGACTCATGTAATGGCATGGATATGAAACTAAGCAACAATAAAAACCACATCATATGTCTTTTGGAAAGATGGGAGGATTCCTCCTAAAGTGAGCAACAACATTTTTCCAGAGTTCTTTGGACACTCCTAAAGGCAAGCCACTCCAGTATTCTTGCCTGGAGAATTCCATGGACAAAGCAGCCTGGTAGGCTACAGCCCATGGGGTCACCAAGAGTCGGACAAGACTGAAGTGATTGAGCACATTGTCTGATAAAAGAAAGTGATCCAGTATGTTAGGAGAGAGATTTCCTCTAGGACTAGAGGTAGAACAAATTGACGTGCATATAGAAGGAAGTGATAAAGCTGATCCTAGAACCTGAAAATTTCTAGTGATCTGTGCTTGGATGGGCTGAGGACAAAAGAAACATTCTATCCCCTCATTGTGAGAAATGGATGCTGTAGCTCTTCAGGAAGCTGGTAATAATCTGATCAACTTAGTTTGAGTTTCAAGTCTTTCCTCTGGTTGACTGTTGGGGCAAAGTAAAAGGCCGAGGATAAAGCCAAATGGATAGCTAGCAAAGGGCACAAACCCACCTTCAGAGTGACCAGAGCCATCTGCATAATATCAGCTGGGAGGTGCTAACCACAGAGACCAAACAACAATAAAGTCTGAGTCATTTTCGTGGTTTCTCTTTGTCTGCAGTTCTAAGGGAAGAGTCCCAGGAGGTGGGAGAAGGTCCTTGTCACAGGTCAGGCCACTGGGGATGGAGGACGTAAATGGGGCTCTAGCTAAGGTGTACCTGGAGGGCTGCTGAGAACACAGGGCCAAAGAACTAAATAGAGATTTCTCCAGAGAAGACATACAGATGGCTAACAAACACATGAAAAGATGCTCAACATCACTCATTATCAGGGAAATGCAAATCAAAACCACTATGAGGTACCATTTCACGCCAGTCAGAATGGCTGCGATCCAAAAGTCTACAAGCAATAAATGCTGGAGAGGGTGTGGAGAAAAGGGAACTCTCTTACACTGTTGCTGGGAATGCAAACTAGTACAGCCACTATGGAGAACAGTGTGGAGATTCCTTAAAAAACTGGAAATAGAACTGCCTTATGATCCAGCAATCCCACTGCTGGGCATACACACTGAGGAAACCAGAAGGGAAAGAGACACGTGTACCCCAATGTTCATCGCAGCACTGTTTATAATAGCCAGGACATGGAAGCAACCTAGATGTCCATCAGCAGATGAATGGATAAGAAAGCTGTGGTACATATACACAACGGAGTATTACTCAGCCATTAAAAGAATACATTTGAATCAGTTCTAATGAGATGGATGAAACTGGAACCTATTATACAGAGTGAAGTAAGCCAGAAAGAAAAACATCAATATAGTATACTAACGCATATATATGGAATTTAGAAAGATGGTAACAATAACCCTGTGTACGAGACAGCAAAAGAGACACTGATGTATAGATCAGTCTTATGGACTCTGTGGGAGAGGGAGAGGGTGGGGAGATTTGGGAGAATGGCATTGAAACATGTACAATATGTACGAAACGAGTCGCCAGTCCAGGTTCAATGCACGATACTGGATGCTTGGGGCTGGTGCACTGGGACGACCCAGAGGGAGGGTATGGGGAGGGAGGAGGGAGGAGGGTTCAGGATGGGGAACACAGGTATACCTGTGGCGGATTCATTTCGATATTTGGCAAAACTAATACAATATTGTAAAGTTTAAAAAAAAAAAAAAGAACACAGAAATGGATCTCCCTTCTCTGACTCCCCTTGGTTCAAAGAGCAAAGAAACAGTAATTTATCTAGGAAACCTTCTTATAACCTGAATTTTGTAAAGGGAGGAATGGGGTTCAAGTGGAAAAGTTAGTAGGGTTTTGCTCAAGAGGGTCAGAGATAGGGTTGGGGGCTCTAGGAGCACCGGACTGGTGGGGAGTTGGATAAGGAGGTAGAGTACCCTGGATTCTAGAATGTGGGAGGCCAGGACCTGGAGTGAATAACCTTGGTTCCTGCTAGATCACTATTTATTTATATAAGCCTGCCAAGCAACCACAAGGAAGAATCAACATAAATAGAATTAGAAAGGAATGAATAAACTTGCCAAAAAAGAGAGGAACTGATAAATCTGAAGCCTGGCTTTTCATGAAAATCAATAAAATAGCCAAACTTCTGGCAAGGCTGGTTACTAAATAAATAAAGAAAGAACACAGAGTAGGTTTAAAAGTATGGAAATACTATGTTCAATTATAGGTAATAAACATCAAAATCTCAATGAGATGAATCACTTAAAAGGAAACTTTAAAGTATTGACATGGAATCAAGAAGAAAATATTTATTAAAAACACTTTTTTCCAGTTATTCAATGAATAGATTGTAGAGATCTGTTATACAATAAGGGCCTATAATCAGCATGTTATATTGTGCACTTAAACATCCATTAAGAGGGTATATCTCATGTTATGTGTTCTCACCACAAAACAAACAAACAAGAAACACAAAGGGACTCTAGGAAACTTGTGGAGGTGATGGGTATGTCTGTTACCTTGATTGTGGTGGTAGTATCATATGCGTGTACATGTCCAAAGTCATGAATTTGTATATATTAAACATCTATATATAAATTGTACCTCTATAAAGCTGTTTTTAAAAAAGCACTACTGATTAGTTTCATAGCGAAGCACCCTGACTAATTTCATAAGGAAGTTCCTTTTAGGAATGGCTAATTCCTAGAGCATACCACAGAGAAGATGTACCAAATTTTATCCTGGAGCTGGTATAACCTGGACACGGAAACCTGCCAAAGAGAGTACAATATAGATCACTACAGACCTAACTCACTCAGCACTAGATTTACCCAAATTCCAAGTAAAATATTAGCAAATCAGGATTCCAGACAAGATGGTGGAATAGAAGGACTTGCACACACCTCCTCTCACAAAAACACCAAAATCACAACTAATTGCTGAACTACCGTTGGGAAAAAAAAAAAAAAAAAGACTGGGACCTACCAAAAAAGATATTTTACATCCAAAGACAAAGAAGAAGCCATAAGGAGCTGCTAGAAGGGGAGCTTTTGTGATATCATCAAATCCCATACCTGCCAGGTGGGTGACCCACAAACTAGAAAATAATTGTATCACAGAGGCTGTGCTGCATGAGTGAGAGCTCTGAGCCCCAGTCAGGCTTCCCAGCCTGAGGGTCTAGCTCTGGGAGGAGGATCCCCCGGAGCACTGGGCTTTGAAGGCTAGTGGGGATTGAGTGTAGGACTGGGAAAAACAGTGTAGGACTGGGAAAAACTCCACAGGACTGGGAAAAACAGAGACTGTACTCTTGGAGGGTGCACACAAGATTTCACATGCACTAGGACCCAGCACAAAGCAGTGACTCCATAGGAGCTGGGCTAGACATACCTCCATGTATTGGAGGGTCTCATGGGGAGGCAGGGGTTGCTGTGGCTCTCTGTGGGGGCAAGGATACTGATGGCGGAGGGTCCAGACAATACTGATCAGTGTGAGCTCTCCTGGAGGTCACCATTTTGGCAATGAGACCTGGCCAACCCAACAGCCTGCAGGCTCCATTGCTGGGACACCTCAAGCCGAACAACCAGCAGAGTGGGAACACAGCACCACCCATCATCAGACAGGCTGCCTAAAGTTGCACTGAGCTTACAGTCACCTCTAAACACATGCCTTGACATGACCCTGACCACTAGAGACGAGACACAGCACCATCCACTACTAGGCAGCACCAGCCCCCTCACCAGGAAGCCTGCGCAGCCCCCGGGCCAACCTGACCCACCAGAGGGCAGGCATCAGAAGCAAAAGATCCTGCAACCTGTGGAAAGGAGACTACAGACACAAAAAGGTAAAATGAGACAGCAGAGAAATTTGTTCCAGACAAAAGAACAAGATAAAAACCATGAAGAACAATTAAGTGAAATGCAGATAGGCAATCTACCTGGAAAAGAATTCAGAGTGATGATAGTAAAGATGATCCAAGATCTCAGAAACAGAATGGAGGCACAGACTAAGATGACACAAGAAATGTTTAACAAAGACCTAGAGGAAGTAAAGAACAAACACAAAGAGATGAAAAACACAATAACTGGAAAGAAAAATACACTAGAAGAGATCAATAGCAGAGTAAATGAGGCAGAAAAATGGATAAGTGAGCTGAAAGACAAAATGGTGGAAATCACTGTCATGGAAAAGAGTAAAGAAAAAAGAGAGAAAAGAAATGAGGACAGTCTAAAAGAGACCTCTGGGGCAACATTAAATGCCCTAAGAAAGACACTTGGCACAGCTGATGCCAGAGAGAAAAAATGAAATGCACCAACATTCACATTACAGGGTACCAGAAGGAGAAGAGAGAGACAGTGAACCTGAGAAAGTATTTGAAGAGATAATAGCTGAAAACATCCCTAAAGATTTGCCATCAGATCCAGCAGTCCCACTCCTGGGCGTATATCAGGAAAAAACCATGATTCAAAGGGATACATTCACCCCAAAGTTCATTGCAGTGCTGTTTACAATAGCCAAGACATGGAAGCAACTTAAATGTCTATTGACAGATGAAGAATATGTGGTATAATTTATAAGCCATTATAAAGAATGAAATAATGTCATTTGCTGCAACATGGATGGACACAGAGATTATCTTACTTAGTGAAGTAAGTCAGAAAGAGAAAGGTAAATATCATATGATACCACTGATATTCGGAATCTATAAAAATGATACAAATGAACTTATTTGCAAAATAGAAATAGACTCACAGACTTAGAAAATAAACATATGGTTAACAAAATGGAAAGGTTGTGGGGACGAATAAGTTGAGAGTTTGAGATAGACCTATATACCCTATTATATTTAAAATAGGACCTACTAAAAAATGACCTACTATATAACACATGGAATTCTGCTCAATATTCTGTAATAACCTAAATGGGAAATTTTTTTGAAAAAGAATAGATACACATATAGCTGAATCACTTTGCTGTAAACCTGAAACTAACAAACCTGAAACTAACAAACCTAACACTATTAATTAACTATATTCCCATACAAGGTAAAAATAAAAGATATTGATGGACCTAGAGATAGGAGAAGTAGTCAAAGAGAAATGTCATATGATATCACTTATATGCGGGAAAAATGATACAAATGAACTTATTGGCACCCACAGACTTCAAAAGCAGACTTATGCTTGCCAGGGGGGGAATGTGAAGGAGAGGAATAAATTAGGAGTTTTGGATTAACACACACATATGGCAATCCACTCCAGTATTCTTGCCTAGAAAATTCCATGGACAGAGGAGCCTGGTGGGCTATAGTTCATGGTGTCGCAAAGAGTCAGTCACAACTGAGCGACTGAGCACATAAATAAAATGGGCTTCCCAGTGGCTCTGACCATAAAGAATCTGTTTGTAATGCAGGAGACCTGGGTTTGATCCCTGGGTCGGCAAGATCCCCTGGAGAAGGGAATGGCAACCCACTCCAGTATTCTTGCCTGGAGAATCCCATGGACAGAAGAGCCTGGTGGGCTACAGTCCATGGATTTGCAAAGAGCTGGACACAACTAAGTGACTAACACTTTCACTTTTCCAGATGGCACTAGTTATAAGGAACCTGCCTGCCAATGCTGGGGATAAAAGAAGCAAGGGTTCAATTCCTGGGTGGGAAAAATCCCCCGGAGGAGGGCGTGGCAACCCACTCCAGTATTCTTGCCTGGAGAATCCCTTGGACAGAGGAGACTGGCTGGCTATGGTCCGTAGGGTTGCAAAGAGTTGGACACCATTTTAGTGACTGAGCATGCATACCATACCATGTATAAAACAGATAATCAACAGGGACTTACTGTATAGGACATGGAACTTTACTGAATATTCTGTAATAACCTATAGGGGGAAAGAATCTGAAAAAGAATGAGTATATGTCTAAGTAAATCACTTAGCTGGACACCTGAAACTAATACAGCACTGTAAATCAATTATACTCCAAAACCAAAATAAAAATTCAATTAAAAACACAAAAAACCAAATACACACATAAAAATATTAGCAAATCAAATCTAGCATGGAATTAAAAGAACATGCTGGGACCAAATATAATGTGCTTCAATGACTATTAGGAACTCTGTAATTAATCATATCCAAGTCAAAGGCAGTCAAAAAAGAAACACCATTTGATAATCTTGCTAGACACTAAAAGGCATTTGAAAAAAAACTCAAAATCCATTTCTTGCGGGGAAAAAAACCTCAATAAAATATGAACAGAATAACATTTTCTTCCAACAATGAAGAATATCTCTATAAAATGAAAGAATGGCACCATTCTTTTCAGAATGGTAAAATATGAAGTGGGGAAAAAACAAAAGAGGAAAGGAGGTAATACCAGACTGCCAACATTTGGTGGGTGTTATTGTCAACAGAAGGCAAGAAATGGGAAGGAACAAATATTAAAGAGATGGAGAAAAATGATTCTTTGTTTGGATATGGCCCAGATAATTAACCAAAAATGAAAGGTTTTATTTATTTTTTTTCTTTTAAAAAATAATTTTATTATTATTTTTTTTACTTTACAATATTGTATTGGTTTTGCCATACATCAACATGCATCCACCACAGATGTACACGTGTTCCCCATCCTGAAACCCCCTCCCACCTCCCTCCCCATACCATCCCTCTGGGTTAAAAGTGAGTATTGTAAAGGGGCCAGCACCCAAACAGAGAAACTTATGTACTAGCAGTGATGAGACAGAAAACACAGCAGACTGAAAAGAAGGAAATTATAACATCTCCCTGAAGACATTGAAAAAAGACTTGAAAAACTAGAGAGACATGGTCTTGGGTAGGAAGGCTTACTGTTGTTAGGACACAAATTATGCCAAATGTTTAATCTAATTCCAGTTAAAATCGATTGGTGGGGTCTTGACAAAACAATTCTCAAATTTAGCTAGAAGAAAGAATGTGCAAGAATAGTGGAAGAAATTTTGAAAAACATGTCATGGTGTGGCATTTTTTTCATACCAGGTATCACGAAGTATTTCAAGAATTACAATAGCTAATGGGGGAGGGGGAGAGGAAGAGGGAAAGGGAGAGATGGCAGGGGCGGTGGTGGTGGTGAGGAGGGCTGAGGGAATTCCCATCTTTGAGTCTAGCACCACATTAAAGGTCTTGGTTGATTTTACAAAGTCCTGTCAACTCAATATTGTGCAGCCATTTATTAACTCTTATCCCTTGGAACACATGGAGATCAAATCAGTCAATCCTAAAGGAAATCAACCCTGCACATTCATTGAAAGGACTGATTCTGAAGCTGAAGCTCCAATACTTTGGCCACCTGATGTGAAGAGCTGGCTCATTGGAAAAGACACTGATGCTGGGGAAGATTGAGGGCAGAGGGAGAAGCGGGTGACAGAGGATGAGATGGTTGGATGGCATCACCGACTCAGTGGACATGAGTTTGAGCAAACTCCAGGCAAGTCAAGGACAGGGAAGCCTGGCATGCTGTCCACGGGGTCACAAAGAATCATACAGAATTAAGTGACTGAATAACCACCAAGTGTCAGGTATTAAACACAGAGCAGTGAAAAAGACTGGCCCAGTCTCTGGCCTCATGAAGCTTTCTGTCGGGAGGAAGGTGAATAACATAATTGCTAGTGTGATGGGCATGGCAGGAAGGCGAATGGGGACAGGGTCTGGGAAGACTTATCAGAATAGAGCACTCAGATACACTCTGTCCACCTCACAAAGGAAACACCAACCTCCCTTCTGCATGGTGCCTCCCCCTCTATTGACAGCAGGTTTGTCCTGTGGGCTGTGGGTTTGTGGACTGCCCTCCTCAGTGAGGTACCCGGTGGCCAGCACTGGCCTTGAAGACTGGCCTTTGCCACTGCCCTGAGGTCTGATGGGACTCTGTCGACCCATGAAGAGGTCAACCTGAGCATGTACTTGCATCCCCTGGTGGGAGGGTGGGGTGGGGTGCTTGTTACAACAATGCTGGGCCCACCCCACGGTATTTTGATTCCAGAGGGCTAGGGGACTGGTTTTTACTTGTCAGGTTGTAGGTGAGATGCTGGGTCAGCCCCGATGGGGAAGCTTTCACAGATGGACTGAACTGAAAAAGGTGGGAGCGTTGTAGAACAAAACAAACCCTGACTGAAAGTTGAAGGTGTGGAATCATCCTCTCAAAAACAAGGGTCTATTTGCTGGGCAAAGACACTGGGCCTCCAGTGGCAGGGGTTAGAAGACGGCTCACGGGTGCCGAGAGGGGCACCCTTGGCCAGACTGGAGGGCTCCAGTTGCTGAAGCCATCCTGGGGTCTACAACCACTCCTCTTCAGACCTCTCTGTCTGTCAGACTAAAGATGGGCCTCAATCCTCAAGTGCTCCGCCTCCCAGTGGCTCCATCCCCAGTCTCATCTCCAACTCAGGACCACCAGGACATTTCTGCTCACGCCCTTGGTTTGGGATCCTGTCCATCTTCACAAGAGCTGAGGTCTCTGGGGCATCCCTTATCCCCAAACCTGCTATTGTACCTTCTAGAACTCATGTTCCACCATCAGCAAAATATCCTCTCTCCTCAGACTGTTCTGTGAGTGTCCCTTCAGCTTCTCGCTCAGATGGAAGCCTGGTGACACTCCTCCTGTAGCCCCTTAGGTGGGTGCGGCTCCCTCGCCCCTTTGTCCCCTACCCCATAGGCTTGGAGGTGGGGCAGACCCTCTCTTTCCCTTCTCCAGAAAAATGCCGGTTTTGAGTTTTCTGTCCCAAGAGCCTCATTCCTAGATTCCATCCCCTCACATTTCACCCAGGACATTATTCCAGCACTTTTCTTTCCCTCCTGTATCAGTTCCCCATTTCAACTGGATCTTTCCTATCAGTCCACAAATGCTTTTAATTTCCATCTTGGGGGAAAAAAACCCACACATCTTTACCCCTGCTTCTCTCCCCAACTGTGCCTTGTTTTTCTTCTTAGAAATACCCTGTAGAGTTATCCGCACTTGGTGGCTCTCACTTCTCTTCCCCCTAGAGCCAGCTCCAGCAGACCCATCCCCTCAACACCATGGAAACATCTCTGCTCTGGGCCTCAGTGACGCCCACCTCCACTGACCTAATCCAATGGCCAGTTCCTTGTCCTCATCTTCCCTGACCTACCTCTGGTTGAATTCAGCATAGCTGATCACCCCGTCCCGGATACCACACTCCTGGTTTTCTATCTCTGTGGCTTTGTCTGTGCCTTCCTGGCTGCTCTTTCTCATCACCGCACCCCCCATCCCCACTCGCCCCAAGGCTCCCAGTGCCATCATGCTCCCTTGCTCCATGCTCCTTTCCTTATCTGTCCTCCTTCAGCGTCTACCTTGGTCCATTGACTTTAAACACCACCTACCCTGTGAGGCATATGGCATTTCTTCCTCCAGTCAAAACTCTCCCTTCAACTCCAGACTTAGATACCACACGGGCTACATGACACCTTGTCTTTATCATGTCACCACCAGCTCCTCATCTTCCTTCCCCAAGCCTGCTCCTTCACCCACCGCTCAGCGAATGGCCACTCCTCCTCCTTAAAGACCGTTTGGAGGCATCTGTGACTTTCCCACCACATGGACACGATGTCATCTTTTCAGTAAGGCCTTGACCTGCCGTCCTACCTAAAGTTTCCAGCTTTTATTGGAGTCTCCTTATCCCCTCCTGTTTAAAACATTTCCCCCCTTAGTATCTTCCACCCTTTGACTTGCTCCACAGGATGGGGATTTTGGTGTCTCCACTGCTGTGTTTTCAGTGCTTAGCCTGGTGAGTGTTACGGAAAGAAACTCAGTAAATGCTTGTTGAATGAATGACGATCCTGAGGATGACGTGGTGTTGGTGGCAAGGCAGGGTGGAGGGGGGATGAGGGTGGGAAGGGAGATTCTTTGCCAAGGGAACAATCAGTGCAGGGCAGGGGAGTCAGGGGGCAGGGCAGGCATGTCTAGGAGAGAGGTATTCACAGGGTAGGAGCATGTGGGAGGGGTGGGGCGGGGCCCAGGTCCCAGTGTGTGTGCATGCGTGGACTCCTGGGCATGGAAGCTGCTGTTGCCCCTCTGAGTGGGGGCATGGGCCTCCACTCCCATGGTTCCTGAGAGACTGGCATGGCAGAGGCCAAAGTAGCACAGCTCAGCCAGCAGCAATGGGAAGGGGCCCTGCAGACCGACCCAGGCCCCTGGGCTAGATCAGTGCCAGCGGCCTCCTGGGTCTTCCCAGCCCCACGCCCTGCATGGTGGAATGGAGGGTAGGGTGGCTTGTGAATGGAAGCCTTGACCTTTGCAGAGTTGATAACTGGTACTAGGATGTTAGAGGGAAAAAATAAAACCATCTCATCATTTGGGTGGGCGCCTGGTCACTGCTTACCAGACCCAACTGTGTTCCTCAAGTGTGAGGGGGCATCGCTAAGGCTGAGGTGGTATGGACCAGGTCTGAGCGAGCACTGTAGCCAGAGCCATGGATCCAGCCTCCTGCCAGGAGAGGGAGGGCCTGAGAAGAACCCTGAGCAGGGAGGCATCCAAGACCTTGGTACATGAGGTCCCCGTTTGGGTAGGTTCCGATCAGAGAAAAGTCCTGCATTTTCTTTGTGAGAGACCCTACCTCTCCAGGGTAGGGCTGGGTGGAGATGCAGCTCTCTGCCAGGAGCAAGGCAAAGCCCAATTGCTTTCTTTTGGCCCTGATCTCCTCTCTTCCTTTGTGTTAATTCACACACCAAAATCATTTGAAATTAATGTTGTCCTGGGTAAACACATTCATTTCCTTTTAAATTTGCAAAACCTTCCTGTGAAAACATTTGAATACATAACGCAACAGCACATTTTCTTTGGGAAACATTGATCATTTCCAAGGCGAAAGGCAGCATAAATATGTCTTAAGTAAGAGGCACATTCACAAAAGTACCAAGCTGCAGTAATCAACAGATTCGGGAGATTACTATTGTGTTTTGGGAATGAATTGTTACTTGTCTGAACTGTGGGGAGGTCGAGGGTGTTTTTAATTTAATGGATTAATCATTTGTCTGAAGTTTTTCCTCCTTCTTATGGAAGCAATGCAGGAGGTTTGCATGAAGTTATAAATCATGTCAGTGTTTGGGTCTCATCTCTGGGAGGCCTGGTCTATGGGGAAGTTATACTAATAATTTGAGAAAGAAAGGAAATAGTTGCTTAGAAGTGTTCCCTTTAGCAAACCAGGTCAAGGCAGAGTTCTGGATGGAGAAGCCCCAGAAGGCATCCAGAAGCTCAGCCGGTATGTGTGGTCCAGTCCCTGCCACCAGGGAATGGAGCAGCTCCAGGGAGAAGTCTATATTTTATTCCTGGCCTGGCAACTTCCTCTGGATTTGATTTTCCCATCTGTATAATGGGTTGCAAGCTCTGTGAGCGCAAACCATCTGTGTGCACCAACTATGGTTAAAATATGGTTTGAGACAAAACAAAATCTCCCCTATATCTGTCCCATCCTGGACTTTGAATTACATCTTTCCAGGTATTTCCCAAGCATTTGACACATATCCTATCTCATCAGGCCTATAAGGCAGGAGGTATATTGTTATTCCCATTTTACAGGTGAGTTTACCCACCTAGGATGTATGTCAAGGAAGTACCAGCACTAGGATTTGAACTCAGGCCTCTCTAGCTCAGAGTTCATGTCTTGACCTATGACAGAGGTGTCTCCAGTTTGGGTCTGCACTGTGCCTTGGGTGGAACAGCCTCACCCAGTTTCTATTCGTCTGAGTGGTTTCCCATGAATGATTTCTCTGTCTCCTGGGCCCATCAGCTACATACTTGACGCACCTGCCGGTTACCTGGAGAATTCTGAGCCTTCTGAGAGGCAGGGGGCTGGCCAAGGCCTCCCCTCCCCACTTCATCATCCTCCCGTTCCTGTCCTCACTCTGACTGAGGAGAAGCTAGCAGGAGGAACTGACATAGAACATCACTCCCTTTGTGTCCCAGGCACTGCCTTGGCTCAAATAAGCCACAGGCCCTCTCCAGGCCAAGAGGAGACCAAACTTCACCACCTGCAGCACAGCTGGGTGACCACACTTAATTCTACCCAGGTTACTAGGGGACATCTTTCATGCTTTTGACTCATGCTGGGGATGAATGACAAAAAGGAACAAATCCTACAGATGAACCTGTTACTGCTCTCTCACAACTTCCTAATGAGATGACCCAGCAAGGTAGTGCTGCTTCTTTACTGAGCACAGACAGTGCCTTCTCTCCTTCCCAGTCCTTCTGCTTGGAAGCCCCCAAGTGCACTGCCTCTGTGAGTTTTCCCCAGCAGCCCAGCCCTCCTGACCCTGGGACCCTGAGCAGCATTGGTGTCTGCACAGTGGTCTGCTGAGCCCACCTAGAGCTGGACGACCAAGCTGTGCAGGTCACCAACATCAGTCCTGCCGAGGGCAGGGGCTGCCTTACATCTGCGCTGTAAGTCCTTCATTGGACGCCTGCTGCTTCTGACCTGAGCTCAGCACCTGGGGCAGGGGTGGGCCAGGCAGGTTTCCTGTTCCCTGTCTGCGACACCCCCCACCCCTGCAGTGTGCCCCCATAGCAGATCAAAACCAACCTGCCAGCTGATCACACCTGGATTCTCCAGCAGCCACAATGCAAGGGTCCAGAGTGAAGGGGCGGAAAAGCCATCAAGAGTCCAGGCTTTGGTGTCAAGATCTATTTTGCTGTTACTAATTGTAGGGCTAAGGGTCCTGGGCAAGTAATTTAATCTGTCTGTAGTTTCCAACCCCTAGTTTCCTCATCTGTGAAGCAGAGAAGGTGCCCAGTAGGTATCTGGGAAACGTTCCTACTGTAATTGTGTCTTTCATGCCATTCTACTTTCAACAGCATCTTCCCATCTTCCCACACAGGTAGGATGGTTTACCTTCTCAGTCAACACAGTAAGCTTCACTTCCGGAATACACTTCCAGAAAACCTCGTGTCTTGTCCCTGGTCAACCAGAAATGGACTCACGTCCTTGGGAGACAATACTGGGTCTACCTTAGTGCTGTCTCGCATGACGAGTTGCTTAATGGACCCAAATGCCACTCCAGTTGCCGGTGGCCAGCCCAGCCCAGGGACCTCAAGGGTTCCTGGAGTGAGGCCCACCCGGATAGCCTAGCCTGACCGCCATGGAGCTGAACACAGTGCACCATGGAATGAGGTAGAAAGCCTACTGCAAAATACAGAGGTCCTGGGACTACCCTGGTGGCTCAATGGTTAAGAATCCACATTGCAATGCAGGGGACACGGGTTTGATCCCTGGTCGAGGAACTAAGATTCCACATGCCTCGGAACAACTAAGCCCACAGGCCACAACTCCTGAGCCTGTGCACCACAACTAGAGAGTCTGGGCCACAGCAAAAGATCCCATATGATGCAATGTGGATCCTGACTGTGCAACGAAGACCTGATGCACCAGATAAACAAATAAATAACCAATTTTAAAATTATTAAAAAAAATAGAGGTCCCAGTGTGCTGCCTCTGACACTAGGACTTCACCTTAAAGAGAAGCCTTAAATCTCTCAGCAATCAGAAAATGGATTTCGAGTGGCCTCTTTCTGGATCTCAGCACGGAGGTTTTGCTGTTTCAACTTTCTGAGGCCACAAGCAGCCCCTTTAGCAAGAGGCTGGCGGGTGGGTAGGGAGGCTTGAACAAAACTCTCCAGCTGCACAGTCCACTCTCCACTCGAGTAGTGACAGGGAGCAGCCTAGTCTCTGCTTTAAAGCCAGCAGCACATGGTGTCCACGGGCCTGGGCCCTGCTCCCGGATTCGGCACTGGGAGGGAGGAAATGGTTCATTCCCCATCATGAGCTCTATCTCAGAATTCTGGGGGAACACGAGGCAGAAGGATCCCCCAGCAATTTGTGTGGACCTGCAATTTGTGTATTGAAAGTATTTAAGATCACAGCATCTCCTGCAGAAGCCTGAGGTGAGGACAGGTTCTCACTCATGAGTTACTCTGGCTCCTGGGCAGATGGATTCCCCCACCCAGGCCCCTCTCCCCACAAATTTGTTCTGGAGGAAATGAAGGGGACCAGCCTCAAGCCCTCTCCTTGTGCCCTCGGTTCTTATGCGACGGGGGTAAGATGTGAAGGGTTGGATGGAGGATCTGGGAATTCTTGATTTCCCATTTTCAGCTGGTCTGAGGACCAGAGGGAGCTGTGCCAAGGCACATGGAGTTGTTGTGCAACCACGCATTTACCAACACTGTACAATGCTGGGTACCACTTGCCAGCTATAGATGGCAGCGCCCTCTTCACACTGCAGAGCACACAATCTGCCCCTGGAGTGACCCAGACACTGCCTACTGGCTGCACACACAGATTGAACTCTGAATGCCAGCCTGGATGGCTCATCCAAGGGATGTTATAACTAGGAACCTGTGTGTTATTTCTGATGAAATCCAGAAACTTCACTGTACATCTGGAGTCAAGCCAACAAGCATAGCCACAAAACCCCAGAGGATTAAGTATGTCCCAGCTCAAGGGAAATACTAATAAAATATGACTTAGGCAGTATGAATATAAAAATCCCTAAAACATCCTCTAGGACAAATGCAGAGGCAAGCTGGGCTTACTCTGTTGTCCTTAAATGGCTTGTCACCCAGGATCCCAGAGGCAAGTGATACTGAACCTTGTGTTGCAATGATCCTCAACACTGTGTACGCTTTATCTCAAAACAGAAGCCCCGGACACTGGCTGGCACCAGGGATCTGGGGCTGACTTGGAGCTTTCACATTATTCTCTGGTGCACGGACACCCTGCTCAGGCTTGCTCAGGGTGGGGCCCAGCTGGGCATGGCTTGACATGTCAAATTTCCCTGGGGTACTGACCCACCTAAATGACTCACCCCTCCCACCTGGACTCACTTCATCAGAGGAGGCTTTGGGGAAGAGCTGGACTGGGAAGTGAGTTAGCAGACTCTGCCCCTGCCCACCGCCCCAGTCCCCCTTTACATATGGGAGAAATGGGACACTTTGGGGTCAGGTATTTCTTCAAGAAGGCAGAATGCAAGAGAGAAGGAAGGTTATTCTGAGCAGCCTTTGGGGAACACGTTGGGGCAACAACATGCATGGAGCCATTTACTAACCATTCACCTGCAGGACGTGGGTCTGGAACAGCTGCTCGTGGCCGGAGGCGTGGCAGGTGTAATTGCCCATGTGGATGGTGGTCACCTTGGTGATGTAGAGGGAGTCGTCCTCTCCGAAGTCCTGCTTGGGCAAGGAAGACAAGATTGGCTTCTCTGTTGAGTGGGCTGGGAAGGACAGCCAGATCTTGGGATTTGCCAGAAAACAGAAACCCTGCAGCTGCGAGGACGTCCTTTCTGCCTGGCCCCTTTCTCAGCCAGAGCTGCCTGTGGGGCAGCAGGACCGCCGTGTCTCCACCGTGCTGCTTGCCCAGACCCCATACGTCATTTTACGACCTGATTCACCTTCTCTGGGAGGCCCGGCTGAATGCCTTCCCCAGCACCCTCCATCTCCATTTCTACAGCTGGCCTCCCCTGCCTTGCCTGTTAATCCTGCTGCTGCTTGGCTGGTTTCTTGGACTCTTGTCCACCTGTTGAGATGCTCTGGAGGGCGGCCTCCTTTGCAAACTTTTTCTTAAAAGACTGGATAGCAAATATTTTGGCTTTGTGGGCCATAGGGCTCTGTCAACTACTCAACCCCGCCTTGAGGCATGAAAATAGCCATACTGATACCTAAATTCATGAGTACCACTATGTTTCAATAAAATTTTATTAAAAAATGGGGTGGGCTGCATTTGGCTCACAGGGTATGGTTGGCCTATCACTGGTTTAGATCTTATCTCCCTCCCCAAATAAGTTCAGGCAGCTTGCAGAGATCTGGGTAACCCCAGAGAAGGAAAACAGAACACTGAGGAAAATGAAAGCAAACAGAAAAAAAGGGCAGGATGTAAACGAGAGCAAGTGGGGCCAATGACAGGCGTTCCATGAGAGAGGGCTCAGTGATAAGCCTTGTCCCTGTGACATCCGCAGCCTCACTGTGGGGTCCGATTTGGCCAGCACGTGGGGAGAGATGGGCAGGAGGGAGCTTCGGGCTGATCAAAGTCACCTCCTAAGCACAGGGCATGAAGCACTCCCCCAGGGGCTTTCCAGCTAGCCGCCTCTTCTGCAGAGCCCTGCGCAATGTTGGCCCTATCCAGGCACTAGCTGCCGACAGGCTGGGGATGGAATTGCCTAGAGTTTCAGGGAGTTTGGTTTTAGCTACCAAACATGTCTGAGGTGTGGTACTCAGAGCTTATGGGGCAGAACAGATCCTGACTCCCCGGTAAGAAACGGGGCTGGCAGCACTAGCTGCAAGGAGTGATGGGGGAAGTCCGGTGCTGCACTCAGGAGACTCAGGTTTTAGCTTGAACTCTGTCACTGACCAATGTCCCCTCATCCCTCTGGGCACTGGTTTCCCCTGCCTGGAAGCTGTGGAAAATTCCTATGCCCTGTCTGCCGATGGGAAGCATGACAGACATGGGGCTGCTCCTTTTCTTCTCATTATTTTTAAAAAAATTATTTATTTTTAATTGAAGGATAATTGCTTTTCAATACTGTGTTGGTTTCTGCCATACGTCAACATGAGTCAGCCGTAGGTATACATTTGTCTACTTTTCTTATTATTAACAGAAGATGCAAAACTCTTCTTGACCCCTTGGAGACAACACTAAACCATCCCTCCTGTTATTTCTCTTGTCCTTCCTGAGCTCCTTTCTTCCACGGAAGCAATTTGGTGGCAGGAGGGACAAAGGCCACTAGTCAGTGTGGCAAGGGCCCAGTTACAACCACGAGTCCTTTAAGGAGGCTTTCTGGCTAGTTAGCCTAATGAGGGGTGCAGGCCAAGTGAGGTCTGGGTTAAGGCAGAGGCTAGAAGGTGGAAAGTGGATGCATGCAGCCTGCTCTTGGTGTCAAGGAAAATGATACTCAGAAGTGCTCCCACTGGGCCAAAACATTGGAGAAGGCTGCAGGAACCCTTAAGAGTTTTCTCTGAAACATTGCTCTGCTTTAAAAAGCCCCATTCCGATTACCCAGTAGAAGCTTCAATAATAAAAATAAAACGCCAGATAGCTGATTTGTCCTGTGTCATAACAGTCATAAAGGGTTCATACCTGAGTCGCTTATGAAAAGTTAATAGTCACTTCTGGGGATGACATATTTCTAATCTGAGCTGTTTCCCGTGTTAAAACGTAACTCTGAAGGAAAATACATTTTGCTTGGAGTCTCAGAGGTTGGAAAGGCATTTTGAGAGAGGGCTGGGGAGCTGGGTGTGGCCCCTACTTTGGGAACCCCTCTGCGCCTACCTTGGTTGCTTCCCAGACAAGACTACAGACTCCATCCCAAAGGGCGACACCAGATCCGTTTGCTCTCGGAGTTTGGTGCTGGGGGTCCCCTGGCGTTTCCTTCTGGGATGCCTTCCTGAGCCTTCATATCCACAGCCCTTCCTTATAGGAGGAGGGCCCTTGTAGCCAGTCTCGGGTTCTGGCACCCTCTGCTCATACTGCCACCTCAATGGGATGGCGTGGTCATGGGGACTGCAGGCTTCTCAGGTCGAGGTGCCCACAGGCCCACTGCAGGGTGGTGCTAGGTAGCACCACCAGCTCGGTGTCCACGAGCTGACTGTGCACTGGGAATCTGACACACATCGCCTGGTTTAAGCCTCAGAAAAAAGCCCTGAAAACCACAAAGCAAAACAAAAGCCAGTCCCCACAGGATGAGAAAGTAGAGCCCTCCTGCACGATATATTCAGAGTCTGACCTTTTCTAGCACCTCCACTGCTATTACCACAGGCTCCATGCAGTGACTTCCACTGCTGAGCTCTGCGTCCTTCCTCCGCATCACAGCCCAACGACGCCCCCTGTCTTACTCCCATTTAGCGTACTGTTTGCCACCTGTCTCCCTGACTAGCATGTGAGTGCCCTAGGGGAGGGCAGGGACACTGGTGCCTGCTGCTCACTGCTGTGTTCCCAGTGCCTGGTGTAGGGCTGACACAGAGTGGCCCTCAGTAGATACTCATTGAGCAGACCATACAAGGCGCTGAGCTGGGCTCTCTGCAGGGGCTTTCCTGATTTTGGTTCTTTGGGTTGGACAATGGACATGTCCAGGACATGTTCTGCCTTCCCATGCCCCCAGATATTGCCAATCACATGAGGGTACAAATCAAGTGGCTGGTAGGGAGGCAGAGAGCCAATCTCAGGTCTTATCCCCACTTTCCCACCCTGCCTCCTTCTCCACACTGCATTCTCAGACCTGGGCATGCTGGGAGGGCTCCACACATGGCAGCAGGCAGAGTCCATGTAACCCCAGACTAGGCTCATGGCTTCTGTGAACCTCTAACAGAGTGGCAACCCACTCCAGTGTTTTCGCCTGGAGAATCCCGTGGACAGAGGAGCCTGGTGGGCTGCTGTCCACAGAACTGCACAGAGTCGGACACGACTGAAGCGACTTAGCATGTATGCATGCATTGGAGAAGAACATGGCAACCCACTCCAGTGTTCTTGCCTGGAGAATCCCAGGGATGGAGGAGCCTGGTGGGCTGCCGTCTATGGGGTTGCACAGAGTCAGACATGACTGAAGCGACTTGGCAGCAGCAGCAGAGTTGCTTAGCCTCTGGTTTTTCCTCAGTGTTCCTGGGAGCAGAGGTGTGATCCCTCAGGTGTGGTGGGTGTGGGGCTGCTGGATGGGTGATGCACTACTTGGAACACCTAACTCATTACCAGCCTGTAACTCAGGCTCCAGGGAAAACGTGATTCTGTACTCAAAAAAAAAAAAAAAAAAAGTCTCTGGGCTGAAACAATAGGCATCATATAATTATATTAAAAAGTGCATATTGTTTTCTGGGACATGAATACTGGCTACAGAAATCAAATTTCCCTCATTGGATGTAAAGAAATTACTTTAAAAATTGGTTTATAAGAAGTTACATAAAACTAAAGCTGCAATCCTTTCTCTCCTGGAGGTTCTCTGAGATGTGTCTGAATACTGCTATCAGTGCTTGATTGCATCTCTGTAATTGTCTTTTTATGGATGGCTTTTTTTTTTCTTTTTCTCTGATGCATAGAAATGTATTAGCAAAATCAAGGTTCCTTCCAGAAATAAACAGATGCTAGATTAGACCATTCTTTGTATTGATGCACATCTGTCTTTGGAAAAGAGACGATTTTACTTAAAGAAATGGTTTTTGCCTTTTACGAAGCTGTTTTCTAGGTATCTGCCCTTAATAAAGCAAGCAATTAAACAAGACTTAAGTATTAAACAATATTTAAGCAGAGGAAAGATGGGAGATGTCACAGTGATACATGTGAGTCAGGTCGAAGTAATATGAAAATGAGCCATCAGTGCTGACTATTTAGTGACTAAATGTTGAACACAAGGACTCCAGAATGATTTCAGAGGTGAGGGTAATGGTATTGTCAACGCTGGGCTTCCCTTGTGGCTTGGCTGGTAAAGAATCTGCCTGCAATGCAGGAGACCTGGGTTTGATCCCTGGGTTGGGAAGATCCCCTGGAAAAGGAAACGGCTATCCACCTCAGTATTCTGGCCTGGAGAATTCTATGGACTGTACATGGAGTCGCAAAAAGTCGAACACCACTGAGCAACTTTCACATTTCACTGTCAATGCTCCAAGTTAAAACTCCATTTAGAGACATTTATTCCAAGCTTTTCTAACTCTGCCCTTCTCAGGAGCTTCCTTGGCTCTCTCTGGAGAGGATGGAGGAAGTAGAGGGTCTTTCCCTCCCGGCCGATTTGACTCTGTCCCCCTGAATCTCGTGAACCCTAGCATCCCACCTGCACAAATGGACCCAAACACCGCAGCGCCTTGGTGATGGCGGGTCCTCAGAGATGTCTGCACTGCACGTGCCCCTGCATGCAGCACTACCTAACAGGTGGGCAAAACACCCAAACCACGCCTCTAGCCAGACCCCTGGACACACCCCTACCCTCACCCCACGGAAGGAATTAGCCTGCCCCCCTTGGAAGCAAGCAAGCAAGGGAAACTGTTGTTTATTTTTGCTCCCCTCTGCTGCAGCAGGGTCCCCAATAAAGCCTTGCCTAAAGTTCTTGTCTGGCCCCTAGTCTATTGCTGTTGACTGAAGGAAGGCCAAGAACCCTGGTCGGTAACAAACTGAAGTTTCAGACTGTCTAGAACCTGCTGCCTTCATCTGGGAAGCCTGCAATCCTCCCCCAGGAACACTTATATCATGAGTCCCCAAGCCAAGAGGGCCTTCCCAGCTCCTCTAACATGGATCACACTGTCAGCCAAGATGGCTGATCGGCATTCTTGCTGTTTATGAAACATCCTGGAGAGGATTTGATTAAATTTCCTTCCGTGGCTCATTTCAGGGACCGACAAGGCTTACAATCAGGAATTTTCTCCCATTACGGTGTTTAAAGCTTGTATACACCGCTGGAAGGGCTATAAACTTGGTGCAACTCTTTTTTGTAGGGAGATTTGGCAATATCCATCAAAACAGAAAATGTGTCCACCCTTGATGGAGTTACTCCACTTCTAAGAACTTAAACAACTACTTACAGAAATGTGGAAAGAGGTACGTATAAAGATGCTCACTGCTGTGCTGTTTGCAGATGGTAAAGCCTAAAAGCAGCCTGAACGTGAACTCCCCAGCATGGGGCTTGGAGTTCTGCATTTAGGGTCTAGAAGCTGGATCAGAACCTTCCTGAGGACCCCTGTACCTTTGAGATGGGGCCAGAAGTGATCATTAAGCACAGGTACAGTGGAGAATGAGGGGTGACCCTGAGGAGGCCACTGAGAAAGCTAAGGCCAGATGAGGTACCTGGAAGGGCAGAGTCCCCCATGAGCTCTACAAGCTGTTGTACCATGGGCCAAGCTCTGTCTCTAGGCGAGCTTCGGCCAATCCTCCTAGTGGTTTGAGCTTATCCAAAGCTCAAAAGAACCGGATGTGCATCCGTAACCAGGGTTTATTTGACAGGAGCTGGAGAGAACTGGCCAAAACCTTTGAACGCTTTAAGTAGAGTGTTTTCCAAGATCTTAAAACAAAACGTACCCAAGCGTTTAATGAGATTATTTTAATGCAGAACCTACAACCACCGTCTAGCATGTTGCAAACAGCTCTCCATGCTAATCAAACGCCTCTCATCTTTTTACAATGGATTCATGACTGGTTCATATAAAGACAATAAAAATTAAATGAGTCATGAGCTCCTAAATCATTCTCTTTTGGTCTTTTTAATAACTCACTTCCAAAGAAGAGCTGGCTGAGAGCGTATGCTTCATTAGAGTTATTTGTTCATGGTTTTACACCATTTAGGCATGGGAAAAAAGTGAACCTTTTAACACATCCTTCAAACACTGCCACAAATACTTTCTTCTAATGGGTTTTGTTTTTCTGCTTTTATCACTGTACTCTGCCTGTCGACATTTGAAAGCCCCAAATAGGGAGATTTGGTGAAAGAAAAAACCAACAAAAAAGAGTGGCTCTTTCAAGTCATTTGCAATATACTAGGGTTTGTTGTGAGCTTTTTTTTTAAAGAAGAAGAATACAATAGAAAAATATCCTGAGAATATCTTAGCCAAACAACTCCATGTGCTGGTCTAAAAGCTTTCTGCCTTCTCTTTGCTGCGGCAGAAGCCAGCAGCTAATGAGACCTGGAGCACCAGACACACGGCTGCACCCAGAGTGGACACTGGGGCTCAGGTACTGTAGCCATTACTGCTAGAGCAGAAGGTGGGTCCAGCTGCCCCAGAGTGAGACCCTGGCAGTGCTGGGTGCTAGACGCTATTGTCCTAAGAGCAAGGAACCCATGAAGCTCTAACTGGGGTGTGCAGGTTGGCTGCAGGCTCTGGTAAGTTCCTGAAACCCGAGTGAAAGAATTCCACTTGCCTCATAGGGTTGTGATGAGGATTAAATGAGATGATGCTTCTGAATGGACTATCACGGAGACTGGCCCCCCAGACACAGCAGCATCTTGGTACCGATGGTAGAAATACCTGTGTTAACACTAGCAAGGATTTGGGGATCAGCTAATTTCTGGGACTTTGGGGATGTCTTCTCCCTGCTTCTGCTCCCCTCATGGGCAGCCCCTGTCCCTGGGGACATAAGGGACAGTGAAGAAGACAGTTACGTGGTGAGGGCAGGTGACATTGTTGGAGCAGGGGGTGCAGACTGGGTTTGGGGACGGTCCCTTCACTTCCTGAGTAGCTGCTGTGTGGTCTGGGCAGGGCGCTGAGGCCAGGATGGGCCCTGCTTCTGCAGATAGTGGGGCAGCCTCCCCCCACCCCAAAGAACACCCAGTGTGCAAGGCCTGGCTAGGTGAGGAGTGTATGGATCTGCTGCTGAGATGGGCCCCACCCTGGACTGAAGACTGGCTCTGAGCCCTTAGGAGACAAGAAAGATTGAGGCTCTGTTGTCTGGTGAAAAAGGGAGCTTCCTGGCTCCTGTGCACGACTCGTATCCCACAGGGCCCTGTCTCCCAGGTGATTTCCTTATCACAGCACTACATGACCCCAGGGCCCAGAGAGCCCTCAAAGGGGAACCGGTTGGTCCCCTTCCTGCTTCGGTACCTGTGGTGAGGGCATCTCACTGCCTCCTAAGGCAGAGTCCTTCCCTAGTATAAGCTCCCCCCACAGGCTCTGGTTGTGGCCCCCGGGGATGACAGGGTGCCCTTCTCCCACGTGGCCCTGTGCTGTCTAAGCAGAGCAGGACAGAGGCTAGGCAGGCTGACCACAGGTCCACGGAGCTGGGGGTGCTGCTGAGAGGTGCCCATCACCCTGGCACACCAGCATAGGTACCCTCCTGGCCAGCAGCCTGGCCTGAGACCAGGGCACCTTCTGAGCTGGAGCCGTGGCCCTGGGTCCTTGAGGGTTTGAGGCGGGGGGTGCAGGGCCAGGTCTGAAGCTGCCAGACCCACAGCTGCTCCTGTAGAGATCCCAGCAGTTGGCTGGGAAATAAACAAATTATAGGCCGCCTTTGACGGTGCACGAGTAGAAACTGTCATGCAAACAGAAGGAGGCATCATAATCTGGAGACCCACTGCCGGGAGCGGGGCAGATTCCCACCCCAGCTGGGGGGCGCCGGTCTAGGGGGCCTTTGCACTTCTAGTATCCAGTGCTGCCCTCTGCTCGGGGAGGGGTTGTTTTTCTGGTTGCAGCTGAGTCAGGGCCCCTCATGGTCCGGGCTGCAGAGAGATTGAGATGTCTTGCTGTGGGGAGGGCTCAGGCATCCTTGAGGGGGAATACCAGGTCCCTAGGACCAGCTACACTGTGCTGCGCTGTCCCCTCGAAGCCAGGGAGAGTGTCTTTGCTCTATGCTCTGGACTTGTCACTCGGGAAGTGAATCCAGAGGAGGGGGTTCCTCATGTGTGCTGTCTGGACAACTGTGTACATACTGGCGACTCCTGACTGCTCCTGACAGCGACATCGCTCACTGGGGAATCTGAGGGGCTCCTCCTTGCGCGGCTCTGGGCTAAAGGGGCACATTTACTTTCTGAGCAAATATTATTCTGATGCTTGGGGCCTCCTTGATGTTGGCAAGTCAGAAAAGTTTAATTACATGTGTCATTAGCATGGCATTCTGTAATAGCTCTGTGACCGAATTCATTAACGGAATTCTTAACAGATAAGACAAGACAAATTAATATTTTGTTGCCCATGAAAGCTTCTCATTAAGAGAATAGTGAAAAAGTGATTAATATTTTGTTGCCAATCAAGATGTCTCATACAAATGACAAAGAAAGGTGGCCCACACCTCTGTGCACTCTCTAATCTCCCCGCCTTGGGTTTTGTAAGCTGATCAGCTTTCCCCGTCAGTGCAGCATTTCGGAGCCAGTCACTCGTTACAAGGCCTGTGATCGTGTTGTGTTTCATCTCTGACTACGGCAGGAGCGGGTAGGCGCTGAGGTGCCACAGGCTGGGGAGCTCTACGAACCCACTGATCCCTGATCTTTGCTCTACCAGGGTAGCCCCCCTGGACTGTTCTCCCCTGACCCGTCTTGCTTCAGGAATGTCCTGTGTATCCTGATGACCCAGCCCTGCCCTGATGTAGCCTAATTTCCTCCTATGGCTACTCCCCTCACTGTCCAGAGCAGGGCTGTGCTTAATGAACCCCTGCTGTGTGCCAGTCACTGGGTGGGGTGCCCTCCTGTCAACACGCTCAGCCTGAAAATGCCCTCTTAAGGTGGACAACCTCATCTCCGCTGCCCCGCAGGCTCAGAGCAGGTGTATGACTCACCCAGGGCAGCCCTGGACCCACTGGAGGTGCTGGTCAGTGTCTCCCCCTGGATGAATCAAGGCTGACCTGAATCAAGGTGACGACAGGCTGTGTCATCCCAGAGTCACATTTACCTGACGGGGGCCTCACCAGACTGCACTGACTGCTGGTTGGGGACTCAGGCTGCAAGGGGTTGAGAGTGCTGTCTGGTGGGAGAAGTAGTAATAATAGAAATAACGACAATGAGAGCATAATAGCATGGACATCATGTGCTAAGAACTTCATGTGTCTTTTAATCCTCATTATAGTTCTATGCTGCTGCTGCTGCTGCTAAGTCACTTCAGTCGTGTCCGACTCTGTGCGACCCCATAGACGGCAGCCCACCAGGCTCCGCCGTCCCTGGGATTCTCCAGGCAAGAACACTGGAGTGGGTTGCCATTTCTTTCTCCAATGCATGAAAGGGAAAAGTGAAAGTGAAGTCACTCAGTCATGTCTGACTCTTAGCGACCCCATGGATTGCAGCCTACCAGGCTCCTCCATCCATGGGATTTTCCAGGCAAGAGTACTGGAGTGGGTTGCTGTGAGGCAGGATATATTATTCATCCCCTTTCCACAGAAGAGGAAACTGAGGCTTAGAGAAGTCAAATGCCATTTCCAAGGTCGCTAAGCCAGTAAGTGGTAGAGCTGAGACTTAAACCCAGGTCCCTTTGACCCTGGAGCCTGTTTGTGCCCTTCATGAGTAAGGCTGTGCTGTCACTCTCCTCTCTGGAAGGCAGGTATACATGTGTGTGTATGTATATGTATCTGTGTGTGTGAGTGTGTCGTATGTGTGTTTGCATGTATCGGGCCAGGATCCCTGTGGGGCTAGCACTGCCCTGCGCCCTCACTTGGGGGTTTCTCAGAAGCATAGGGCCCTGCTTACTCGAGGGCTGCTCACTTGCCGAGAGGAGCAAGTGTTTCCTGGGAGGTAACGAGAGGCCATTAATCTCCAGTTGCACCACAATTACCCAAATTGCTAACCTCTCTGTGAAAAGTAGAAATGCAATTGAGCTGGTGCTGGAGGCATGTTCGAGGGAGGGGAAAGACACTCAAAGTAATTTAATTAACTGATGGCAAGTGCATTAAAAGGAGCTCTGCCTTTGCCTTTATTTCTAATGTCTTTAAATAGAGCATCGAGCAATGCACATGGACGTTCAGACACAGGCGGGCCTGACCTAGATCTGAATTAATCACCACTGGCCAATCGTGGTTAAAAGCTGACAACCCACCTTGAGAGGTTCGCACACACAAATGTGCACCCCAGAAACACACATAGCATGCACATGCACACATATATACACACCCTAGTCTTCACAAGCAGGACACTGCCTTCCCTTGCTAAGATCTCAGGGCAGCCCTGGGCATCTTAGGCTCAGAGGAAGAACTCTGCCCACTGAGCACCTGACCAGCAAGCAACCAGGCTTGTGCTGGCACTGACATTCAGAGGTGGGTGGATGCTGTCTGTGCTCACTATAGAGGGGAAACTGCAAGGAAACCATCTTGCCTGGTGTGACAAAGGTGGGGGAAGGGCACTTCTGCCCAGCCCTGCCCAGGGCTGGACTCCAGAGTGACCCCCTCTTCCCATCTGCTTCCCCGACCGTCTTCAGTGTGCATCCAAAGGGACCCAGAGAGTGGCAGAGTCCCAGCTTTATGATTTCTGTTACCCTCTCTTTCCACAAAGCAGTCTCAGAGCTGGATGAGATCTTTAAGGTCATGGGGTTTAGCTGCCTTCTTATGGCTGGCAGCACTGTTTACCATGACCCTGAGCTTGTATGCCTCTAGGGACAGGGAGCTCACTATCTGATATGATGGGTCACTCCAGTGCGGGGCAAGGCTGATGGCTGGAGTGGTGCTCCATCCAAGCAGTTCCGATTGGTCTCTTTTTGGGGTGCACACTGGCCCTTTGTGCTAGTCCAACTCATGGGGTCACACGGTCCAGGCCAGTTCTCTCTGCTGGCACCTTAACCCCCACCTTACAGCTGCTAGTGTGAACTGACCACTGACTCCACAGGTCTTCCTTCTTGGGGCCAAGAGGCCCATTCTGGGTTGGCCTGTCCTGAGCCAAGGAGACCAGGGCTGCTTGTCTTCTGCCTGAAACTTGAATTCCTGTCACTGTAGCTCAAGACCTATAGACCATCCTGGCAGCACCCTGCATGGGTGACATTACTCCATTGTCTCACATGAACTCCTGGGAAACCACAGCCCCCTCGCCGCCCACCCTCCTTGTGCCAAACCTGGGCCAGTGCAGACTCTTCAATCCTTCTATTCCTCAAGGCCCACAGAAGGGAGGCACCACTAACATTGCTTTTCTAATAGATTAATTCACTGAGGATACGTTTAAGAAACTGTCCAGTCATAGAGGCAGAGTGGGGTGATGCTGGGACCCCAGTGCACACTGCCTGGGGTCCTCAGAGCCCAGGAGGCCCCCCATTGCTCACGTTGGGCTGTGAGGACACAGGAACTCTCTTTTTCCTCTCAACTCATCACATCCATACTCCTTGCCCAGCAAACAAGACCCCTGGGCAGGTCCCTCTGGTCTGATCTTGTTTTCTTTTATCTCGCCCCCTGCCCCTGCCTTCCAGTCAACCATCCCAGAGGCCACCTCTGCCCTCCACAGGGGGTGCCCTCTCCCCAGTGTCTAGCTGTCTGTGCCCTTCCCAGCTTCAGGATCTAGAGACTCTCCCAGGAGAGAGCATCTTCCCCCACAAGCCAGATGCTCTCCCCTTCCCGGGAACCTCCTGCCCCATCCACAGACTTGCCCCCAGTATTCACCTTATTCTGGGCCTGGCTGGAAGTTTGCAGACATCATCCATCCATCCTATTCTCTGCACAAGGTGGGACTGCTAACTCCAGACACCAGACAGCAGGCTGGATGGCACCAACAGGGGATATGAAAAGAAAGCCCTCTGGCCCTGCAGCTCCCACAAGGCATCTCACACAGCTGGCCACCCCAGGCGGTGGAGCTGAGCTCAGAGCCTGGTGACTTACGTTGATGTCTTCCAAATCCAGGAAGTTTAGGGCCAGCCCGTTGCGCTTCCAGACGATGGGCGGCCGTAGGTCTCCGCGGATGGCGCAGGTCAGCACTGTGCTCAGTCCCACGGTCACTGTAGCCACACTGACCCGCTCCTCAGGGGCGAGGCTGAGCTGCACCACCTCTGCAGGGAAAGGAGATGTTGTCAGCTGCAGGCCCACGGGGGTGAAGTCTCTACTCGAAAGGATGTGGCCAAGGGGATCTACTGCAGGTCAGGGGCCTGGGGAACTTCAGGGATCAGGAGCATTATCTACAGTGGGCTGGCTAAATGGACAGATGGACACAACTCCTGGGAGAGGGGCCATGATTTATGTCAAACGCTCCAAGGGCTCTGAGTCACATCAGGTTAGGAACCATAGCCAGCGCAGGGGAAGTGTCAGGGCTGTGGATCTGTAAGTGGAGCCAGGGAAGTGGGCTGCTGGGGCCATGGGGCTGCCCCGCTGAAAGCGGGGAGCCAGATGCACCGGCCCCGCCCTGTGCTCACCAGGCCCCATGGAGTCCAGCCCTTGCCAAGTGCAGTCAAGGTCCGCTGGCTGGACCGACAGGTTTCTTGCCCACCTGGGGGCAAATTAAAGGTTGCACTGTCTGCAGTCTGGGGAGAGAACTGGCTGACCTTTGAAGGTTTGCTGCTGCCTAAGGAGCCTGTGAACTTGGATTTGGGTTTCTGTTCAGCGACCGTGCACTGCAGCCTTTAATTTTTTTGAAGTGTACTTTGGGCTGCACAAATGACTAATCCTTGCCACTTCACACTTGATAACTGGCATTAAGACTGATCACTTGTCAGGCAAATGGGGAGGGTCTAAATTATCTCCCTTTTAGAATCACAGACCTTTCAGAATTCTCAGGGTTAATAAAAAAAAAATCAAACTCAGGCTACTCAAATGCCAAAATGGGATGAGGTTTGGAGTGGGGAGTCGCTAGCTTCGCTGACTGCATGGCCTCCCTACTGCCCTTCCCTCATATCTTCTTGGGCAGCTTGGGGAGGCAGCGTGGGCGGAGGGAGGCGGGCTGGCTCTGGGGACCTGGGTTGATTCTAGGATGCTGGCAAAGGGTGCTAGGACCTGGGGGGGCCCTGACAGGTGTGGAGCAAGGCCCAGAGTTGGGACCTGAGCTCTGCGACTTCGTGGGACACATTTGAGCTGTGACCAGGCAGCACACCTAGGCTCACACTCTCTTGCTAGTATGTGTGTGTCGGGGGGAGGGGGGCGGTGGAGAAGGGGAGCAAAATCAGAGGTGCCACACATCGAAGAGCAGGTGCAGTGAGAACTGGTGCAGTAGAGACCAGTTCAGCCCTGGGCAGCAAAGCCCTTCCCCCAACTACAAACATTCATGGTCCAGCCCTGGGCCCACAAAGATGAACAAGATATACACTAGGTGCTTAATCAGTGCTTGTTGGATGGCTGAATGAAAAATGAAGGAAATAGAAATACAGAGGGAAAAAAAGGCAACAGGCCAGTGGAGAGGGGACAATCACACACAGGAAAAATGGGACTCCTGGTGAAGGAGCCACATGAGGAAAGATAAGCACCGAGTGATTGATGCAAACGGCATAATATTTTATAAACACTAAAGTGATGCATTTCAAGCTCCCTCTTAAATCATGTTCAACTTGCTGCCCTCCCACCTCTGAGTCATGAGGCTTATTGCTCAGGGCAGAGAAGGCATTAACCCCCCTGTAGCAAGACCCAGGTTTCAGAGATTCAGAGGGGCAGAGACGCGGAGAGGGATTTACTATTATTGTTTAGCTCCCACTGTGCCCAAGTACAGAGGAGACTGTTCTCCCTCCTGGGATGAGCCTCAAGGCCCTATGGAAGTGGGAAGGGGCGTGGAAAGCCCCCTTGCCCCAGGGGAATAGGGAGGGACACAGCGGGAAGGGCAGAGAACTTGCCTGCTTGTATGCAGGTGAGGGGAACCAAGGAGGCTCCAAGAGGAGGCTGAAACCTCCCTCACCCGGCTGGCGCCCCTCTGCACCTAGAGTGACCACACGGACGCGGCAGAGAGCCAAGGTCTGCGTTCATCTGCCAGAGCCCCCTTGATCCTGAGTGGCGTGGAGGGGCCCAGTGGTTCATGGTGCGCTCTGTGCCTCTGTACTTGAGGATGGCATCGGACTCTCAGACCTGAGCCTGACTGTGCCAGCGGGGGCTTGGCAGGCCGAACTGTTGGGAAGCATGGGACTCTGGACTCCACTGGGCTGAGAGTGCCCAGACCAGGAGCACAGTGGCGCTGATCCCTGCTGAGGGTGCCTGTGGGCAGGGCGACCAGGGGCCCTTGCAGTGGGACCAGAGGTGGCAGAGGACAGCCAGCCGTACGCCTCCCTCTACGCTCAGAAACACAAAGTTGTGTTTTAAACAGTTGTAGAAAAATGTCTGGAGGAGCCTGTAGCACAGGGCTGAAAATAAACAAGCAAACGAACCCAAGTGGGAAGCCTGTGCGGCTCGCCATCCGCTGCTGGGACGGCTGCTTCCCACTTTTTTCCTGAGCATGCCCCCAAACATTCGTATGTCTGAAGATGTGCGATTTCACAGGAAAGACTCAGGCAAAATTAGAATGTGTGAATACTGACAAAACCATCATAATTCTGCTCCTGTCAGCTACACAAATATTAACCAAACAGCAAATATTTGGATCATTTAAAGTTTAATTAAATGAATGTTTTATTAGATTTAGTTCATGTCAATATTCCCTAGGTCCTTTAAAAATTCTAGAGAGATTTATGGCCAACGAATTGCTCCTCACTGCCGGTGTTTTACTGTTCAACACATGTTCCCCGGCAGGCCCCACTTCCCTGCTAAGTGACCTCCCAGGGTGATTTCCCAGTGAGGGAAAAATGAGGCAACCTCCCAGGTCGGGGCTCGAGTGAACCAGGCAGATGTGGGGCTGTGGCTTCGGACACCTGGCCCCCCCGGTGCTGCTGGAGATCCCCAGGCAGCCCTGGGCAGGTCCCTTCCCATCCCTGGTCCCCAGCTGAGTCATGAAGGGTTGGTCTAGGAGGGCTCTGGAGGCCTGGCCAACTTTTAGGCTCTGGACTCTGCATGTACGGTTCTGAGTAGACGTCCCTGTTCATCCTCCTTTGTCCTGCCAGCGCCTGGTTGCTGCTTCCCCAGCACCATCTGCCTCTGTTCCCTGCCCACTTGCCGTGATGGTACAAATGATGCCTCAAGGGGCAGCATGAACACATGCCAAGCCCCCAGGGGTTCCCTCCTGATGCTCCCTGAGCCCTCCTTTCCTCTCCCTACAGGTCCTCGAGAAGCTCCTGTGTGGTCACCGCCTCCCCCAACCCCCAGTTTGTCCCTGTTGTCCCTGAGTGTCCTGGTCACCACTTGGAGGGCAAGGTATATCAGGGCTCTGCTCAGAAACTACCAGCAGCTCCCCATCACCCCCAGATTCATCACGAATTGAGCACAGTCCCTGACCTTGCCCCATAGTTTCCCAGTTGACTCAATAGTACCTGCTGGCTCCCATCCCACTGTGGTTTGGGCCCTAAGCTTGTGCCTACTTGGCACCTTCTACTTGTCTATTCTGAGACCCTCAGCCCCAGTCTCTAGGATGACCTCATGGGATGTTTCCGGGACCCTGTAGTCTTCACATAAAGGGAAACTTAGACAGACATTGGGTGAAGAACATTGAAAGTTGTCCTGGTGAACCTGTCATGACTTTTTCAGGCTTAAGTAACAGAAATTCTCTGAAATGCTCAACACACTTAGGAAAAGAAAAAAGAAAGGGGTTGATCTTCATGCCCGTAATTGGGAAAGCTCAGGGGTGGAGGAGACTGCAAGCATCCAGGGCCCTTGACACTCGCTGCATGGCTGCAAGGAGTCCAGGGGTGGCCTCATGGTCACATTGTTCCTGTATGTGGGATCCTGGACAAAGGGCCCAAATCTTTCCTAAGGGCCCTGCAAAAAGCACGGACTCAACTCTGATTACCCAGACTCATCTCCTATGTTCTTTCACGAAGCAATCTCCCGGGCCAGGTGATGAAGTGCTCTGCAGTCACAGGACTGACTGACCCACAGCCCTGGGCCATGTGACCACTTCTGGACCAGGTGCTGGGTGCTTAGAGGTGGGGTCAAATGTCATGCTAAACAGGGTGTATTGGGCAGATCAATACCCTGTGGCCACTGAAGACACACAGAGAGGTCCTCTTTGGTTCCCTCCATCCCTTCACAGCCCCATCCGGAAGCCTAGGCATGGTGAAAGACGATAACGGGAAGAGGGGTGGAGCTGTGTTGTGCAGACAATGAGAGTCATCAGAAGGAAATGTGATCTCAGTTATTGCACCTACCCCCAACCTGCCGGGTGGCACTAGTAGTAAAGAAACCATCTGCCAATGTTGAAGATGTAAGAGAGGCAGATTTGATCTTTGGGTCAGGAAGATCGCCTGGAGGAGGGCATGGCAACCCACTCCAGTATTCTTGCCTAGAGAATCCCATCGACCGAGGAGCCTGGCTGGCTATAGTCCATAGGGTAGCAAAGAGTCAGACGACTTAGCATGCATGCACGCATGTGTGACTGCATGCCTGCTCACTACAGAGCGATAGCAGAGGGCTTTGTCGTGGTGGTGTGGACCAGCTGAGGGGACCCCACAATCCTCTTAAGTTTCCCATTGTGATGGGGACCGGAGGAGGGCCAAGAAGCCTGGGATTTGTGGAGATGGCCCTCATATGTGTTCAGTGAACACACTGACTGAACTGTGGGCTGAAGCTCACCACTGCCCGGGCACACCTGTAGATGAGGGGACTCAGATGTGTCTGGACCTGGACTCTGCTGCAGTGGGGTCAAGAGTCATCAGAGAGGGAGGTGGAGAAGCCACACTGCAGCCCTCCAGGGAGCAGCCTGTGGAAGGGCCAGCAAGGGTTCCTTCCAACTCTTGACTATGACTTTGCTGCTCCCATGGTGCTGACCATCTGTGGTTCCAGGGCCACTCTGTGGGAAGTGTCCACAGGTTTCTGGGGCACTGAGCAACAAGACCTGCCTTGTGCCCAGAGCATGTTGGGGACAGTGACAGAGGGCTGGGCTGGGGGCTCCGGTCAGGTTCGGGGTGAGAAGATATCTGTAGAAAGGGTCTCTAGAAAGAGAGGGCTGGACTGGGGAGCTTGTCCAGCACTGCTGGCAGAGCTGCCCACAGAGAGATGATGTCCTTGCTGTAAGAGCCACACTGGAAGGCTGCCAGGTGGTAGGCAATTGGAGGAGGGCAAGGGAGATCAGGGTTCCTCACAGCTTGGGACATCTGTCTCTCTATAGGCCAAGCCTTTGGACATTAGTCAGCTTCCCCTTATTCCTCGTGGGAGGAGGAGGCTCAGGTAGCATTGCCATGACTACCAAAGTCAGCGTGGGTTGCTCAGCGTAAGAGAAACCTTCCTCCTTCACTTGAGGCAGAAGATAGATGGGGCCCAGGCTGAGCAGCTGTCCCCTGTGGACAGAGCTGAGTCCTGCTCGGATAAAAGATTGAGACATCACATTCTTGAAGTCAATGAGCTCTCCCAAACTACACGTGCACAGAAAGATTCCTCAGAGGTCAGAGAAGGGAGGGGTCTCCAGACCATAATATGTTCCGTCAATTTCCCAGAAACCCTTGCCCTGGAATCCATTCTGGCTAAGAGATGTGTATGCACATGGTTGGCGGTGCTGAATCAGACCAAATGTGGACTCAGAGCCAGGCAAAGCAAGATGATTGGCCAGGGGAAACCAGAAGCCCTGCCCAGTATAAGTGATTTAAACTACCCCAAAGGCATGATTGGAGAAGGCAACAGCAACCCACTCCAGTACTCTTGCCTGGAAAATCCCATGGACGGAGGAGCCTGGTGGGCTGCAGTCCATGGAGTTGTGAAGAGTCGGACATGACTGAGCGACTTCACTTTCACTTTTCCCTTTCATGCATTGGAGAAGGAAATGGCAGCCCACTCCAGTGTTCTTGCCTGGAGAATCCCAGGGACAGGGGAGCCTAGTGGGCTGCCATCTATGGGGTCGCACAGAGTTGGACACAACTGAAGTGACTTAGCAGCAGCAGCAAAGGCATGATTCTTTCTCTGAGCCCACCCATGTATATCTATCCACACTTATTTTTTTCCTCCTAATAAATGCTTTACTTGTTTCACTTCTTTCCACCTCTTAATAATTCCTTTCTCCAAAGCAGAACTTGTCACTGGCCACTGGCCCCAGTGGTCTAGTGACTAGGATTTGACACTCTCACTGTCTCAGCCTGGCTTCAATCTCTGGTCCGGGAGCTGAGATTCTGCTTCGAGCTGACGCAGGCTGAGACACCAGAGATCACACTCAGCACGCTGCATGGTGGTGGGGGTCCCCCCTGGGCTGTCTGACCCTCTGGTAACTAGCACAGTGCCTGGCACACGGCAGGTAGGCTTCAGGTGCAGTCCTGGGAGACACGTCCCTGGCTCTCAAGGCCCTTCAAGCCAGAGTGGCAATGCCCTTGGTTTTCCAGACACAGCCCTCACTTCCCTCCCCATACACATGCCCTCAGTGCTCCTTGGAGCTTGGAGAGATGGGGCGGTGCGGGGGATTAATGGGCCCACCATGAGCAGCGAACAAGCACCCTTCCTGGAAGCAGAAGGCCATAAAATTTGAGTCACGGGAGAATTGGGTTTTAGTTCCTATTACAGCTTTCCCTTAATCTCAGGCACTATTTCTCACACTGACTTGAACTCGATGAGACACTCATAAACCCATCAGCACCCTCTCAAGCAGGCTTCTGTTGCTTCACAGCAATAGAAATTAAATTTCTCAAATTCCTGTCAAGTTGGCGTTAGTTTTCTTATGCTAGAAATGCACTAATGGAACACATTCCTACCCGGACATTTGCCATTTTTCAAATGATGCTCTTGGTGGAAAGACTCTGTCCAAAGCTCAGTCTACTGGCTCCCACATCCCTGTGTGGACTGAGCTTGGCTCAGGGCAAACCTGGGCTCGGGGGCTGGCTGGGAACCAGGGAGGCCTGGAGAGAGACCCCAGACCAGGTGCTCAGAGACCTACCAGAGGTGGCCTCTTTTGACACTGTTCTTTTCCAACAAGCAATGTGCTTCTCCCATGCCCTGGGGGAGCCCCCTCCCCACCAGTGGCCTGGGAGTTGCCAAAACAGGTGCAGCCCGTGTGACAGTCTCTACTAATCTGGTCTTATTCCTGACCAGGGCCACGCTATGAGATGGTGAGTGGAATAGAAACCAGGGTAGAGTGTGTGTTGCCTAAGGCCATCTGACCAAGTAGGGGACAGGCAATGTCTAACTGCCTGGACCTGATGGCCTCCCCTGGCATTTACAGGGCAGGGCTGCTGTGGGGAGGTGATGGGGGTGCTTTGTGACTCCCCTGGCCCCCTCCACCAGAGCCTGCCTTTCTGGGCTCCCTTCAAACATCTACTGAAACTCTATGGGTGGGAGGCTGGGAACATGTGGTCTTTCATCTCAACCCGCATATTTTGAGCACTGGGGCATGTCCAGCCTGGGCAGGAGGCCTAGACCAGCTAGACTCGCACTCCTTCAAAATTTCCCATTTCTTTCTGCATAATAAGATTCCATTTTTGTGTCACTGTTGGATTCCCTCTGGCATGCTTCATTTGGGGGAGGGTAATAAATTTACTAGTTAATTACCTGCAGATCTGGGGGGTAATTTACTTTCTCAATTGACTTATGTTGTTTGGGGTTTCTTCAAGCATTTCTGCAGTTTAGTTATTAAGTTCTGCTCTCTGATATAAACAGATACCTTTATAAGCTGCATGAAGACAGACCATATCTCTTTTATTTCTTTTGTATCCCAGCACCTAGCACAGTTCTAGCACATAAAAGGGCTTAATAAGTAATGTTAAACAAGTAAACAGTTAGGGTAGTATTCATTCAACAGTTATATATTGAGCACTTCCTATGTACTAGGATACAGTGGGAATATGCCAGAAAGCAGATCATGCCCAGAGCCTGCTAACCTGGGACTCCTGGCTAAGCAGGGAGAGAAGTGTCACCTGGAGGGAGAGCATGCCCCTGAGCCTGTCCACAGACCCCGGTGCAGAGCCCTGGTTCCTGCAGAGCCTGATCAATCTCTTTTGGTGGAGCTCCCCATGTGCCCAGCGGTGGGTCCTGCAGGGGTGGATGTGGAAGGCTAACTCATGTCTTGCTCCCAAGGAGTCCAGGTCTGGCATAGCCTTCTCTTTGTTTGCAAGGCAGGGGGTGCCCATGCAGGAGCCAGGTCACCTGGGTATTCTCCGAACTCTAGGGTTGTTTTGCCTCTTCTGGCCAATGAACCCTTTTGTATTTGGGAAAACTAAAGCACAAGGTGACTGCTGTGGGCAGGTGAGGAGAGATAAGAGTTGAGCTCAGCATCCAAAGGCTGTGATGCCACTGTCTCAGGGTGCTCTGGGTGCCATGAGTGTGTCAGGCAGCAGAGGCATCAGTGGAAGAACAGGGTCAGTGCCGAGGTGAAAAACCCAGAGCTTCCTGGTCAGCAGGCTATGTGGTCCCTCCCTGGTTGGTCTCTGTGCCTGGGGAAGCCTCAGTCAGGCCAGCTAGTCTATGTATTTCCCACTTCCTGCCGAGTCTGCTCCCAAAGGGATGGGAGCACCTCTGCTCAAGATATTTGCAGAAGCAAAGTATTTTAACCCAGAGTTGTTTTTGGTGACTGTAGGGAAAAGACTGTATTATCTTATCCAATTATATACTAGCTACTCAGAATTTGCAAAAATTCATACAGATGTCAAAGACTGGATCTAGAATCTCCTGGACAAGCTATTGGTGGAGATGAGCAGGCAACTTTTATCTGACTAGCATGAGGGTGCCATGCTATGTGTTCCCAGATGCTAATTCATTTCCCAGTTCCTGCGCACTCATTACGACTATTCCCCAGCCCCTCTTGGAGCCAGGATATAGATATATGACAGGTTCTGACCAAAAGAATTTGAACATGTCTGGCTACACAAGCACTCATTGTGATGGTTAATTTTATGGATCAACCTGACTGGGCCATGGGGTACACAGAGAGTTGGTCAAACATTATTCTGGTATATCTATGAGACTGTTTCTGGATGAGATGAACATTTGAATCAGTAGACTGAGTAAACCAGATTGCCTTCCCTAATGTCCATGGGTCTCATCCAGCCAACTGAAGACCTGAATAAGCCAAAAAGTCTGAGTAAGAGAAAGAGATCTTTTCCCGACTGTCTTCAAGAGGGGACACGGGTCTTTTCTCCCCTTCAGTGAGTGCATGCTCAGTTGCTTCAGTCATGTCCAACTCTTTGCAACCCCATGGACTGTAGCCTGCCAGGCGCCTCTGTTCATGGGATTTTGAGGCAAGAATACTGGAATGGTTGCCATTTCCTCTTCCAGGGGATCTTCCCAACCCAAGGATCGAACCTGCATCTCCTGCATTGCAGACAGATTCTTTACCACTGAGCCAGCAGGGAAGCCCTTATTATCTCTTCCTGAGTCTTGAGGTTGCTAGCTTTCAGACTGAAACTTACACCATTGGCTCTCCTGGGTCTTGTGCTTACTGACTGCAGATCTTGGGACTTCCCAGCCTCTAAAATCATGTGAGCCAATTCCTTATAATAGATCTCTCTTTCTCCCCATCCACCCATTCATCCATCTATCCGTCCATCCATCTATCCATCCTGTTGGTTCTGGTACTCTGGAGAACCCTGTCTTCTGCAGTTATCATCCACGCTCGCTTGTTCCTTCTATGGAGACTGCATGGCCAGGTGTTTTGTGAGAACAAATAACATAGCCTCCTAGTTGCTGCTGGAGGAGAACTGCATAACCCTATCAGACCCGATAAAGGTGAGAAGTCAGTCTTTACTGTATTACGTCACTGAGATTTTAGGGTTTCTATAGCATCTGGTGTTGATTATCTAATATACCATCCCCTATCCCAAGAGAAAGAAATATAAGTTAATTTACTTCCATGGAAGAAATTGTAATGAGATACGGAAGGGACCTTTGGGAGGGTAAGGCATTTGGGTCAGGAAGCCTCTGCTAATCCTCTGACAAGAGGAGATCTAACTTCTGTTTCAATCCCCAGGACATCTGTCCAGGGATCTCATTCTCTCATCTCATAGCTATTTCCACAGCTTTCAATATTAGAGTCCAAACTTTGTGCCCAAGGGAGGTGACATCTAAAGGCAGAATGGGAGAGAACATGTAAATCAATTGCACAATATAATATGCTCTGTGGGTGGAAGGAACAAGATGCTGAGAGAGAGAAAGGCAGGGGAACCCTATCAAGACGCAGGTGGAGACATTCAGGATCAAGATGGTGGAGTAGTAGGACATGAAGCTCATCTTCTCCCACAAACAGCAAAAATATGTCTACATGAGGAACGATTCTCACAGAATATCTACTGTAAGCTGGCAGAAGACCTTAGACTGCTGAAAGGGCAAGAAAATCTTCATGTGACCAGGTAGGAGAAAAGAAAAAAAGAAATGAATTGGGATGAGACCTGTGCCCCTGGGAGGCAGCTGTGAAAAAGGAAATGTTCCTACACCCTGGGAAGCCCCCTCACGGGAGGGGAGACCAGCTGGGACAGAAGGGGAGCTTCAGAGCCTCAGAGGAAAATGCAGCAGCCAGTTTGTGGCAGCCGGAGCAGAGGGAGAAATACACAGATGGTCAGTACTGCTGTCTTGCATTCCCCAGCCTGAGATGTGCAACCATGGGAGTAGACAGTTTTCTTGGAGGCTGGAACTAGAGCTTTGGAGATGAAGCAGAGCAAGGACTGGGATTGGCTGTGCGGAAACAGTTTAGGGAGGCTGGAATCCAGTGTGACTACAACTGAGGGTATATGAAGAGGAAACCGAGGCTGCCTTAGTGGCCAGTTGCCATTGTTTCGGGGATGCAGTAGGAGAGGGGAAGGACCTGGACTGTAGCCTTTTCCCTTTGCACATGCTCAGAGATGGCAGGACACTGCCTGCACAGTCCCCAGGGGTGGCTGTGAGCCGCTGCTGCTGCCTGCCAACCATGAGTGGTTGTGAGCTTCTGCCTCTGTCCTTGCAGACTCCAGGAGTGCAGGAGATACCTCTGCTCCCATCATGTACTCTGGGGGCATGCCTGAGCTGCCGCTGCCCCTGAGAACCCCAGTCTAGGAACCAGCTGCTGCATTTGCACATCCCCTGTCAAGCGGATAATGACCAGCACACATTGAGGAAAGAAGCTACAGGCATCAATACTAAAAACAGGCCTCACACCACACATATTAAACCCATACAAGCTACACATATAAATAGCCCTCTAAGACCAAGTAGATAACTATTTCTCCTAAACTCACAGAGTAAGAGAAATACAAGTAATATGAAGACACAGAAGAACTCTCAGTTAAAAGACCAAGAGCATTCCCCTAAAGAACAATGAAACAGATCTCATCAGTCTCACACACACCAATTTCAGAAAGGAGATAATGAAAATATTAAAGGAATTAAGAAAGGCTATCAAAAGAACTGCAGAGTATTGTAAAAAGGAACTGGAAATTATAAAGAACCAAGAAAAATTAGAAAATTCATTGGCTGAAACAAAAGCTGAGCTAAAGGCAATGAAGAGCAAAATGAATAATGCAGAAAAACAAATAAATGACCTGGAAGACAAAATAACAGAAACCACCTAATCAGGACAGCAGACAGAAAGCCAAACAAACAAAAAAAGAAAGCAAAACAAGAGGCCTATGAGATAATATAGAGCATGACAATCTATGCATGGTAGGGATCCCAAAAGGGGAAGAAAGAGGAAAGGGGACTGAAAATGTTTTTGAAGAAATTATGGCTGAAAAGTTTCCAAACCTAAAGAAGGAAACAGATATGCAGGTATAGGAAGCACAGAGGGTCCCAAACAAGATAAACCCAAACAGACCCACATGGAGACATATTATAGAAAAAATGGCAAAAGTTAAAGAGAGGATTCTAAAGGCAGCAGGAGAAAAACAAAGAGTTAATTACAAGGGAACCCTCAGAATGATGTCAGCTGATTTCCCTATGGAAATGTTGCAGGTCAGAAGGGAGTGGGCAAGATATATTCAAAGTCCTGAAAGGGAAAAATCTGCAACCTAGGATACTTTACCCATTTAGAAGAGAAGGAGAGATAAAGAATTTCTCAGACAAGCAAAAACAAAGAACACAGCAACACAAAATCTATCTAAAAGAAAATATTGAAAGGTCTTCTCTAAATAGAAAAGACGTAAGAATCTATAGATAGGAGAAAATCACAATTATAAAGAAAATCATTTAAATAAACCAGTACACATACTAAAAAAAATTTCTGTGAAAGTGAAGATAACCACAATGAACAGCAAAAGGATGAACATAAAGATGTAAAAGAAGACATCAAAATCATAATATGTAGGGGAGGAGTGTGTGTGTGTGTGTGTGTGAATTGCTCGGTCATATCTGACTCTTTGTGACCCCATGGACTGTATCCCAGCAGGCTCCTCTGTCCATTCTTGTCCAGGCAAGAATACTGGAATGGGTTGCCATTTCCTTCTCCAGGGGATCTTCCTGCCCCAGGGATGGAACCCTCATCTCCTGCAGCTCCTGCACTGGTAGGCAGATTGGGTACCACCGCACCACCTGGGAAGCCTGTGCACCTATGCAGGAGCACCCAGATACATAAAACAAGTGTTAACAGACATGAAGAGACAAACTTGTGAGAGTACAATAGCAGACTAACACTCCACTCGCATCAATACACAGATCTTCTAGACAGAAAATCAATAAAGCAACAGAGACCCTAAATGATGTTAATACAATACAACAGTTAGACATAATTGATATTTTCAGGACATTACATTAAAAAAAAACAACCCAGAATACAAATTCCTTTCAAGTGCACACAGAACATTCTCTAAGATTGCCCATATGCTAGGACACAAAACAAACCTCAACAAATTTAAGAGTATTATCTCAAGCATCTTTCTTAACTACAATGACATGAAACTAGAAAATCACCCACAGAAAAAGAAAGAAAAAGCAATTACATGGAGATTAAACAACATGCTACTGAAAAACCAGTGTGTCAAAGAGGAAACCAAAGAAGAAATTAAACAATACCTGAAGCAAATGACAATGAAAACACAACCATACACAATCTATGGGATTCAGCAAAAGCAGTTTTTAGAGGGAAGTTTAATGATGATACAGGGCTTCTTTAAGAAACAAGAAAAATCTGAAATAAACAACCTAACCCACCATCTAAACGAATTAGAAAAAGAAGAACAAAGAAAACCTAAAGCCAGCAGAAGGAAGGAGATAATAAAGATCAGATAGGAAATAAAGTAGGGATTAAAATGAATAAAAACCAAGAGCTTTTAAAGCCAGTCTTATGGACTCTGTGGGAGAGGGAGAGGGTGGGGAGATTTGGGAGAATGGCATTGAAACATGTATAATATCATGTATGAAACGAGTCGCCAGTCCAGGTTCGATGCACGATACTGGATGCTTGGGGCTGGTGCACTGGGACGACCCAGAGGGAGGATAGGGGGAGGGAGGAGGGAGGAGGGTTCAGGATGGGGAGCACGGGTATACCTGTGGTGGATTCATTTCGATGTTGGGCAAAACTAATACAATATTGTAAAGTTTAAAAATAAAATAAAATTTAAAAAAAATAAAGTAAATCTTAAGATGCTAAAAAAAAAAAAAAAAAAAAAAAGGATAAATAAGATGGACAAATCTCTGGCCAGGTTCACCAAGAAGAAAAGAAAGGGATCCAAATAAACAAAATAAGAAATGAAAAAGGAGGCATAACAACTGATACCACAGAAATACAAAAAATAATTAGGGAATATTATGAAGAGTTCTATGCCAGCAAATTTGACAACCTAGAAGAAATGGACAAGGTTCTAGAAACATACAGCCCACCAAAACTGAATAAGAAGAAACGTAATTTGAACAGACCAATCACTAGAAGTGAAATAGAACCTGCAATTAAAAAGCTCCCTATAGATAAAAGTCCAGGCCCTGATAGCTTCACTGGCAAATTCTACCAAACATACAAAGAACTTACACTGATCCTTTTCAAGCTATTACAAAAAACTGAAGGGAAGGAACACTCCCAAAAACATTCTATGAAGCCACTATCACCCCGATACCAAAACCAGCTGAAGACACCACCAAAAAAGACACCACCAGGACTTCCCTGGTAGCTCAGCTGGTAAAGAATCTGTCTGCAAGGCAGGAGACCCCAGTTCAACTCCTGGGCAGGGAAGATCTGCTAGAGAAAGGATAGGCTACTCACTCCAGTATTTTGGGGCCTCAGCTGGTAAAGGATCTGCCTGCAGTGTGGGAGACCTGGGTTTGATCCCTGGGCTGGGAAGATCCCCTGGAGAAGGGAATGGCTACCCAGTCCAGTATTCTGGCCTGGAGAATTCCATGGACTGTATAGTCCATGGGTTGCAAAGAGTTGGACATGACTGAGTAACTCTCACTTTCATTTCTCTTAATAAAATATTAGCAAAGCAAATTCAGCAAGACATAAAAAGATCATACACCATGATCAAATGGGATTCATCCCAGGTTCACAAGGATGGTTCAACATACACAAATCAATCAATGTGATACACCACATAAACAAAAGTAAAAACCACATGATCATCTCAACAGATGCAGAAAAAACATTTGACAAAATTCAACATTCAGTTAATGATAAAAATTCTTACAAGATGGCTACAGAGGGAACATATCTCAATATAATAAAACTATTTATGGTAAACCCACAGCCAATATAATACCCAATGGTGAGAAGCTGAAAATGTTTCCGCTGAAATTCAGAAGAAGACAAGGATGCCCACTCTGACCTCTTCTATTCAACACAGTATGGGAAGACAGGAAAAATAAGTAAAATGTATCCAAGTTGAAAGGGAAAAGGTAAAATTTTTATTTTATACAGATAGATGTATAGATAGATAGATGTATAGAAAATCCTAAAGACTCCACACAGAAAGGACTAGATCTGATAAAAGATTCAGCAAGATATAAGGACACAAGAAACATATGGAAGTCAGTTGCCTTTCTTCACACCAACAATTAAACATCAGAAAGAGAATTGTAAAAAACAATACCTTCTAAAATTGTAACCCCCCAAATAAAATACTTAGGAATAAATCTGACTAAGGAGGTAAAAGACTATGCTGAGAATTATAAAATATTAATGCAGGAAATTGAAGATGATTCAAAGAAGTGGAGAGACAACCCATGCTCTTGGATTAGAAGAATATTATTAAAAAGGCCATAGCACCCAAAGCGACCCACAGATTTAATGCTACCCCTACCAAATTACCCATGACATTTTTCACAGAACTAGAACAAATAATCCTAAAATTCATTTGGAATCATAAAAGACGCAGAGTTGCCAAAGCAATCCTGAAGAAAAAGAACAAAGCAGGAGGCCTAGTCCTCCTAGACTTTAGACAATACTACAAATCTACAGTAATCAAAATCATGTGTTATTGGCACAAAAACAAACTTATGGATCAATGGAACAGAATAGAGAGAAACCCAGAAATAAACTCATAATTTATGGTATGAGTTTATACTCAAAGGTATGAATTAACCTTTGACAAAGGAGGCAAGAATATACAACAGGAAAAAGTCTCTTCAGCAAGTGGGGCTGGGAAAGTTGGACAACTGAATGTAAATCAATGAAGCTAGAACACACCCTCTCATCATACACAAAAATAAACTCAAAATGGCTTAAAGACTTAAACATTAGATATGACACCACAGAACTCCTAGAAGAGAACATAGGCAAAACGTTCTCTGATATAAATTATACCAATGTGTTCTTAGGTCAGTCTCCCGAGGCAAGAGAAATAAAAGTAAAATAAACAAATGCTGCTGCTGCTAAGTCGCTTCAGTCGTGTCCGACTCTGCGTGACCCCATAGACGGCGGCCCACCAGGCTCCCCCGTCCCTGGGATTCTCCAGGCAAGAACACTGGAGTGAGTTGCCATTTCCTTCTCCAATGCATGAAAGTGAAAAGTGAAAGTGAAGTCGCTCAGTCGTGTCTGACTCTTCGCAACCCCATGGTCTGCAGCCTACCAGGTTCCTCCGTCCATGGGATTTTCCAGGCAAGAGTACTGGAGTGGGGTGCCATTGCCTTGGGACCTCATCAAACTTAAAAGCTTTTGAACAGCAAAGGGGACCATGAACAAAATGAAAAGACAATGCACAGAATGGAAGAAAATATTTGCAAATGATGTGAGTGACAAGGGTTTAATTTCCAAAATATACAAACAGCTCATATAACTCAACAACAACAATCAAATAACCCAATCGAAAAATGGACAGAAGACCTTAGATGACATTTCTCCAGGGAAGACATGCAGATGGCCAATAGGCACATGATAGATGCTCAGCTTCACTATTAGAGAAATGCAAATTAAAACTAAAGTGAGGTATCACCACCTCACACTGGTCAGAATGACCATCACAAAGTCTACAAATAACAGATGCTGGAGAGAGGATGGAGAAAAAGGGAACCCTTCCACACTGTGGGAATGTAAGTTGGTGCATTCACTGTGGAAAACAGTATGGCAGTTCCTCAGAAAATGAAAAATGGAATTACCATATGATCCAGAAACCCCACTCTGGGCATATTCCCAGACAAAACTATAATTCAAAAAGACACATGCAGTGCTATGTTCACAACAGCACTTATTCACAACAGACAAGACATGGAAAAAACCTGTCTACTGACCAATGAATGGATAACGAAGGTGTGGTACATATATACAATGGAATACTACTCAGCTGTAAAAAAACAAAATAATGCCATTTGCAATAACATGGATGAAACCAGAGATGATCATATTAAGTGAAGAAAGTCAGAAAAACAAAGACAAATATCATATGACATCACATATGTAAAATGGAATCACTTTGTTGTACAGCAGAAATTAATACAACATGACAAATCAATTATACTTCAATTTAAAAAAGGATATGTGGTGTTCTGTGCTTAGTCAGTCACATCCAAATCTTTGCAACCCCATGGACTGTAGCCCACCAGGCTCCTTTCTCCATGGGGATTCTTCAGGCAAGAATACTGGAGTGGGTTGCCATGTGCTCCTCCAGGGGATCTTCCCAACCCAGGGATTGAACCCAGGTTTCCCACCTTGCAGGCAGATTCTTTACCATCTGAGCCACCAGGGAAGCCCAAGAATACTGGAGTTGATAGCCTATCCCTTCTCCAGGGGAACTTCCCAATCCAGGAATCAAACCCAGGTCTCCTGCACTGCACGTGGATTCTTTACCAGCTGAGCTACCTGGGAAGCCCCCAAAATGTATATACAGATAAAGAAAAAGATGCAAGTGGTGAGTAGTGGTGGAAGACTTCTGAGTAGGAGATATTTAAGTAGAAATCTATAAAATGAGAAGAAACCAGGCCAAGAATGAGGGGGAGGACATTCTAGTCAGAGAAAGCTCGTGCAAAGTCCCTGAAGTTGGATGGGGCTTAGCATGCTCTGAGAACTGAAGAAGGCGAGTGTGGCCAAAGTGCAGGGAACAGGGCAGGTGTGCGTGGTACAGATGCTGAGAGGCAGAAGGTGGCCAGGTGAAATAGGCAGAGCCATGGTTCCTTAAAGGGAAGATGTAATAGTTTTAATTTAAAGCAATGGAAAGTGATGGGAAGGATTTTGGGTCAAGAAGGGCTGTGATCTCATTTGCATGCTAAAAGGATCACTTTAGCTATTGTGGGAATAATGGACCACTAGGAGAGAGGAGAGGATGCGGCAAGACCATCCAAGAGGCTGAGGCAGGGGTTCAGGGGAGACAGGTGATGATTATGGAGATGGGGAGAAGAGGAAGGTCTGGGGCTTGGAAGCTGTGGATGAAGGGGCAAGGGAAAGGTGTTCAGGATGACTTCCTCTTGTGCTCCTGGCTCCATCCTCTTGCATGCTACAGTGCCATTCCCAGCGATGAGGCGAGCTGGGAGTGGAGCTCCAAGGACCCACACACAGTCATGGGGTGCCACCTCTGTCTCAACTGATAGTCGCTAAGCCTTCTCAAGGCGTGTGATCTGAAATGTAGATTACAAGCACGCTCTTGTCCTCTTTGGTAAATGAGAAGAGGACTTCTCAACTGTGGCACTTTTGTGCCACAGCCTCAGCTGAGGAAGAGGGACAGACACAGTCCTCTACTGTACAGGGTCTGGAACGTGTCCAAGCAGCAAAAGCCAGACAGGGAGCCTGTCCCTGATGTGTCTCTCCCTTTACCTCCACCCTGCAGCCCAGGCCATGGCCCTCTCTGAGTAGGGACTGGGCTTCATGTGTGCAAAGCGGAGAAGCCATTGGGTCTTGCAAGACATTAATGAATACAGCTTGTTTTCTAATTATCTAGTCTCCTGAGGACACTAAGTCATGGCTGCGTTTTGTAAACAGGCATCAGCAGACTGTTTTGGAAACAGCTTCTATAAGTGTATTTGTTTTTTGTCTCAATCCCAACTTCTGGAATGTACCACAGCTCGGACGAACTTCTGAGGAGGGGTTCCTGAGCCTGGTGGTGGGTTCTGCTGCTCCCAGGGTCCATGGAGTTCCTGCCAACTTCAGTCTTAAGGGAAAACATTGCTCACGGCCTCTATCCTTTCAGCATGGCTCCCAAGGACCCTGGCCCACCAGGAAAGGGTGAGCCATGTCCAGACTATGTTCTCCCTCTGTGTCCTCCCTCTGCTTTCGTAGCTTCGGTCACTGAGTATTTATTAACATGGCAGAGAGCTCAGCTGAGTCCAACTGTTGGAAGGAGAGGAGGTCAGTGTGAGGTGTTGGCCCTAACAGCCTGGCTTGGGTCTTGGCAGAGAGTGGTCAGGGTTGAATTTGAAGGACCTTTCCCTCACCAGTTGGTGATGCTATGGGCATAAACCAGGAACGAGCAGCACAGAGTTAGGGTGGGGGCCTCTGGGGTAGTGGTCAGAGGTGAGACTGGAGATGTCAGGAGCTGGGCTGGCGGGGCCCCATGATGATGGCGAGAAGTTGATGTTTTATTCCATGAGAAGCCAGTGGAGGATTTTAAGCCGGAGAGTAAAATGATCTGATTTATACTTTTAAAGACCATCTGTACATTGGTTGAGACATTTTCTGCAGCATTAACAGGAAACCCCAATCGGGAATGAGGCTGCCTAGTAAGGAAAAGCTACTATTGACACAGTGAGAAGGCCCTTGGGGGAGTTTCTCGGGTAGGTTCACCCTGTGGTCCCAAGATGGTATGGAGCACTCAAACCCTACCCTACCTGCCCTGCAGCCCTTAGCCTGTGGTTGTGTGGCACAGCTTTAGGTGCTGCATTGGAGCATGAGAGGAGGGACTCCCTTGTGCTTGAGCTGTGGGAACAAGTAAGCCTCTCCCCAAAGCCCTCATGCCTTGACTTCCCCTCAGGTTTCCACCTTGACGTCCCCTCGGGTTTCCGCCTTGACTTCCCCTCAGTTTCCACCTTGACTTCCCTTCAGGTTTCCGCCTTGACTTCCCCTCAGGTTTCCAGCTTGACTTCCCCTCAGTTTCTGCCTTGACTTCCCCTCAGGTTTCCGCCTTGACTTCCCCTCAGGTTTCTGCCTTGATTTCCCCTCAGGTTTCCACCTTGACTTCCCCTCAGGTTTCCAGCTTGACTTCCCCTCAGTTTCCACCTTGACTTCCCCTCAGGTTTCCGCCTTGACTTCCCCTCAGTTTCTGCCTTGACTTCCCCTCAGTTTCTGCCTTGACTTCCCCTCAGGTTTCCACCTTGACTTCCCCTCAGGTTTCCGCCTTGACTTCCCCTCAGGTTTCTGCCTTGACTTCCCTTCAGGTTTCCAGTTTGACTTCCCCTCAGGTTTCCACCTTGACTCCCCCTCAGGTTTCCTTGGCAGATTTGCATCACGCGCTTACCCCAAAGCAACCACCAGAGAGAACCACCACGACTGGCTTGGGCAGGCATGTGGCTATGGGAGGAGGTGGGCTGACCGAAGCTCTGTCTGAAAGGGGTGCACAGTGCTGGGGTGGCCTCCTGGGGGTTCCAGGAAGGGTGGACAGAGCAGGCAGCAGAGGAAGTGAGGAGAGCTGTTAGAAGCCAGGCTGATTTGGGACAACTGTTGGAGGCAAGTCAATGGATGTGTTGATTGACTGAATGAGGGGATGGAGAGAAAGGAAATAATCAAGCATGAATATTAGATATTTTGGCCAGATAAACCGGATGGGGGTTTGATCCATTTACTGAAGGCTGAGGAAGAAAGGGCAGATATTTTTTGTAAAATCCAGGTTCTGCTTTTTCCACAGTAGGTGGACTGAGAGGTAGGCAGTGGGCTCAGGTATCTGAAATAGAGGTACCTCCCTGTATGTCCAAGGAAAGATCTTGGTAAGAAAAATGGTCCATGCCAGGGAAACCAATTCAGAATTCATCAATGCTCTGTGACATTTAAAACCACAGGAGCCAGTGAGATCACCAGGGAGTGTATGAAGTGAGGGGAGATGTCTGAGAACCGAGTCCTGGTCCCCACTGAAGTTTAGGGGTGGGAGGATGAGGAGAAGTCACAATGAGCCTGGGCAAGAATGTGAGGAAGAGATGAGGTCACTCATGTCCAGTGATCCAGTCAGGCTGGGCCTGAGATTATGGGCTTGGCAACATGGAAGACACTCAGAAACTCAATGTTTGGAACCTCTAGTGTTTCATTAGGGCACTGGGGATTGAAGTCACCTTTGGAATAGGCTGAGAGAGGATAGGAGGTGGAGAGGAAGAGCTCGTTAGAAGAGTTTTGTCATGAAGGGGAGCAGAGACATGGAGTGGTGGGGGGGAAACCCTGGCTTGCAAACACAACAGCTTAAAAAACAAACCTGTGGGGATGAGCGAATGGAGAGGGAGATATTCATGATACAAAAGGGAGAAGGGACAATTCTAGAAGAAAAGTCTCTGGGTGGGTGAAAGCAGGAAGTCCCTAGAGAATAAGTGGAGGCCTGGCCCCTGACAGGGCAGACGCTCTGTGCTTCATAACAGAGGGTGGGCAGAGCCTGGTGCAGGTGGAGGCATGGGGAAGCGCATCCAATGGTGAGGGATGAGGGGAAAGGTCCGTGCAGTAAGTATTTGTGCTTCACAACCGGGGGTGATTCTGACCCCCAGGAGACAGCTGGAGCTTTCTGGAGATGGTTTTAGCTGTCCTCCTTGGGGAGGGAGGATTTTCCTACTAGTATCTAGGGGTGTAGGTCAGGGATGCTGCTAAATACCCTACAATGCACTCAAGAGTCCCCACAACAAAGAATAATCTAGCCCCAAAAGTCAATAGTGGCACCGTGAAGAACTGTGGTTTATGTTAATAATTATAACTAACAATAATAACTTTGGCCACCTGATGCAAAGAGCTGACTCATTTGAAAAGACTCTGATGCTGGGAAAGATTGAGGGCAGGAGGAGAAGGGGATGACAGAGGATGAGATGGTTGGATGGCATCACCGACTCAATGGACATGGGTTTGGGTGGACTCTGGAGTTGGTGATGGACAGGGAGGCCTGGCGTGCTGTGGTTCACAGGGTCACAAAGAGTCGGACCCGACTGAGTGACTGAACTGAACAATAGTAATGTGACTCGTACAGCCCTCCAAGAAATACCGAACCTTAGCCCTCAAAAGTGAAAGTCCTGCCTCTCACTACCCTCTCCTAGGCAGGGCCGGCATGCACGCAGCCCTGTGTAGACTAACCCACGTCCTGGTGGTTACACTGTGGGGGTTAGAGAAGGCCCTTCGTTCCTCATCCCAGCTTGCTGAGGCCAAACCTTACCCTGGGGCTCAGGCATCATGCTTTGCTGCTGACACTGGGCCTGCTGGACTCCCTGCTGCTCCTGGGGTGGAGGGTCTCCATGCAGGAAGGTGACTGGGGAGGGGGGACCTCAGAAGAATGGGCGTTACGGTCGTCACAGTTGTGACATAGAAACGAACTCATTTGCCTTTGCTGAAACCTTCCCTGTGTCAGGCATGATGCACGGCACCACAGTATTGGGATGTGAGAAATCTCTTCTTCTTGTTTGGAGTATTTATCTCTCTCTTTTGTCTCAAGTAGGTTCTTTAAATTATCTTTCAGAGAGAACCATATAATGTATGCTTTGTCCAAGGACAGATCTTGGTAAGAAAAATGCCTCTGTTTCCTCTCCGAAGACTCCTCCGCCATCTGTCAGTTTGGAAATCTCCACATCTTGACCCACAGCAAATTGCTTCTGGCAGCATACAACAATGTAGTACCTGTACTGCGAGGAGTGAGCGGTCCATTTCAGGGATGAATGAGCCAAACATCATCTACCTCTCCCGATCTTTACAATTACGGCCAAACCGCTCTAGCACCCCTCCGAGTTCACCCCTTTCTCCTCAACTCATCCGAGGCAGCTCTGGTCAGAACCTCATTATTGGCCAACACAGCAGCCTCTTCTCTGGGAATTTCTCCATCAATGGGCAGCTCCCCTCCAGGGCTCCTCCTTGCCTGCTGTCTTGGGAGGGAGCCCAACTCCTCTGCCTGGTGTTTAAAGCCCACGAGTACCTATTTTTAGCCACATCCCCCGCCATTCATGCTTTAGTCTGAGCCAAACTGCACACACTCTCCACGTGTGTCCTGTCCTGGACCCAGAGAGGGTACTTGGGGCAGAAACCCTTGAAATCAGAGAAATTTCAATGATCACAAGAGTAGTGGTGAAAATAAACCAGCCCCTGCAACTTGACAAATGCAGCACTTGGTGGGCTGAATTTCGGAGAAGAGACCTCCAGACTAATGCAGGGTAGTCATTCCCCCACCAGGGACTCACAGGCTGGCAGGAGGTACCCGACATGCCCGCCCAACAGGCAGGCTGCCCAGCATCCCTGCAGGGCAGGCCATCTGGGTCTTGGGTGCCCACGTGGAGGATGGGAAAGCAATGCCCAGAGTCACAGAGGCAGGACCAACACTCTGTAGTTCTGAACACTGCCGGGTACTTCTCAGCATCCCATTTCTTTCTTTCTTTCTTTATTTTTTATTGAAATGAATCCGCCACAGGTATACATGTGTTCCCCATCCTGAACCCTCCTCCCTCCTCCCTCCCTATACCATCCCTCTGGGTTGTCCCAGTGCACCAGCCCCAAGCATTCAGTATCGTGCATCGAACCTGGACTGGCGACTCGTTTCATACATGATATTATACATGTTTCAATGTCATTCTCCCAAATCTTCCAACCCTCTCCCTCTCCCATAGAGTCCATAAGACTGTTCTATACATCAGTGTCTCTTTTGCTGTCTTGTATACAGGGTTATTGTTACCATCTTTCTAAATTCCATATATATGTGTTAGTATACTGTATTGGTGTTTTTCTTTCTGGCTTACTTCACTCTGTATAATAGGCTCCAGTTTCATCCACCTCATTAGAACTGACTCAAATATATTCTTTTTAATGGCTGAGTAATACTCCATTGTGTATATGTACCACAGCTTTCTTATCCATTCATCTGCTGATGGACATCTAGGTTTCAGCATCCTATTTCTATGGGGCTGGAGGGAGAGGGGGAATGATAATCTCAAGAAGAGAATCTGGGTCTCAACCTCAAGCAATTAACAAGTCGGAGAAAGGGAACCAAAGAGTTAAACATGGTACTCCTCACTGCCACCACCCCCCCACCGCCGCCGCCAAACACTGCCCCTACAGTGCCCTCAGCCAGACTGTTTGAGGGGCAGGGGACACCCCAGGATGTGGCAGTGACATCACTGCCCCTGGCAAGGGGACTGATTATCTTGATCTCACGTGTTCTGTTCCTGGTTGTGGTGCTGAATGACTTTATGGTTATAACTGAAGCATCTCACATAGGCTGGGCTGCTGCAGGGGTCCCAGTGCCCCGGCGGGGAGAGGGCACATGCACAGCCTGGGCAGAGGTCAACGTGTGACAAATGGCTCTTGCACATGGTGTGTGGGGATGTGTTTGGGTCTCACCTGGGATGCAGCCTATTTCAGGAAGCTGGGCTGGGCCCAGACCCAGTTTCTCTTCAGCGCTTTGTACCAAGAGGCTCAGGTTCAAGTTCAAAGGCCCTAGAATTCTTTGGAATAAAATTATCATCTGGGTTCTACAAACACCTATAAACACACTGCACAGGTACCCCAGGAGCCTGTCTTTACCCCTGGAGACCCCAGTTTCATACTCCCCACCTGCTCGCTTTATACTGACACCTGGCTCTCTGGAGCAGCCCTGGGAAGCCGCCGTTCCTGCCCACTGTAACGTCCTCATGCCAAGATGATCTTCCTTTTAGCCTCACCTCCCCATCTCCACTCCAGCCCATTAAAAAGGAAAGGATTCTGAGAAACTAGAAGCTGACAGCAGTCAAATGTGTGACCCTCCCAGATCCCGGCCTGGCTGCTTCTCTCAGCTCAGCTCTGCACACCTGAGCCCTCCGGGGCAGGCGTTGTGGGAAGGCTGGGTTTGGGGAAATGACCCTGACACCAGGAGGCCTCCATCTGCCCTTGGCTCCACAGATGCCACCCATCACGGTCCCCCAGCAGACAAGGGGCCAGCCCAGGGGTCCTTGGGAAGAACCGGGTGTCACTGACCATGGGCTCCTTCTGTTTAACTCACAGCACTTCAGGAGAGTAGAGTTAAGGTCTTGGAACCTAGCCGAGCCCTGCCTACTCAAGCCAGTGTGGCATGGTTGGAAAGCAGTTACAATATGAAAACCCATCCGCCGGTTTACGCAGTCTCTCACGCCACACCGTGTGGGCCGAGTGCCTGCTGGGAGCCAGGTCCTGTGTGCCCGGAGACATTTGGCCCCTGGCACTCCTCATGGACCTGTGCTCTGACATCCAAGGGACCTCTGTCCTAGATGGCCTGGCCTTCCCCTCACCTCGTCTTCCCCAGCCGGGCCTCCTTCCCAGGCTCTGTCTCACCATCCTTTCTCATTCCTTCAGCCTCTTGCCCCCATGGACCCAGGACCGGCCACCTCCTTCTTCTCAAGCCTTTCAGCTCGACCTGTCCTCCACTCCCATCTCCACAGGCCAAAGCCTCCGAAGGCCTCCTGCCTCCATGCCCATGTCCTTTGCACTTAATGCTGGAAGCACGGCCTTTGCAGGGTGCCCCATACCACGCCTGGTGCCACGTTCTGTGGCAACCAGGTGCTGCTGCTGCTAAGTTGCTTCAGTCATGTCCGACTCTGTGCGACCCCATAGATGGCAGCCCACGAGGCTCCCCCATCCCTGGGATTCTCCAGGCAAGAACACTGGAGTGGGTTGCCATTGCCTTCTCCAAGGCAGCCCAGGTGAACAGACCCTAAATAAGGTGGCATCAGCAGAAAACGGGCTCTGAGCAGGGCACACTGGATAGGGGTGAGTGGCAGGAAGGGTCAGGAGTGGCAGGAACTCCCTGCCTGCTTTTCAGCTGCCCCCTCAGCACCTTGCATGGGACATGGCATTCAGCTCACCCTAAGAAACACCAACTGAATCCAGGAAAAATAAGCTTAGGGACTGAAGAGGGACAAACAGGCCACCAAGGTACAGAGGGACAGAAGACTAGGAGTGGCAGGGAGCTGGAGCGCCTGGGCTGTGGAGGGTGGTAGGGAATGGTGGGGCATGGATCAAGGCAGCCCTGGTTTCTGAGCCCTCTGTGCATGGCTGCCATGGGAGTTGATTCACACCACGGCCACCCAGGAGGATGCTGCCTTGACCCTGTGGCTCAGGGAGGAGAAGGGATGGTTCATGGCTGAGCTCAGGTTTAGCCATCAAGTGAGCACACTACCCCAAGCAGTGAGGTTGGGGTACATATCAAGGGTCTTATTTTGCCTCGCACCCTTTCCCTTCACACCCACCAAGCAATGGAGATTGATTGTTTAATGACTCCAGCCAGGAGGTACTCTCCCCAAAGGTGGGCAGCAGCCCTGCGAGTCCCAGTCTTGCTGCCCCCACACCCCAGGCCCACAATGGGGCTCTGGGTAAGGGTGAGCGTACAGTGACTACCCAGTATGGTAGCCTCAGAGCTGGCAAGTTCAAGGGCCCCACTGCCTGTGACCACAGCACTCCTGTTCGCTCTGGGCTGGGCATTGTGAGCCTGGTTAGTACTGGCCAGAATGCTGAGCATCCGCCCAGTGTGTGTAGGGGGTTCTCTGCATGCAAACCTGGGGTAAACAAACCACAGCATGTACAGCGAGTGTGGCTGTAGAATGTTGCTTCCATGGCCCTGACCTTGGGAACTGAGATGAGTTTCCTTTCTCCTGGAGGCTCTACAGACAGACCAGGAAGTCGTGGACAGGATGGCTTCTAGCTGTCCTGAAACAACAGCAGTTTAATGAGCTCCTGCACATGTGGGGCAGTCTCCAGTGAAATGTGTCCATTAAAATATATGTGGTTCAGGAGGCCTGGCCCTCTCCCGGCTGAGGAGCAGCTGAGGGCAGATGCCTGGTGAGCTGTGGGCTGGCCTGGCCAGGACAGGGTCCGCTTAGCAGCCTCAGCCTCACCATCCTCCCCCAGAGACACCCTCCACACTGGCTCCTGACCTTGGAGAGAAGATGGTGAGCCAAGAAGGGTGTGGAACAAAGGCCTGGGTGTCAGTGGAGCCTGGGAGGGCCAGGGCTCCAGGAAATCTCTGTCTTTCACGAGAAGCAGGTGAGCAGTTGCCTGTCTCTGTCCATCCTTTCACTAAGAAGTATGGAGTCCCTGGCAGTGGACAGCAAAGGACACCATCTGCCCCTGCCTCCTGGGGGCTGGGCACGTCTCCTTGTGGAGTAGGCGTGATCAGCTGGCAGTAACTGCAGGGGTCACTGGTCCAGAACAGTGACCAGGCTTCCCCTTTGGCCCTGGCCCTGGTAGGGTGCACTCAGCCTTTAGAACAGTCATGACCCTGCTCAAGCCTGTAGGAACCAGCTGGGAGTAAGCATGTGACTCCCCACCATGTACCTGGAGAGCACTGGGTACGCACAAGTCACAAAGGTGGAGGGTCTGGGCTGCCAGCTGGGCAGGGTGGACCCCCGTCCTTGCACTGCCTATCCCCCTGGAGTCTCCATAACCCTGTTTATCAGGACCACTCTCCTGGGAGCTGGTAACGGTAGAAGAAGGAAGAATCTGGGTGATTTTGATTTGACAGATCCTCTTGGGATGGGTGAGGGAGGGAAGGGGTGAAAGAAAAGAAACCAGGGAAGGTGGAAGAGGAGAGAACTGGCTCAGGCACCTTACTGTCTAACAAGATACTGGGGGCCGGGTTCAGATGTGGCCACAGAGCAAGTAACAAGCTGAAATCAAGATTGCTGGGAGAAATACCAACAATCTCAGATGTACAGATGATACCACTCTAATGGCAGAAAATGAAGAGGAACTAAAGAGCCTCTTGATGAGGGTGAAAGAGAAGAGTAAAAAAGCTGGCTTAAAATTCAATGTTCATAAAACTAAGATCATGGCATCTGGTCCCATCACTTCACAGCAAATAGAAGGGGGAAAGTGGAAGCAGTGACAGATTTTCTCTTCTTAGGCTCCAAAATCACTGTGGATGGTGACTGAAGCCATGAAATTACAAAATGCTTCTTAGAAGGAAGGCTATGACAAACTTAGTGTATTAAAAAGCAGAGACATGACTTTGCTGACAAAGGTCTGTATAGTCAAAGCTAAATTGTCTTTCTAGTAGTCATGTACGGATGTGAAAGTTGGACCATAAAGGAGGCTGAGGGCTGAAGATTTGATGCTTTCAAATTGTGATGTTGGAGAAGACTCTTGAGAGTCCCTTGGACAGCAAAGAGATTAAATGAGTCAACCCTAAGAAAATCAACCCTGAATACTCATTAGAAGGACTGATGTTGAAGCTGAAGTTCCAATATTTGGCCACCTGATGTGAAGAACTGACTCATTGGAAAAGACCCTGATGCTGGGAGAGATTGAAAGCAAAAGAAGAGGGTGGCAGAGGATGAGATGGTTGGATGGCATCACCGACTCAACGGACATGAGCTTGAGCAAACTCTGGGAGATGGTGAAGGACAGGGAAGCCTGGCCTGGTACAGTCCATGGGGTCACAAAGACGCAGACACAACTTAGAGACTGAACAAAACAGGATCCAGGAGCTCTCCTGATGGGTGTAAAGGTCACATTGCCAGGTCCTTCTAACTCACTGGCTGGCCCACCTGCTCCCTCGGTGGCTCCTTGCCCTTAGGTGGCACTGCCCTCCAAGCCGATGAGGATTGACATGGCTGAGAAGCCAGGCATTTCCACCATGAAAGCAGATGGGCTGGGATGGGAGAAGTCTTCCCTTCCACCAGTCAAACCAGCAGAGGGAGATTTCAGGCCCAGTCTGAGTGCGGTGATGCTGTGAGGGCCCAGTGCGGGCACCTGCACAGAGTTGGGGAGTCCACCTGGCATCCAGATGTTCTCCTTTAGATGTGGCACCAGACCAGACTCTAGGCTGAGAGCTGGTACTGCCCTGGGGAAGACGTCTTCTCTGGAGGGCAGCGAGGGGTGTGAATGTGTATATGATATTCTTGATACTACTGCCAGGCTGCCAGTGGCCTATTCCTTCTGTCTGAAACTATTTCCTTTCTGACTTACGGAAATTATTTCCTTTTCTGACTTCCTAACTTCCTTATTTTTATGGTGCTGTGGTCATTGTAGAAGCTACTTATCATTACTTGGCCAAATGAAAAGTTGGCCACCCTAAATCAGTCTTCTAAATTTCTGTTTTTAATTAAAAAGTTAAATTATATGTAAAAAATAAGAGTTTTTACGTTAAAAAAATTAAGTGTGTATAATCTGGACACTGCAGGTGTTGGTTTGATGCTGGGGTGCCAGCTCTCACATCTCACTTCTTGGTTGGCCTCCTGTGCCTATGGCAGCAGGGATGGCTGGTGGTTCAGTGTCTGTACCAGATCTTATTGGCTGCATTGAGAAGGAGTCTGGGCTCCATCCAGGCTCAGCAGAAAAGAATGGTATCATTGATGTGCTGTGTCTGCCAGCAACTTGGGAAGGAATTTGCTCTCACTAACACCAGCTCTTAGGTTGAAAGTGAGCAATTTTGCATCCAAAGAAAAAGAAAAAAAAAAAAAAAAGCACAAACTGGTTAAATGGGCTTAAATAAAATTGTAACCAATATACAGTAATTTCTGAAAGGTCCAGCTAATCATAACTTTAGGGACTTCCCTGATAGCTCAGTTGGTAAAGAATCCGTCTGCGACGCAGGAAACGCTGGTTCAATTCCTGGGTAGAGAAGATTTGCTGGAGAAGAAAATGGCAACCCACTCCAGTATTCTTGGGCTTCCCTTGTGGCTCAGCTGGAAAAGAATCTGCCTGCAATGCGGTAGACCTGGGTTCGATCCCTGAGTTGGGAAGATCCCTTGGAGAAGGGAAAGGCTACCCATTCCAGTATTCTGGCCTGGGGAATTCCACGGACTATATAATCCATGGGGTTGCAAAGAGTCAGACATGACCAAGTGATTTTCACTCACTCACTCAAGCTTTAAAGAGGGTTTCACTTTGGAAACCTAGATGCTAGAGACATCTGGTTGGTAATCAGAAGATAAGGATAACTCAGGATAAATACACTCAGCAGGCCTTAGAAGGGAGCACTGCTCACCAGGAACAGAGGCTGGAGTCCCTCCTCCCAGGAGCTACATCTACTGTGGGCTGAGCTCTGAGGTCACCAGGCTACAGTACAGATGACTTTAGGATTTTAAATGCAGAGCTGGTCAAAGCTGTGCTTTCTCACCAGTGGAAGTTTCATGGCGACACCCAGAGCTCCAACTACTCTTTCTGTGCTGTTGCTTTTTAGTGGGGAAGAGTCTGTAAACTACCACCACCTGCCATGGGAGTTGGTTTGAGAAGCTGGGCTGATGTATATGAGTTCGTGGATGACTGAAGACACCCGGAGACTTCTGAAGCCATGGGAGGTCAATCTGGAGGCGTTGGAGGCACAGTTTATTTGTTTTTGTAGGCCAGTTTCTCAGGAGCAAACTCTGAGTGCAAATCTCAGCTGCCTCCCTCCTCATTCCAAGACAAGGAGGAGGGAGTGGGCTGTTTAGTCTCCTTAAGTTTGGAAACCAAAAGATACAGAGACGAGAGTGCATCACTTTTGGAGGGGTTGGCAGGAACCTGCAAAATCAGGCCCCTCCAGAAACCTCTGTGAGTAGATGTGATGGTGTATTTATGTGCAAAGATGCCTTTGACCAATGATGCTGACTGCAGTATTGTTTGTGATAATAAAAAACTAAGAATATCCTGACACTCATCACCAGGGCACTGGCTAAATATACTATGTTTCAGCCCCAAACAGAATATTATACAGCTATTTAAAGATCCAGGTCAATCTATTTGTACTGACTTGAGATGGTTTTTAAGTGAGAAAAGCAAGTTGTAAAACAATGCGTAGTCTAATCTTAGGTCACAAAAATACCTGTGTGGGTATTTGTACATACATGAAAGAAAGCCTGGATGGGTCCCACCAATTTTTCAATGCAGGTTTTTCTTGGGGCTTGGGACTGGGGGTCAGGGTTTGGGACTGGGTTTTGGGATTTGAAGAATATGAAAGAAAGCCCTTGGGAGCATCACTGTTTCAGGGTCTCACAATGACTGGATGGGAGCAGTTGGACTTGAAGGATGAGTTCTCAGGAATTCATGCCCTGGGAGTTTTCAATCAGCCTGATGCTCTGGTCCAAGCCCTTGCCAGAGGTGAAGCCTTTGCTCTGCTCCATCTAAGGTTTGCTGGACCTGTTAATGTGCTTGCCTTTGAGCTGACTTTGGGATCTATAGAGTTCTACAGGGCATGGCAGCGTGTCTTCTCTTATCTTATTGGGTTACAGGCTACAGAGTTGACTGCAGCTTGAACTTTTAAGGTTACTGGTTTGGTGAACACTGTGCTTATAAAGATGATGGAGACAGGAGGCTGCATTTGATGCTATCGGTCATTCATTACCAACTTCTGAATGGAAACCTAAATGCCCACATATCTGGCTATCTTCTCTCTTTCCATCCCTTTTCAAGTCTTTAACTCATGTCACCCTTTCGCGGTAGCCCCTAATTCCACAGAACATGGGTGCCTAACATGGCCTTTCCTTAGGATGCCACTTCATTATCTCCCTAATCCAACGTGGCGATGGGGAAGATGAGCACGGCCACTCTCTGAGTGATTTAACAGGATGCTTTAATGATGTATTGAAAATGAACATTGACCCCAGGTAAGAGGTGCTAAACTGATACTTTAAAAGCACACCATCCATTTCGCTACGATGGACTCTCCACCTTAAATCACTGTGTTGTCATTTTTATGATGCCGATCTAGCTATTGAGGCTACAGGACTGTGAAATGTCGTATAAAAAAGCCAATAAGAAAAAAATAAAATTAAGTTGCGGGGAGCGTGCATTAGCATTTCAAAAATGTTCTGTTGCATTATGCTATTATTCTCTCTCTGTCAAGGAGCACTGGGATCCCATCCTCCCCATAAAGAGACTGTGCCACAGAATGTATCAGCACTCCCTTCCTGAACCGGTGTGGCAGCTGAAGGGCATAGTTACGATAATGGCAAAATACATTCTGGACTAAATTTGATAGGACACTGGGGCCGTCTGCCTCCTCTGATGACAAAGTCTTGATTGCTCTTTTCCTTGTTGGCTCCAGCCTGTGGCTTTCAGAGTCTTGACAAATTAATGTTTTCAGCATTTCTGCCCTGGGAGAAAAGTAAGGAATGATCTCTGCTGAGTTGAGGGTATGACTTCACTACAGGTGGCAACATGGGTGCTGGGATTCCATGAGGCATAGGCGACCGCCAGACTGCACTTCCCGACCTGGCAGCGTAATAAAATCCCCTAAGTTACCAAAAGCCCAGTCCACTTGAATTGCTGCTGGAGAAGACTCTTGAGAGTCATTGGACAACAAGATCAAACCAGTCAATCCTAAAGGAAGTCAATCCTGAATACTCATTCATTGGAAGGCCTGATGTTGAAGCTGAAGCTCCAATACTTTGGTCACCTGATGTGAAAAGCTGACTCATTGAAAATGACCCTGATGTTGGGAAAGATTGAAGGCAGGAGGAGAAGGGGATAATAGAGAATGAGATGGTTGGATGGCATCACCAAATCAATGGACAGAGAGTTTGAGCAAACTCTGGGAGATAGTGGCAGACAGGGAAGCCTGGCATGTTGCAGTCCATGGGGTTGCAAAGAGTGGGAACGTGACTTACAGACTGAACAACAATAAAAGGGTTAAGGAGGCATGGTCCATCTGGAAAGGGTGAGTTTAATAACTCATAATGAGCCTGGGTCAGCAGGATTGGTCTGCTCTGGGAAAATTTAGGCTCATCCTTGGCGTTCACCAGGCTGTCTTCCCTGGTGGCTCAGAGGTTAAAGCATCTGCCTCCAGTGTGGGAGACCCGGGTTTGATCCCTGGGTCAGGAAGATCCCCTGGAGAAGGAAATGGTAACCCACTCCGGTATTCTTGCCTGGAGAATTCCATGGATGGAGAAGCCTGATAGGCTACAGTCCATGGGGTCGCAAAGAGTTGGACACGACTGAGCGACTTCACTTCACTTGGAGTTCAACCCCTTGGCTCTCTGAGGGGCATCTTACATTCTAACTTGGATTCTAGCTAGTGCTTCTTCGTAAGCCCGGCTTCTAGGCCTAAGCTGGGCCAGAGTGAGGGTCATTGTCTGCAGAGGGGAGGAAGGCCTGCCAAGCCTTGCCTTGAGGAGCTTCTGTCTCCTGGGTAATTACGGGAATGTGATTCCTTTCTATGGCTCTGAATTTGCCCAGTTGGGGAAGATGAATCCTGTGCCCCTGGTAGTCTATTACACTAAACCACTGAGACAATTGCAGTGTTTTATCTAGAACTTTCAGAGAGCTGACTTGTTCCTTAGGAACCATTGGCTTAACGGAATTCACTGTATTATTTTCCAACGTGATGTGCCGCAAAACCGGTTGGGTCAGCACTTTGGTTTGGGGAATGTATTTTCATTTGAGAAGATGCCTCTGCTGGGCTTTTTGCTGCATTGGTTTAGGAAGCACGAGGCTCTTAGCCCTGGTGAGGGAAGGTGACTTGGGGAGGCCATCATGGCAGTGCAGGGAGGGGGTGAGCACAGGCCTGCTGGCAGTGGCTGGGGCTTTTATTTTTTTAAACTATATTCAGAATCAAGTCTAGCAAGTGAGGTTCTCTGCTGAGCTGAATGTTACCCTTAATGAGATACCATGTCCCTTCTGTTCTCTGTAACAGGGACCTTGAGAGTTTTTATTAGTGAGCGAAACCAAACTTTTCACTGTTTTCATGTTTCCTAATAACCGTCTGAGTCGTAACCTGAATTTTTATGCAGCTAATTACAAGTGCGACTTGAGCATGAAAGATTTATGCGATCAGAAATTACCTGTGTAATCTCTAGGCAGGCGGGGGATGAACCAAGAAAGGAAGTTAATCAGTTTTCTAGGTCACACAAGAGGCACCTGAGAGGTGCTTCTGAGGGCGGGCAATGGATCTCCCGGGACATGCCCTGCCCCACCCCAGAGCTCTTTGCTCCCCCTCCACCCCAGGGCAGCCAGCATCGGGCCCTGGGAATCAGCACTTTTCCCTAGGGTGACACTTCCACCCTCTGTCCCTAAGACCAACATACCCAGCTAACAGTTCTGCAGAAATGAAATCAAGCACATGAAGGTGACAGGCTTAACAGGAAACAGTGACATCTCCAAAAAGGGTCAGTGCCCATGACCAGAATAGAGGCCAGAATTCTAATAAACTTCACCTCTTTAAGATTTCATTTAGTTAAAAAACAAAGACAGAAAATGAACCACGTGGCCATTCCTTGAAGTCTGCACCTGGAGGAATGCAAGTCTGCCAAGAAGCCAGAGCTCTCACCACCTAACACACTCACTAAATGACTAACATATTGTTTATCCATGGGAAGGCAGCTTGCCCAAGTGGCAGTAAGGAGCATGTGATGGAGAGCTGGCCCGGAGAGCCTGGGAACTCACGCATGCTAAGGTCCGTAACACACGTTTACTTATGCAGCCATTTGCTGAGGCCCACAACTGATTAATATACCCAGGCTTGTTCATTTACTCAGCATTGTTTAATCATTTAATTTCACAAGAGTTTTCATATCTTTTAATCATCCTAATATTCTTCTTATTGCAACATATTACTAAGCTGTTAGTTCAATTCAATTAAAAAGTGTCATCCAAAAGTAATTTATTCCATGTGCATCCTTAAGCGGATACCCCAGATATGTCTGCATTTTAAAGAAATAACAACTCTGCCGATTTACTATTCTGCAAACGACTGTGCTGTGTTAGCACTGAGGGAGATACCGGGAACAGTGAACGTCTGCGGACACCAACATGGTAGCAGATCTGTGATTATTCCTCTAGAGTTTTCTCTAAGACTCAGAAGAGACTACGGACACTTGGACCATCTGTTACTACTGGCTGACCCCTGAAAACCCACTGTGACTTTCTGGTCTTGATCATATTTGTAATAGCACAGCCTCTGAGTTTGCGCTCTGGGGGCCCCTTGGCTGGAGTTCCCACTAGCACTGCCTCACTTCAGGAGCAAGTGCAGGAGGCCTTTGAGGGCCAGGGTTCAGGAAATCGCCTGCTGTGGGTCTGCTGGGGACACGTTTCTTCCAGAATATGACCTTCCTGGTTGATCTCTGAGATATTTCCTCTGGCCCCTCTAGAGCAGTGCTGTCTAGCGGGAATGTAATGCAGTGCCAGCCACCTAGCAGATTTAAATGGTCTAGCAGCCACCTAAAGCAAAAAGAAACAGTGGCTACTGATTTACTTAATATTCTTTAACGCAATATATCTAAAATATCATTTCAACATGTAGTCAATGCAAAAGTTAGTTAATGAGCTATTTTATGTTCTTTTCCCATGCAAGGCTTCAAAATCTGGTATGTACATTTCACTCTGGGTGAGCCTCATTTCAGGGGTTCAGTGTCCACATGGAACCAGTGTCTACCATAAGGCTCCAGAGACCTCAGGCAGGGGCCTTTGTGCAGCCTGGCTGTGGCTCCCCTGTGTCTGTGGCTCCCCTGGATTGAGGGGGGAGCTGCTTGGGGCCCTAGGGATCTGCCTGCAGAAGTTGGTGAAGCTCCCACAGTGGTACAAAACAGGGCTCGCTGGCCACTGATGACCTCTGAGGCTTGTCTGACCCTGAGGTTGCAGGAACTCAGCAGGCCCGGGAAGGGATCACTGGTGGGAAGAAGCAGTTGCAAAGATGCTATCATTCCTCGTCCCTAGGCCTTTGGGGGGCCAAAGGGAAATCCAGGTTTCAGGAGGTGGAGGGAGGAAAACTGCTCCAGTGCTAATGGGGGCACTGATGGGAGGGAGGGTCCACTTCCTCTCCTCAACCCTCTTCCTGCCTGCTCAGGCATGACCCTGGGCACATATGGGATGCCCCAACTGGTGGGCAGGTCCCTCTTGCCTCTCCATCAGGAGACTAGCCTTGAGGGCTGATTACCAAGCTCAGGGAGTAAACTTTAGTCCTTAGCCTGCTGTGTCCTCCAGGGAAAGATCGACTTTCCTTGGGGAACAAAGTCTTCCATGATGAGGACACTTGGGATATTAATATGCCTGCATTTTGAGGCCAAGGTGGTCCTTCTCCTTTGGCAGACCCGGGCCAGGGCCTGATGGAGGGCTGTTGCAGAGGTGTGCTCTGGGTGGGCGGGGTTTTATTACACGAGTCTGGTGATAGCCACTAAGTGCCACTTCCACGTCCTAGTCCCCTGGGTCTGTCCCCTATCTGGGCCAACTGAGAGCCTCAAGAAATCAGGGACAAATAGAGACCTTGAAAAATTCTTCATGCCCTTTCCTGCTCTTGCAGAAGGCCCTGGTTATTAATATCTCACTCTAGGCAAAGGGCTATTTGTGCCGGTTGTTTTTTTTAGGAGAACAGCAATAAAGAAGGGAAATTAAATTAGCAACTCTGTGTGAGCTTCTAATCCATTAGAGTGTCTTCAACTCTATAACCTGCTATCTTAAACTCTGGTCACCTACTTAAGTGGTTTCAAGAAAATAGCAGTGTTCCGCCTGGCCCTATTTTGCACCAGTTACAATAAAAGTGATTGAATGTCAGCAGAGCCTGGGGTTCTGGTACTGAGCCACAGGGCTCTGATGGGTCACCCTGCTCGGCCTGCCCACGTGGTCACAGATGCTAATATCCCCATCAACAAACCCGTGTCCTTGCCCCGGAGCACACACCCAGCTCCAAGAATTAGTCAAATACAATTACCCACATGAGGTGGCCTCACCAACCTCTACTAAATAATGGGAAGATAAAACTGTCTTCGGTGGGAAACACCACAAAGGAATTATACTTCGTAACAAGAACAGGCACCGCCAGCAGCAGCTAACCATTACCGAGTGCCACTGGTGTGTCTGGCTCTGTGCCGTGCAGGGGTCCTGCTACATCATCTACAGGGCCCAGTACAAAATGAAAATGCAGGATCTTTGCTTAAAAAAGTACTAAGGATTTAAAGCTGGAGATGGCAGAGCATTAAACCAAGCACGGGGCCTTCTGAGGACTTCCCAGGTGGCGCTAGTGGTGAAGAATCTGCCTGCCAATGCAAGAGACTTAAAGAGATGTAGCTTTGATCCCTGGATTGGAGGAGGGCATGGCAACCCACTCTAGTATTCTTGCCTGGAGAATCTCATGGACAGAGGAGCCCGGAAGGCTACAGTCCTTGGGGTTGCAAAGAGCTGGACACAACTGAAATGACACCATGCACGCAGGGGGCCTTCGGAAGACGGAGGCCTGAATGGCTGCAGGGGTTGTCCACTCAGGTCGGCCTGGCCCTGTGCATCAACCGGCTTAATTCTCACAACAAACCCTATTACTCTCTCCACTTTACAGATGAACAAACAGAGACCCAGAGAAGTCCAAAGACTGTTGGAATGGTTTCAAAGTGGTCTGAATGGAGAAAAGGGGCAGGAGGCCTGAGTCAGCCCATGGTGAAGTCGCGGAAAACCTCCCAGAACTGTAGCAGGCTGCCCCAGAATCATGCTGTGAGTGCTGATTCAGTTTCAGGAAAACAATATCACTTGTCCCATTAAATTAATGTTGTTAATTTGAAGTTTATTGGTTTTGCAGTTTGTTTTTATTTCATTTATAAATTTGTTTTAGCTTTATGGTTATAAAAGAGCTCTACACATAAGGAACATATACTCAGTTTTATGTTTACACATATTTAACTAACATTATACTAAACGTAATTCAAGTCAACAGAGAGAAACCACAAGGTTCCTGCTTTAAGTGGGGGTTACATATTACTCCAGGAGGGAAATGCATCTCTTGTCCCCCAGGGTGGGGGCCACAGGGGGTGCTCACAGCCCCGCCCCTCGTCTGGCTGCAAGGACCCCAGTGGACAGTGGGGGTGGGAGACAGGGAGGGAGTGAGAAGAAGGGGAAGGCAGGTGGTTCCTCTGAGTGGGTGCTGTCTAAAGAGCCCCCAAAGGTCTGCCTGGCCCTGGTTCCTCTCCTGGCTGCTGCTCCACATCATTTGCCTTGGCCCAGGGAGCCCTCAGCCTATAATCTAGATTCCTGGAGAGTGGCCCTGACCCCAAAACATGGAAAGGCCTGAAGAAACACCCAGGGGCTCAAGACTACACGTGCGTGTGTGTGTGTGTGTGGCAGTTATGACCTCTCAAGGGTGTGTCATTAGCTGACCCTCAACAGGTGCTCTGGGGATAAAGGCCACCCCCACCTCCCCATTGTGGTCTAAGCCCCCAGTCTCACAATAGGAGCACGTTTAAAACCAGCAGACAAGACCCTGTTACTCTTGACTGGCAATTGCCCTGCCAAGATACATTTCCCACAAAAATGCAGGCCAAAGACTTGCAAGAGAATGTTCACAGAAACATTGTGTATAATTGCCCCAAACCAGAAACAAGCCAGGTATATCCACTATGGAACAATGTATACCAATGCAAAGGAACAAACCTCTGCTACTGATGAAAATAAATAGATGAGTCAGTCTCACAACCACAGTTCTAAGGAAGCAGATAGACACAAAAGGGTCATATTATATGATTCCACTGATGGAAAGTTCAAAGACAGGCAAAATGACTCTATGGTATTAGAAAGGCAGGTTAATAGTTATACCTGGGAGGAGCGAGAGCATCTGGGTGCTGGACACAGAGCCCTCAAATAGCAGGAAGGCATGCCTACATCACAGATGGGACCATTCTTCCCAGGGACCTTAAAGGGTTTGCATGGGCACCTCCAGAACCACCGCCAGCATATCTCTGGGGACCTGGTGTCATAGGCTCTGCAAAGCACAGCTGGGCTGATACAACTAGTTTAGTGATGTTCAAAACCACTGTAAGGTCCCACAACTACCAGCTAAAAAGTGCCAGTCCATGGGCGGGCCAGGTGCCCACACCCTGCCCAGAAGCCTACCTCCCCTGAAGCTTGTGGATCCAACATGGCATGTGTGTTTAGAGCAAAAGGGGTCTTGTGAGACCCTACCTAACTCTTGCAGAGGCTCTTGCCCTCCTTGGCTCATCACGACTTCTGCCATGACCCATGCATGGGCTTAACTCTTATCCCCACACCTCCCTACATGGACAGCCTTCTGTTCTCAAGCGTTCCAGGGGGCTCTGCCTCTGTTGGAACTTTCTTTCCTACATTTCATCAGGGCCATCACCAGCTTATGCTTCCTGCTCTGTCATGACTCAGATGTGGTGTGTTGATGACTACCACCTCCTTTCAGTCTAAGGGAGCCAGGATTGGTTCCCCTGCCTGCCCTGGGAGGCCATCCCAGCAGAGGTGTGTCAGAAGCCCCTCAAGGAACATCAGAGGCGGGAGGAAGTTCATAGTGGAAGATTGAGTACCAGGTGCTGGGCTCAGAGGGACATGCTGCAAGAGGGCAGCCCTCACAAGGGGACCTCTGAAAGGCCTGCACGTCACTTTCACCTCAAAAACTCCCAGGCAGTTAAACAGGTGCATGTCTGTGTTTCCCACTCAGGACACCAGGGAGGGAAGGGCCCTTGAAGACCATCTGGTCCCCTGCTCCTCCTGTGGACACGTAACCAAGGGAGCCTCAAGTATCCAGGGTGCTAATGGCCTTGCTGGCTCTAAAATTCAGGCCCCTGGACTCCCAGGCTGTGGTGGGGCTCCTGGGCATCATTTCTTGAAGAGGCAGCTGTATACCTGTCAAACCCTCAGGCACAGGAGTCTCTCCCCAGCCCTGGACAACCCGCTCATCCTGTGTGGCTGCAATCTGAGTGCAGCTGTGATGTGGGGTTTCTGTGTAGAAGAAGGTCAGTTTCTGTAGAGAAGTTCTCTAGAGCTGACTGTGCATTCTCTGGATTTCCAGCACCCTAGACTGTTGCCAAAATTGGCTCCCATGTGCCTGGGAGGAGGTGCGGGCTGAGCCTGGGCTGGCCAGTGTACACAGATCCTGGAAAGCTCAGGGGTTCCCTGAATGGACACATATGGAACTTGAGAATATGGTGACAACAAGAGTCACAGAGCACAGGAGTGGTTGGGAGGTGGAGGTGCACAGGGCACGCATCTGCAAGGGCCAAGACAGCACACAGCAGCTCCCTGCCAGGGCCTCCTCTTTATGGGCTCTACTGGGTTGAATAGCATCCTCCTTAAATTCAGGCCCATCAGAACCTCGGGATATAACCTTATCAAAAGAAAGGTAGGATCTCACAGATGTAATTATTTAAGGGTCTCAGGATAAAATCATCTTAGATTTAGGGTAGGCCCTAAATCCAATGTCTGGTGTCATTATAGGGCTTCCTGGTGGCTCAGACAGTCAAGAAGAGGAAAAGACACAGAGCAACAAAGAGAAGGCTATGTGAAAATGGAGGCAGGAGGCAGACGGAGGCAGAGACAGGAGGTGTGCTGCTACAAGCCATGGATCGCCGGGAGCCCAAGAAGTTGCAAGAGACAAGGAAGTGTTCTCTCCCAGAATGTTTAGGGGGAGCATGGCCCTTCCAACACCTTGATTTCAGATTCCTGGCCTCCTGAACTATGAGAGAATAAATTTACAGGGTGTTGTTGTACTTTGCTATGGCAGTCCAGGGAAACTGGTGCAGGGCACTCTCTTGAGTTCAGGGGGTCATATCAACCTGCAGCGCCCTCCAGGCCTGCATTCGGCTACCTGCTCTGGCCTTGGCCAATCATTTCAGTGTTGTCTAGCTTCTGGAAGCCACATTACTTAAGCTGGCTGGGGTGGAAAGTGGCAGGTGGGCATGGAGAGGAAGGGCTTGAAGTCTCAAGCCATAGGCTCAGTCTAGCCCACTTACCCAGCTGCAGTTAGCTCAGCACTCTGTACTCCAAGCCCAGACATGAGTATTCATGAGCCAAGTTACTGCAGGCACCTCAAACTCCCAGCCAAGGTCCATGCCATGAGAAAGGTATACTGTGCCAGGTGGGTGAAAATGAGGCATGAAAGTCATCTGTCACCTGCTCTGAAAATTGCTCCTGAAATGTGGCTGCACAAAGCCCCCAGTCCCAAAGGATGCAAGACACGACCCAACAGGTGGAGGCTCCCCGAGGGCAGGGACCTAGGCTGTGTGGTCTTGCAGGCTCAGCACAGAGCCTGGAACAAACCAAGCCCTACCCAGGGCCACGGAGATGTTTAATAAGCAGCTGTCCACCACACGTTGTAAAAGCCACCCTCTTTTGAGAGCTTCCCCTACCCCCTCAGCTTCCCCGCACCACTGCATCCCAGCCATGCAGCCTGCCTCCTGTTCTGGGGACACAGCAAGCCTATTCCCACCCCCAGGTCCGTGCACAGGCTGTGTGCCTGATCTGGACTTTGGCTGGCTCCTTCTCATCCTGTAGGTGTCTTCCTTTACCCTCTCAGTGGGGCGCTTACCCTGTAACTACCCTATCCAGAGGGGCCAGGGTAGTTTCTGTATCTCTCTCCATAGCCTATAAGCTCTCAGAGGGCAGGAACCATATCTGGTTTTGCTCACCACTGAATCCCAGCCACCTGCCCAGTGCCTGGCATGTGCAACAGAGGTTAACACTTAGTAAGTGGACAGAGAGGCCCGTACACTGGTTCCTTGAGTTTGGGACACACAGGGATGTTCTGATTTAGGGGAGGGGTCACCTGATTCCTATCTCACTGGAGCCAGACCTCCGGTGCCCTGAGCCAGCTAACTTTCCTATTTGCCTGATGTCTGTGATCCACATTAATGGCCCTGAGGGCCACTTGAAGGTCATGATTCAGAGTCCCCAAAAGACCCGTGCTGACTGTTGCCTGGAACCTACTTTCTAGGAAATGCTCCCAAACAGATTGGATTTAGCAGGCCAATAACAGATAATAAAAACTAATATTCCCTGGGCATCCTGCCTTGCACTTGGCTGGGTCCTATAAACACTACTCACTGAACCCTCAGAACAACCCTATTATCATAAACAGGTGCTCTATTGACTCCCATTGTGGACTTTCCTGGTGGCTTAGACGGTAAAGTGTCTGCCTGCAATGCGGGAGACCTGGGTTCGATCCCTGGGTCGGGAAGATCCCGTGGAGAAGGAAATGGCAACCCAGTCAATATTCTTGCCTGGAAAATTCCATGAACTGAGGAGCCTGATAGGCTACAGTCCATGGGGTCGCAATGAGTCGGACATGACTTCACTTTCACTTTCATTGACTCCCATTGTACAGATGAGAAAACTGAAACTCGGGGAAATGAAGCAACCCAGCTCTTCAGGAGTCCCCACCCAAGCTCCCACTAAAGGTTGCCACAGTCCTGGTCCAGGTGTCTACTGAGGTTTGAGCTGAACATCTGGAACAAGAGACTGGAAGTGGAAGACTATGATGGAACTGGAGAGTGAGGGAAGTGGTAGGGAGGGGTTGTCTTTTCTCAAGAGTTACTAGGTCAGGGATGGCACTGGGCAGGGCTCCCAGCCGGGTACTCAGTTTTTCCAGCCATGGGTTGGGTCTCAGGGGAGCCAGTCAGAGGCAGGTGTGGCCATGGGGTTTTATCAGGACCTCTGGTCCCAGCAGCAGTCAGGATTTCACTACATGCTGCTGCTGTTCTCAGACGCTCAGTCGTGTCTGACTCTCTGCGACCCCATGGACTGTAGCCCTCCAGGCTCTTCTGTGCATGGGATTCTCCAGGCAAGAATACTGGAGTGGGTAGCCATTCCCTTCTCCAGGGGATCTTCCGGAAACCAAGGAATGAAGCTGCATCTAAGTCTGTCTCTTAAGTTCCTCCATCAGCAGGTGGATTCTTTACCACTAGTGCCACCTGGGAAGCCCTTTCACTACATGAGTGGCTGGCAAACCTGGGTTTGGGGTTCGGGTTCGTGGCTCCAAGACTACAGGTCAGGCCAGAACTTGGTTGGGAAGGTGGAGCTGGTTGGCAAGGTCAGTGCCTAAGTCCAGGAGAGGGAGCTGAGGATAGATTTGGGTGGTAAGCACAGGCTTTGTGGGGGCATCTGTTCTGTGTCCTCAGAGGCTACCCTGAGCAGGGGAAACTTGAGCTGAGCCTCAAAGGCTTTTAACCAGAAGACAGAAAAGGGTGGGACCCGGGAGTGGGTTCCAAGTAGAGGAAACAGTACATGCAAAGGCCTGGCACCCTGCTACGGGGACAGATGAGCAGTTGCAGGAGCACCAAACCATACGCCTGAGAGCATGGTGGAAATTTCTTAAATGCCTGGAGTCCGAGAGGAGTCCTGGGGTGTCCTTGTGTGTTCTGGGGGTGGGGAACCTGTGGCCAGTTGGGGGAGAAGCTGTCAGTTCTGGTTTCCTGCCAGCTCACAGTTGTACTGTTCCAATTAACATTCATAGAGTAATTGAAATATGTAATTGGAAAACTTACAATGTATTTTAATCCGACTAGCAGCAGGACTATTTTCTCCCCATAGGACTCCCCTTGTGAGAGGAGACAGAGGCACAACAGTGGCTCCTGGGGCCAGAGTCGGGGCCTTCTCTTCCAGAAGATGCCCCCTTGTGCCCCAGGTGAGGGCTGCCCCAAGGGTTCCCCGAGCGGATGCCTGGGTCATTCTACCCATGGGTGCAGCTGCTGATTCTGCCTGGTCAGCAGGACCTGCCCTGAGCCTTGGCTCGGCCACATCAAACCTGGGATTTGTCACACTCAGGCTAGTCTTCTGAGTCCCAGGACTTTGTTCTGGAAGGGTATGGACTGATCTTTTCTCAGAAGGAACAAACAGCATCTTTACCAGGAGGGTGGTTTCCTCTAAAGGCTTTCCTGGTGGCTCAGTGGTAAAGAATATGCCTGCAATGTAGGAGACTCGAGTTCAATCCCTGGGTCGGGAAGATTCCCTGGAGAAGTGAATGGCAACCCACTCCAGTATTCTTGCCTGGAGAATCCCATGGACCGAGGAGCCTGGTGGGCTACAGTCCATGGGGTCGCAAAGAGTCAGACATGACCGAGCAACTAACATATACGCACACCAGGAGGATGGTGTTGTCTAAACAAACACTACAGTTTCACAGGCTCATCTGACATTAGCCTCTTCTCCAAGAACACAACAGTTGACACTTATCAAGTTCTGAGAAATAATTTGGGAGAAGAGGGACACGAAATGCCTGCGGGTACAAGGTCGGCGATCTGGGAAGGCTGAGGTGCCCCCGTCTCAGCAGATGTGCTATTTTGTCACCAGGCCACAGAGGGACCTCCTGCCTGCTTCTAAGGACTGGTCAGCAGTGACAGAGTTTGGTGGAGGTACTGAGTGTCCCTAACCATTCTCCCCCTAAAGGTGTGTTTCAGGAGCCCTTCCTGGGGCCCTCGGGCCCTGAGCCCAGTGTGTGGTGTCTTTAAGGCTCTAATGGGGCCATGCTGAGCCTTGAGGATCCAGCTCTGGGGCTGGGCCTTGGCTGTCCAGATGGTGGACAAGAACTCGGGCCCTGACTTAGAAAGCTGTGCCCACTGGAGATGAGAAATAAAATCAAACAAAACAAGTCACCGAGACGTGACTTGTTATGAGGTCCAAATCCAGGGGGCAGTCTGCCCTCTTGCTCAAATTGATCATGTCAGACACCCAGCTTTCCTTCCCATAGAGACCCCTCGAAGCATATCACCAGGCAAGCAAATGCTGGGAGCTTCCTGGGGGGAACTGAGACCAGGCCCCAGACGTGTTTGGCCTGAGGGTGAAGATGGAGCTGGTAAAGGCTCATGGAAACCTTTCTGGGGACTGTGGACAGGCGTGCTGGCTCACAGCACTGCAAGAGCAGGAGACACACGTGCGAGGTGAGGTCTGACCTGCACAGATGTGGGCAGAGGCCCTACCCTGACCTAGCCACACCCTGGGAGGGACCATTTGCACATCTGAAACTCTGAGCACATTGTAAGGAGCAAACCTCACAAGTCTGTGCCCCCAAGTCAGACTGCTGCCAAAGTCTTGTGTTCTCGACTTAGAACTGAGTCTTGTCACTAAAAACATGATCTTTCTATTGTTGAAGTGTGACACTCCTTCTTGATCCTAAGACATGTGTCACTTGGGGTAGAAGGTGGGGGAAGGATGTCAGCATCTTTGGTTTTCGTAGCAGAGGGCTCTGCAGATATGACCAGTGGCCCTCCAGTTAAGACCCTCCTTCTACCTCCTCTCCCATGAATCCTCCCGGTTTGCTCCTCATCCTCCTCCCCGGCCTGTGCGGACATAGCCCCTGGCACAGCTCTGCCCTGCACGTGGGGCTCTGGAACCACTCTGGGCCCTGACTCTGCTTTGGGCACTTGATCTTTTCCTTAAGTCCTTAGCCAACCCTATTGCAGAAGACTTGGGCATCCAAGACCTGGGATTAGGCCCCCACCTGCCAATCTCCTCCCCACTTCCTGCTTTAAAATGCTTAGTAGACTAACACTGTAAAATCTGAGAGGCTGTTTAGTGTTAGACACTGGAGAGACAGGTGAATTAGACACATTAGTCTAATTTGTCCTCCTTGAACAAATTAACTTTTTGGGTTTTTTTGCGGGGCAGGGAAGGGTAAGTGCTGAGGGAATGCAAATAGAGGGAAAGAATCAGGCTGGCTGGGGCCTAGGGGCCCATACCCTCCACTGAGGTATGAGTCCTAAGGAGCAGGCCACAGTATTAAGACTCAATGAGGCAGGAAATAGGAGGCTTGTGTGTAGGTGAGCGCATAGCAATGGGTGACCTTAGGGAGCCCTGCCAGGAAGCTGTGCAAGTGGTCAGGGCACGGCATTGGGTCAGCCCTGGGACTCTCAATGCTGCCCCCACTGTGCCCGGCAAGGTCACGGGGTATGGGAGGTTGGCCCAGTCCCCTGTGCCCTCTTACTGTAAAAAGGCAGAGCTCGGATCCTGAGGAGACAGAGAAGGCAAGACATATTTAAGAGTAACAAAAAGAGAAATGAACACACAGAGGAAAACCATGATGGAGAGGGAACTGCTAAGATCCTGTAACAGGAATGACATTTTGCTTTTGTACAGTGCCTTGGCGAAATGAGGAGAATGGAGAAAATTCCAGAAAGTGCCAGCCCAGCTAGGACCCCTACCTTTCCTCCAAAGGCTGCCTCTGACACCAAAGATTCTCTCTGACCTGCAGCAGAGACCTGCCCTCTCCCTTGGCTCTGACCCCTCCCCTTAGAGACACCTTGGGGTAGGATCTGAACTCTCACGTGTCCCCTCCACAGTTCCAAAGGAATCACATCCCATTGTCCTACAAGTCCCAAGGGTTCAAACACTGCCACCCCAGGGAGCCTCCCTGACCCTCAGCTTCTTCTTCCAGAGGGGTCTTCAAGGCCCTGGAGCTCAACACTGCCTGACACAGCCCAGGCTGGGATGCCCTGGTGACAGCAGCAGAAGGAGCTGGCACTTAGCTTTCTGCACACCTCAGGATGGGCCTTTGGGTTCAGCCATGGCCAGGCACAGACTTTGTCAAGACCTGCCTTGGGGGTTCTCAGAACCCTCAGGGTTGACCACAGCCCTGAGCACTGGACCCTAGGAAGGCAGCAGGATCAGTGGCCCCATCACCAGGGCATTAATATCTTGGCTCTGCACCAAGCTCTGTTCTGGGTGCCCATGAACAGCAGAATCCTGGCCTGCCCTCATGGAGCTTGCAGCCTGGGTGTGTGTGATATGGTTGTAACATGAAGCTGACTGCTGAGTGACCCAGAGTATGAGGTCAAGCAGAGCTTGGGAGCCTCGATTCTGATCCCAGCTCTACTATTGACTGATTCTGCCACTGTGGGCAAATTCCTTTACCTCTCTGGGCCTTTCTCTCCTCTTCTATAACATGGGAAGCATACTAGGATCTGCCTCACAGACTTTCCATGAGGATTGAATATGTAAAAGTATTTAGCATTGTGTCAGCTCATGAAATATCAACGACCTCAGATATCCAGATGAAACCACCCTAATGGCAGAAAGTGAAGAGAAATAAAGAGCGTCTTGATGAAGATGAAAGAGGAGAGTGGAAAAGCTGGCTTAAAACACAACATTCAAAAAGTGAAGATCATGGCATCTAGTCCCATCACTTCATGGCAAATAAATAGATGGGGAAACAATGGAAACAGTGAGAGACTTTATTTACTTGGGCTCCAGAATCACCGTGGACAGTGACCACAGCCATGAAATTAAGAGAGACTTGCTCCTTGGAAGAAAAGCTATGACTGACCTAGACAACAAATTAAAAAGCAGAGACACCACTGTGGTGACAAAGGTCCGTCTAGTCAAAGCTATGATTCGTCCAGTAGTCATGTATGGATGTGAGAGTTGGACCACAAAGAAGGCTGAGTGCTAAAGAATTGATGCTTTTGAACTGTGGTGCTGGAGAAGATTCTTGAGAATCTCTTGGACTGGCAGGAGATCAAACCAGTCAATTCTAAAGGAAATCAACCCTGAATATTCATTGGAAGGACTGATGCTGAAGCTGAAGCTCTAATACTTTGGCTATCTGATGGGAAGAGCTAACGCACTGGAAAAGATCCTGATGCTGGGAAAGACTGAGGGCAGGAGGAGAAGGGGGTGACAGAGGTTGATGGTTGGATGGCATCATCAACTCAACAGACATGAGTTTGAACAAGCTCCAGGAGATGGTGAAGGATAGGGAAGCCTGGCACGCTGCAGTCTATGGGGCTGCAAAGAGTTGGACATGACTGAGCAACTAAACAACAACAATAGCTCATGGTATCACTCAGAAGCAACAGATTCTAGGCTTTGGGAGACCATCCCAAACCTTCCAACTCAAGTACCTAAAACACCTGGACTGAGTTTTTCCCCAGAGAGCTCTTGTTTCTATGAAGCACATTTTAGACACACATCCACCCACTACAAATCCATCACCTCTTTAGTTTTGACAAAAACATCCAAAAGTCTACAAATAATAAATGCTGGAGAGGGTGTGGAGAAAAGGGAACCCTCTTACACTGTTGGTGGGAATGCAAACTAGTACAGCCACTATGGAGAACAGTGTGGAGATTCCTTAAAAAACTGGAAATAGAACTGCCTTATGATCCAGCAATCCCACTGCTGGGCATACACACTGAGGAAACCAGAAGGGAAAGAGACACGTGTACCCCAATGTTCATCGCAGCACTGTTTATAATAGCCAGGACATGGAAGCAACCTAGATGTCCATCAGCAGATGAATGGATAAGAAAGCTGTGGTACATATACACAATGGAGTATTACTCAGCCATTAAAAAGAATACATTTGAATCAGTTCTAATGAGGTGGATGAAACTGGAGCCTATTATACAGAGTGAAGTAAGCCAGAAGGACAAACACCAATACAGTATACTAACGCATATATATGGAATTTAGAAAGATGGTAACGATAACCCTGTATACGAGACAGCAAAAGAGACACTGATGTATAGAACAGGCTTATGGACTCTGTGGGAGAGGGAGAGGGTGGGAAGATTTGGGAGAATGGCATTGAAACATGTGAAATGTCATGTATGAAACGAGATGCCAGTCCAGGTTCAATGCACGATGCTGGATGCTTGGGGCTGGTGCACTGGGACAACTCAGAGGGATGGTATGGAGAGGGAGGAGGGAGGAGGGTTTATTTTTAGAAATTTTTATTAGTAAAAAATAAAAATTAAAAAAAAAAAAAAAGAAAACCAAATTATTGCATATTCCCCCAATAAAAAGTACTAGAGAAAGCAAAAAAAAAAACAAAAAAACAAAAAAACAAAAAACTTCTTTCTCACCCACAGGCCACACAGTTAAAAAGGGCTTTTCAGCTTTTTAATTTTTAAAACACATCACCTGAGAGAAGTTGTTGTGTGAGGAGAGAGCAGCACAGCCTGGGGAGGGGAGAGGGGTGGGGGCCTAACCCCTCACGGAGACCCTGCCCTCCGCTCATGGCCACATCCTGGCAATGGGGGCCCTCCCCCCACATCCAACGCAAGCAAGGGCCAGAGGGAAGGGGTAAGGACAGTTTCTTGGTGGAGGGGGCATTTGAACTGGTCCACAGTGACTGGAAAGATCCTGACAAGCCGGCGGGCCTTCCTAGCTGCTGTGTGGAAATGATTTTGGTTCTCTTTGTTTTTACTCCAAGTGTGTGTGAGTGTCTGGAAGTTATGAGACACACTAATCACCTCGAAGCTGCTTCCAGTCCACATTTCTCCTCTGGGCTTGAGTGGAGCATTTTTAATTCCATAAAAAGAAAACCTAATCCAAAAAGTATTGATTTTAAATTTCTTTCCATCTCTTTCACTTAAAAACCAAGGTTCAGCTGCGGGTGGGTTTGGAATGGTGATCCCATCTTTATATACACAGACCAAATGCTAGTGCTTCTCAGCCAGAAAGCCTCAGCTCAGAATATATCAAAGCTTTACAGAGTAACTATTTTGCAGGGGAAGGGAGTGCTGCGCCTGGAGACTTAGAGTCACTGTCTCCGTTAAATCAGCGTTGGTTTGAGGATGCTACCTGGACTCTGGCTTGTGACACTGGCAGCAGTTGGGTCATTTCCTTTTTTAAGATGCAGGCCTGGGATGCCCACCCAGTTCAGCCCTGGACCCACCTCCCTTCTGCCCAGAGCTTGGCTGGCGGCCCCCGGTCTGCCACTGAGGCCTGTGTGCTCTTGGTGACCTCACCCTCTGGTTCCCACTGCCCCCTACTGCCTGCACCCCACGCTCTGAGACAGAGCATGCCCTCCAGCGTCCATGTCCTCTCTCACACTGTGCTTCTGCCATTTGGCTCAATCACACATTTCCTTCTGGATGCCATTTAAATGCCAAATGCCACCTCCTCCAAGGAGCTTTCCATGACTGCCATACCTCAAGCACCTGCATCCCTTTCTTAGCCTCTTTTCCCTGGGAAGCAGAATAGTGCAGTGGACAAGTCGTGTGTTTGGGAGTTGGAGTTGCCTCGGTTTAATCCTAGCTCTGCTATTGCCTGAGCTTCCTGGGTGGCTCAAGTGGTAAAGAATCTGCCTGCTAATGCAGGGGACACAGGCAGGAAATGACGGTTTGATTTCTGGGTCAGGAAGATCTCCTGGAAGAGGGACTGGCAACCCGCTCCAGTATTCTTGCCTGGAGAATCACCATGGACAGAGGAACCTAGTGGGCTACAGTCTGCAAAGAGTTGGACACATAGCGACGGAAAACACACACTCTCTCTCTACCCAAGTGGCGGGACAGCTGGACAGCCCTGAGGGGCCCCTGGGACTAAGGGGGCACTGCTTCTCTGGGTCTTGACAACCTTGTTAACTGTTCCAAAGACAAGTGTCAGAGTCCATGAATGGCTGCTTGCCACACTCCAGAGGTGTGCTGTGTCTTCTCCCCTACTCCTGCAGCCTGGGCTCAGGGAAGCACAGTAAGGCCTGTAAGACCTCCTTTGGGCAAGGGAGCTCCAGGAACTGCCCCTCTCCAATGGGGCACTCACCAGGAGCAAGACAGCTCAGAGGTACTGGCTTTCCAGCTGCTCCGTCAACATTCTAATGGTCCCAGAAACTCCAGGGGGACATGGGACACCCAGGTGTCTCCCTTGCCCATGGGGTGAGCGCAACCCCTACCACCTGGGAATCTGGGATAACAGCGAGGACCTTGGAGGCTGCCAGGTCTGGAGCCCCAGGGCCAAGCAGGACAGAGCTGGAGGTCACGTGTCTCTGCCTGGCCTGGAGGCCCAGTTCCAGCTGTCCTACCACCATCTGTCCCACTTCAGTCATTCAGTCATGCAGACCAGGAATACAGCAGGTGCTTCGCCAGAGCTGAATGAAGGTCAATTTGTGAACCCTCGCCTAATCCCTCCTTTGACCCTTTTTGTCTTACCACAAGGCGGAATACTTTCCTTCTCTCTCTGTCCATCCATCTTTTCCTTCTCTATCCCATCTCCATGCTTTCAGGCCATCTCAAGTCCATCTTCTTCCAAGAAGCCTGCTGACCCTCATGATATTTCCACAATACCTAGCACACAGCTCCTGTGGTTTAGATTTCCATATTCACGCATTGCCTTCTGCCCTGGGCCTCATTTCCCTAGATGGGTTGGGAGCTACAGAGTGCAAGCCCTGGGCCATCACTTCCTCTACCTCCTAAGTGAATGACTGGCCATGTCTCCATTCCCCAGAGTCTCTGGTGAGAAAGAAGCCTTTTCAGATAGAGTTTCAGATCCCAGGATGAGTGAAGGACCACAGCGTGGCTAGACAGGTGTCCTGCAGTTGGGGTCACCTGTCTCCCGGTTCACCCAACTCCTGGGGGGTCCAGTGGTCTGTCCTGGCACAGAATTAGCCCCATGCTTGACATCTGCCTCCAGAGCTGCCTGAAGCCAGGCCATAAACCCTTGGCTAGAAAAATAACATGGGGGCTCCATGTGGCAGTACGATGTGAGGGATTTAGCTCACCTGCCACAGCCAGGCACACAGTTTATTTCCACTCTTTTGGCCGACACTTCACTTGAGAAATAGAAATGGAGCAATGGCTTCTAAAGCAAAAGGAATTTTGTCTCAATTGCATTTGTATCCAAATGGGCAAAATAAATTCCAGTGCAGTCCCAAGTGTGCCAAGAGCAGGGTCTGGGTACCACGGGGTGTGACGGCCTTCCATCCCCGAGAGAATGACCAGGATGAAACACGAGGCCCTGGAGCAAATCTTCACAGTCTATTCGTGGTGGTACAGGCACAGCACTGGGAGGTGTGTCCTCCAGGCGGGTGTGCCCTCTCCCCTCCCAAAGGGTGCTCGGTGATTAATTATCACGTAGGTGGTCAGGGACAGCAGGGAGGAGAGTGAATGAGTAAGATGGAATTTTACTTCCACACGTGCTGGGAAGCAAGCGAGTGAGACTATTTGCTGCTCTAAATGAACAGAATGTTTAGAGCTGCATCAATCAGCAGACACACTCAGCACCTGCACCCATCACTTAAACGCCAGCCAGTGCCAGGCACATACCCACAGCGGAGCTGCAGAGCAGGGTCCCAGCAAGACCATGTTGGGGTAGGCTGCCAGCTTCCTCTGCATGACCCTTTGTGACCCTCGCTCAGTCATGTCCGACTCTTTGCAAGAGATTCTCCAGGCAAGAATACTGGAGTGGGTTGCTATTCCCTTCTCCAGGGGATCTTCCCCACACAGAGATCAAACCTGGGTCTCCCATACTGCAGGCGGATCCTTTACCATCTGAGCCACCAGGGAAGTCCTTATGGAGGCAGGAGAGAGCCAAAACCTGAGTCTCCCGCCTTGGTCTATTGCTCTGCTTCCTGGCATGTCAGCAGCCCTCGGGGAGGTGGTCCCACAAGGGAAATGGGGGCCCATTATGGAGTTATACTTTCTGCAGGGTCTGTGGATCTTCACATAGATGTCTGAGGCCCCTGAAGCTTAGCTGTCCTTCACTTGTGGTCGCTTGTCTGCACCTGGTCAATTCACCCCCAGACTCCTTTTCCTTCAGCATAACTCCATGGAGCCCTGTTTAAAGGCCAAGATGCTGGCTTGTTGGCCAGCTAGTCTGTTGGCAGGCAGAAACCCAGGCCCAGCAAACCCTTGATTGCAGTTTCCCACTCGTGCTGCAGTCTCCCCACGGGGCCCTCATTCTCCAGCTCCTCTCCATCCCCAGAGCCTTTTCCCACTGACTCCTGCAGGTTCTCCAAGGCCCAACCACCCACCCCGAGGCATGTAGCAATCTGATTAAAAGTGAAGTACACTGAAGGGAAGAGGTGAGAATACACTGGTGAGATAGGGGATACAGGAAGAGAGCGGCTTGTAGAGAGGATGGCGAGTTCAGTCACCATGGTGATGACCAAGGGTTCCTGGGGTGAGGTAAGGGGCTGGTGAAGACCTACAGCTGGAAACTTGGTGTCTGGAGGTGTGGGTGGGACAAAAACCTCTTGTAGAGAGAAACCTCCGTAAGTGTCTCAGGAAGGCCCTCCGCCTGCTTGTGTAAATAGAGTTTTACTGGAACGCAGCCACATTCATTGGTCTTACGGTTGCTTTTGTGTCACAGTGTCAGAGTATTCACTACCTGGCTCTCTATAGGAAACCTGTAAGAGGCTGGCAGAGGAGAGGAACTCACTCACAAAGGAGGTGGAGAAGAGGTGGAAGGCAAATGGGCATCTCTGGGGAGGGCTCAGCAGGGCCTGTAGAGGTGAAACCCACTAAAGGCTGAGGCGTGTCCCTGCTGGATGTGCCAATGGAGATCACCAGTGGCTGTCGCAGGCCTCAACTTCCTCATCTGTATGAGGCTGTGGAGGAGGTGGAGAGGGAAATAGACAGGCTGGAGAGAGAAGAACAAGAGTGAGGAGTAGGGCCACAGAGTCAGTGGGCACAGATGACCCATGGGTGGGATGCTTGGCTGTTTCACGGAGGAGAGGCGGCTGCAGGCATTAGGGTGTAAACACTTCTACATCAGAGCCAAGCCTTGAAAACGTCTGTGAAATATGAGTCTGCTTTCCTGCCTGGGATACAACTGTCCAGTCAGCTTTACAGACTGATTCTGCTTTAGCAGAGTCTCCATCTGGGTCTGCAGAAATGGGAGCTGGAGGGTAAGAGTGGAGCAGCAGGCCCAGGCTCAAACCTCATGTTCCTATTTCCTTGGGGCTGGCCCTTGCCAGGGTCAATTCACCAGTCCTTTCTCATCTCATACCTACTTTCCACACCGGAGCCCGGAACACGTCTACTCAGTCTGTTGAGTTGAGGCCATGCCCTGCAGGCTCCATCCCTTCCTCCTGGGTCTGCACTGGCCCCTGGGTTCTCTGTGTAACCCAAGAGCTCAGCCAGCCAGGCCTGTCCCCAGTCCTCCTTCCTCTAAGTGCTCCTTCCCAAGACTGTGCCTCCCTGCACCATGGGCTTTGGGGTCTCTGTCCCACCTTCCACAGCCCAGGCCCAGTGATCCACTCCAGGAGGGGTCTGTCCCTCCCCCACACCGGCCTCCTAGAGTGAGTCTTCATGATTCCTCACAGTGGTGCCACAGCTAGACCTGTGGGCCAGCCCTTGAATCAAACAAAACAAAACAAAAAATCGGAAAAAAAACCCCAAAAAACAAAAAAAAAACCCCCAAAAAACCAAGAGTGTGAAGCTAAGTAGCAAACTCGTCATTTGAAAATCTCACATTTCCTGAGATGAGATGATTCCCATTAACCAAACACCTTCATTTTCAGAAAATCCATGTTCACAGCTTGCTCTGTAGAGCCTGCCCCCACAAGTTATGGTTTATATTTTATTACAAGGTGAAAAGAGAGAGAAAAAAAAATTCTCACAAGGAAAAAAAAAAAGCCCACTGACTCTTTATAGCAACTCCCAGGGCATTTGATTTAAAGGGACATTGTCATCTTTAATGTTTTCATCCAGAGGAATTAGAGAGCGCCACCATGATAATTTAGAAGCTCCTGATTTAAGGGGCAGTCTCCGTGGTCTGGCTTCACTGTATTTCCCTTTTTATGGTTCCAGAGAGTATTTTCTGAGAGATAATAATGTTGGGTGATATTTCTCCTTTGTCATGTGGAGGCCCAAGAATAAAATTAAAATAGGTCCTTTCTAACCCCCCTCTCTGAGGCCAGGCTGTGGCTCGAGGAGGACTGTCACGGGCCACCTGCAGCCACTTCATCTTCCCGAGGCCCGAGCCTGCCTTTTGGTGCCCCCACTGTGGAGATGGGGAGGCAGGCCGCCATCCTGGCCCTGCGGGAAGAGACTCCTGCACCAGCCGCTGGCCACAAGGGCTTCTCAATACCATCGCTTTCTGCGGCCCTTTCTGCTCCTATTTCTGCCTCCACGTTCAGGTCTCCATCACCTTCCAATTTCACCAGCCCATCACTTTCCCTGGGTGCATCCCCTGCTTAGTCCTCAAGCTGGAGAAGCTTGATCAAGTCTCTTCCTGATTTCCTTGAACAGCTCAAACCCTGCAGCCTGATCTGGGGGCCTGTGGCAGAGACTGCTATGTGTTCACCTAACCTGCTTCCTTTCCCTCCTGTGGACACAGTTGGACTACATTTCCCAGCTGCCCTTGAGGTTGGGCATGGCCATATGACCGAGTTCTGGTCAATGGAGTATGTCAGAAGGGACATATCCACGTCCTAGCTGGGCTCCCCCAAATCTGCTACAAGATCTTCTACTCTTTCTATCCCTCCATATACTGGCCAGGTGCAGGGCATCTGGTTAAGGAATCTGAGGCTTTGTGAGATGGTATAATAGAGCCACAGAAAAAAAGATGCCTGGGTCCCTTTCTCATCATGTGGCCACAAAGTGAACCCCAGCACTGAACTATTACATGAGGAAGAAGGAATCTGTACTGTTAAACCCCTGAGATTTTGGGGTATCCGTGCCTGCATTCAGAGAAGGCAGTGGCAACCCACTCCAGTACTCTTGCCTGGAAAATCCCATGGACAGAGGAGCCTGGTAGGCTGCAGTTCATGGGGTCGCTAAGAGTCGGGCACAACTGAGTGACTTCACTTTCACTTTTCAATTTCATGCATTGGAGAAGGACATGGCAAGCCACTCCAATGTTCTTGCCTGGAGAATCCCAGGGACAGGGGAGCCTGGTGCGCTGCCGTCTATGGGGTCGCACAGAGTCAGACACGACTGAAGCGACTTAGCAGCAGCAGCAGCAGTGCCTGCATTTAGCCTCCCTAACACAAGCCCTTGATGCTCTGGTTCTCATCTCTCCCTCCAGCATCACCTTATTTGCCTGTGACACAGGGATGCACTGGCCACGCAGGATGGTCTGGGGCCTTCCCATGTCTGCACTTTTTCTTGGGCTGTTCCCTCTAACTGGGCTACCCTTCCCTATTTGCCTATGTAATGCAACCCATCCTTCTCTGAAGACTTCTGGCATCTCTCTGATTGGAGGTGTTATACCCTTCTCAGCTTTCAGGGCATTCTGTGGGTACCCATTTCACAGACAAGGGAAACCTGTCTCTGCACATGTACTGATTTCCCACAGGACGGTGAACTCCTTGGGGGCAAGGACCACATCTCCCTCATGCCCAGAGTCAGAAGCTGTGCTGTGTTGTGGCCGGGGAGCCAGCCTTGGGGGCAGACCCTCTGATGTGAGTTTTAGCCATACTATTACTTACTGACACCTGGGGCCTCAATTCCTCTTATGTAAAACAGGGATAAAAAAGAAGAGTCCACCTCACAGGAGTTAGTCCCAGGTCCATGTGCCACCCCCACTCCTCTGCCAGTCATCGGCTACGGCTGGGGCGCTTCTCTCCTCATCCCACTCTGATACGCATAGCTTTTCACTGACCATAGTCTCTCTGATGCTTCTCTTGTTTTTACATCCACTAGGTGATATAAACATCCAAGTAGATTACCCTACCAACCCTCCACCTTACAAATAACAACAGACTGAAAAAGCTTATCTTCAAGCATCCTCCTCTCTGATCACTCCCAAATCTTTTCTGGTTTATCCTCTCTGGTATCTAGATTTCAAAAAGTCTTCAACTCTACTGGGACCCACAATCTACTGACCAACCATCTACTTTGCCATCAACCCCCTTATGATGTCACTTCCTTCTCACCCAGCTTTAGCTCCATGGAATTTGCATCTCTGGAACCAAGCATTGCACACAACCTCAATTCCCTGCTCCCTCAGCACTCCCTCAGCCTTGATTAGTCCTGTCTGTGTGCTCTTACTGCCAAATTCAGACTAAAATTGAAGAAAGTGGAGAAAACCACTAGACCATTCAGGTATGACCTAAATCAAATCCCTTATGACTATACAGTGGAAGTGAGAAATAGATTTAAGGGACTAGATCTGATAGACAGAGTGCCTGATGAACTATGGATGGAGGTTCGTGACATTGTATAGGAGAGAGGAATCAAGACCATCCCCAAGAAAAAGAAATGCAAAAAAGAAAAATGGCTGTCTGAGGATGCCTTACAAATAGCCGTGAAAAGAAGGGAAGCAAAAAGCAAAGGAGAAAAAGAAAGATATGCCCATTTGAATGCAGAGTTCCAAAGAATAGCAAGGAGAGATAAGAAAGCCTTCCTCAGTGATAAATGCAAAGAAATAGAGGAAAACAATAGAATGGGAAAGACTAGAGATCTCTTCAAGAAAATTAGAGATACCAAGGGAACATTTCATGCATAGATGGGCTCAATAAAGGACAGAAATGGTATGGAACTAACAGAAGCAGAAGATATTAAGAAGAGGTGGCAAGAATACACAGAAGAACTATACAAAAAGATTTTCATGACCAAGATAATCACGATGGTGTGATCACTCACCTAGAGCCAGACATCCTGGAATGTGAAGTCAAGTGAGCCTTAGGAAGCATCACTACAAACAAAGCTAGTGGAGGTGATGGAATTCCAGTTGAGCTATTTCAAATCCTAAAAGATGACGCTGTGAAAGTCCTGCACTCAATATGTCAGCAAATTTGGAAAACTCAGCAGTGGTCACAGGACTGGAAAAGGTCAGTTTTCATTCCAATCCCAAAGAAAGGCAATGCCAAAGAATGCTCAAACTACCGCACAATTGCACTCATCTCACAGGCTACTAAAGTAATGCTCAAAATTCTCCAAGCCAGGCTTCAGCAATATGTGAACCATGAACTTCCAGATGTCCAAGCTGGTTTTAGGAAAGGCAGAGGAACAAGAGATCAAATTGCCAACATCCGCTGGATCATCGAAAAAGCAAGAGAGTTCCAGAAAAACATCTATTTCTGCTTTATTGACTATGCCAAAGCCTTTGACTGTGTGGATCACAATAAACTGTGGAAAATTCTGAAAGAGATGGGAATACCAGACCACCTGACCTGCCTCTTGAGAAACCTGTATGCAGGTCAGGAAGCAACAGTTAGAACTTGATATGGAACAACACACTTGTTCCAAATAGGAAAAGGAGTACGTCAACACTGTATATTGTCACCCTGCTTATTTAACTTCTATGCAGAGTACATCATGAGAAACACTGGGCTGGAGGAAGCACAAGCTGGAATCAAGATTGCCGGGAGAAATATCAATAACCTCCGATATGCAGATGACACCACCCTTATGGCAGAAAGTGAAGAACTAAAGAGCTAATGAAGTTCTTTAGAAGAAATAAAGAACTAATGAAAGTCAAAGAGGAGAGTGAAAAGTTGGCTTAAAGCTCAACATTCAGAAAACTAAGATCATGGCATCCAGTCCCATCACTTCATGGCAAATAGATGGGGAAACAGTGGAAACAGTGGCTGACTTTATTTATTTGGGCTCCAAAATCACTGTAGATGGTGATTGCAGCCATAAAATTAAAAGACACTTACTCCTAGGAAGGAAAGTTATGACCAACCTAGACAGCATATTAAAAAGCAGAGACATTACTCTGTCCACAAAGGTCCGTCTAGTCAAGGCTATGGTTTTTCCAGTGGTCATGTATGGATGTGAGAGTTGGACTATAAAGAAAGCTGAGAGCCGAAGAATTGATGCTTTTGAACTGTGGTGTTGGAGAAGACTCTTGAGAGTCCCTTGGACTGCAAGGAGATCCAACCAGTCCATTCTGAAGGAGATCAGTCCTGGGTGTTCATTGGAAGGACTGATGTTGAAGCTGAAACTCCAATATTTTGGCCACTGATGCAAAGAGCTGACTCATTTGAAAAGACCTTGATGTTGGGAAAGATTGAGGACAGGAGAAGGGGACAATAGAGGATGAGATGGTTAGATGACATCACCAACTTGATGGACATGAGTTTGAGTTAACTCCGGGAGTTGGTGATGGACAGGGAGGCCTGCGTGCTGGGTTCATGGGGTCGCAAAGAGTCAGACACGAATGAGCAACTGAACTGAACTGTGTGCTGTATGCTTACATCTGAGTAGCTGAAAATGGCTGCGGACAGCTCACCACCCTGCTGACCCGATTCCCTTTGGGTTCATGACTCTGTGCGTCATGTGATGTGAGCCCTTCATGCTGCCTGGTGACCACCCCACCTTCTCTCCAACTGCCCACCCTCCCATTTTCCTAACAGATTGTTCCAGACTTTCTCTCTCCTCAAGCCTCCACATCTCCTCTTCTATCCTCACTCTCAGCCATGACCTTGCTTCCTGACTCACAGAGAAAACAGATGTCTACACAGGTTACTGCCACATCCTTCCACCTACCTGCACCTGCACTCACCCAGCAGGCTCCTCTCCTGTTGGTACGGCTCTACCAGCCTCACCCTAGGACAGCCCCATCACCCCAGCACTAGACTCTACCTGCCCTCACCTGCTCAGAGAAGTTTCTCTGTTCCTCACAACAAAACTCCTTGGACGAGCTCTTTATACCTTGTGTCTCCAGTTCCTCTGTTCCCACTCACTTTTGCCCTCTGGCCCTGCCATCCAGTGAAAGCTGCTCCTCCAGGTCACGAAAGACCCCAGAACTCAGGGCCCAGCGCTCTCTTCTCTGTCATCTGAATCTCCCAGTTGCATCCGCACCACTCACCACTTCTGGCATACGCTTCTGTTGGTTTCCAGGACATTGTGCTTGTCTGGTTTCCCTCCCATCTCTCTGGCTTCTTCCTCTAACTCTTTTGCCAGCTCCCCCACCCCCATCTCCTGACCTCTTCACACTGAAGACTCAGTCTTGGATGCTCTTCTCCATCGACACTCACCACTCAGTGATCTCATCCAGCCTCCGTGCTTCAAACACTACCAGTAAGCTAAGGACTGGCATGTTCCATCTCGGGGCTGGACCTTTCCCTAACTCAGTCTTGTATGCCCAGCTGCCTGTTAGCATTGTCACTTGGATGTCTGGTAGGCACCTCAAACTCCATATGCCCCCAATGTAACAGCGATCGTCCCTCCCGAACCTACTCCACCCACAGTCTCCTTCATCACAGGAAATGGCAACTCCATCCTTCTGGTCCTCATGCCAAAACCTCCGAGTCACTCTGGACTCACCTCTTCTCTTGTAACCACAGCCAGTCCATCAGCAAATTTCCTTGGTGTTACCCTTCAAAACACCCACTTTTCACCACCTGTCACGTTGCCCTTCACCACCATTATCTCTCCCCCAGATTATTGTAACAGCCTCCTGTCTTGACTGCTTGCTTCCACCCTTGGCCTGCAACAGTCTATTCTCACAACAGTAGCTAGAGTGATTCATTTAGAATACAAAGCCAGATTATGTCACTCCTCAACTTGAAACCCTCCAAAGACTTGATGTTTCATCCAGTGTAAAAACAAGCCCTCACACTAGCATCCAGGGCCCTGCAGGGCCTCTGACCTCATACCCTCCACCCCATACCACTCCAGCCACCAGATCTGTGCTCACCCAAGGGCCTGGGATGTTTTCTCAGGTGACCTTGTGGCTAAGTGCCCATCCCTCCAACACCCGGCTCACACAGCCCCTGCTTAGCGAGGCCTTCCCTGGACTATGGTGTTTAACTTCTGCTGCCCACCTGCTGCTGCCTGCCCCCACCCTGTCCTCCCTGGTCCTCTGTGTTGATCTCAAATCACATCTCTTCTTCTAGTCTATATTTCTGTTATTGTTTATCTCTGTCTCCTCACTGGGATGCAAGTTCCATGAGACTGAGACTCTGTCTGCTCTGTTTTGAAACCTGGTGAATACCACGGCCTAGGACAGCACTGCCAGGAGGTGTTTGTTGTGTGAGTGACTGCACCCTGCTTCTGAGGTTAAGTGCTTTTCACCTGCAGACCAACCTCGAGGGGTTGGGGGTTCTGCAAGGGCACCTGTGAGGCCACGTGGGTAGGACGCCCTGGCCTATCTCCACTGCATCAGGAGGCCCTCTAGAATCAGTAATTGCAACTTTGATGCAAAATTTCTTGAAAAAAGGCTCTCTACAGGAGCCAATGGCACCCCACTCCAGTACTCTTGCCTGGAAAATCCCATGGATGGAGGAGCCTGGTGGGCTGCAGTCCATGGGGTCTCTAAGAGTCAGACAACTGAGCGACTTTCCTTTCAGTTTTCACTTTCATGCATTGGAGAAGGAAATGGCAACCCACTCCAGTGTTCTTGCCTGGAGAATCCCAGGGACAGGGGAGCCTGGTGGGTTTCTGTTTATGGGGTCGCACAGAGTCGGACATGACTGAAGCGACTTAGCAGCAACAGCAGCACAGAAGCCAAGAGGACCATTTTTCATGGCAAAGGGCATCACTCGAAACTGTCTTGCACTAATGTGTCCTGACTCACGTGTGAGATCGCAAAGCATTTTGCAAGCATATACTAATTGATTTGTTCAACATCCCTGCCAGAGAGAGGAGGAATCAGTACCCTGATTAAAGAAAGAAGACTCAGCTCATGATTGAATCAGGCACAAGGATGGAGTGTGGGGAGTCCCGGGGTGCCAGGCATGGAGAGGAAACTCCCACCTGTCCTCAAGCCGAAGCTTAAACGTGGTCACAGATGGGCTCATCACAGAAGTACTGAGGAGGGGTGGGCGCTGCAGTTGCAGTGTCTTCTGGGTTCCCAGCTGGGGGACCATGGGCAAGTTCCTTAATTTTGCAGAGCCTTGCTTTCCTCAACTCTAAAATGGGCATAAATGGCATCCTTTTCATCAGGATTGCTGTCACTAGGTAAGATAATACGAAACTGGTTACCACCCGACAAATGTGACCACTGGTAACAAATGCCACAGCCTCTGCTGCCCACCTCCCCTGTGTGCCTGTGTGCCTGACTGGCCCAGCTCTCTGTCACTCACAGCCACAGAAGCCCCAGGCTGGACACAGGAGCCTCAGGAAGAGCTTGCCAGAGGGGTCCTGGCCAACTGGGAGGAGGGCCCTGTAGCCCCACCGTGGTCCTTCACAGACCTCTGGTCGGGCAGACTATAGAAGAAGGGGACTTCTGGTGGAGCGGCCTGTGTGGGCCAGGACGCTGCGGGGTGGGAGTGTGTGGGCTTGGGCGAGCCACGTCCACTTCTCTGGATACACCCCACTCCTCTAATCCCTGGTACCCGCGAGGCCAACACCTGACAAATGTGAGGTACCGCAGGGACCCTGCTAAAACACTCTGGGCATCACAGCAGCTGGAATTCCTTGAGTGGCAGTGCAGCCGAGCTCGGACTCTGAGGCCAGACTCCGGGGTTCAAGTCCTGACCCTCAATCCCAGCTCTGAGATGCAGCAAGTTGCTCCAGCGCTCGATGCTTCTGGGCTTTTTCTACAGAAAGGGGCTAACAATGGTTCCTCCCTCGCAGCGTGCTGCCAGGATTAGTGGATTCCCTTAGAGCTGTACCATGGCACATGCTAGGTGCTCAATAAGCACTGGCTCTTAATCCTGTTATTATTTTCCGAGACTGATTATACGGCTTCAGAAACAAGCTCTGTGACACACGCCGGGCCCTGCAGCTGCTCTGTGCCAGCACCCTGGGGTGTCTGCACCAAGTGTTGGGTTGTGGATCAGCCCCCACAGCAGACACCCCATCATGGGAGGGCTTCCTCACGTGGGCCCAAACCACTCCCTCAGCCAGTAACTTGAGGACAGGGTGACACAGCCAGGCCTGCTGCAGTCACCGCTGTGTCCCCAGGGCCCAGCCAGCCACCTGCTAAGCATGAGTGGAAACCGGCGAGCAAATATTCACCTGTTGTTCCACTTGGAGGTGTTTCCCTAAACTTGTGTTTACCTAACAGGATTAAGAGCCAATGCTTATTGAGCACCTAGCACGCGCCATGGTACAGTTCCTAACCTGATGGCTTTGTGACTTCAAAGACCACAGCTGTCACATGTAAAGCTTCCTCCAGTAAACCGAGCCACACTGCTTAACCATCTGACACTTGCCAGGCGTGTCTCAGTTCACTCTGGAAGCTTACTGTCCTCTACAAGGACCACAGGGACAGCTGCTGGTCAGGCCACACATCCTGGAAGCACCGGAGTATTCCCGTTCAAGGATTAGAAATGGGAACTGGGGTCGGAAAGCCATCCCTGTACACTCAGGGAGATGCCATGGCTGTGCTGTTGTAAGGACCACATGCTGTCCTGTGATGAAGGTCATCTCCCGCTCCATGGACATATTGGCAGAGCCTGCAGGGCCTCAGCCTTCTGAGTGGCTCTTCTTTAAAGGAGCAGGCTTAGTGCAGACAGTCTAGTCCAACACAAGCCTTTTGAAGTCGAGCTGCCCAGAGTCTGGGCCTGTGAAAATTCTGTCCACCCAGCTGCCCAGCCAGGACTGCCCACAGAGGAGCTGTGGCCAGCAGTCTGGTGGCCATGGATCATGGGCTTGGGCTGAGTGTGCCCTTCTCTCTAAGCAAGATCAATGACCTCTCCTGACCTCAAAGGGAGAGGCTCACACAAGTGTGGAGGCTCAGGTGGGGCCCACATGAACAGATAACCCCAATCCCTCCTCCTGTGTCCAATTAACCCCAGGTTTGCCCGCCTCTCCAATACCACAGTCGCCCGGAGACACTAATCAACAGCCCATCTAACTGCTTAGAGCTTTCCCTCCTTCGTCTCCACCTTCCCTTCACAAGAGCTGCTTTCAGACTCTAACCAGGTAGTGGTGGGAGGCAGGGAGGTGGCTGGAATCTGGGCGTGAATTGTTCCAAAGTGAACAATCAGCCTCTGAGTGATGGAGGCCTGACTCTCGGGGACCAGGAGCCCTGCTCAGCCCATGCTTTCATTGTTAATTTAGAGAATTCAAGGAAAACATTCCAAGTGGAAGCGCATTGGCAAGCCTCTTCAATTAGAGGCAGCTACTGACTGCCTCTCCATACGGCGGAAGCTGCTGCTCCCTTAGAAGCTCCACCGGCAGCCCTTAGAAAGCCTCCCACCACCTACCTTCCTGTCTGAGACAGGGTGTGTGGGTCCCTGGCTGGAAGCAAGGGAAGCGGGGGCAAGGTGCTCTGTGATGGTGGGGCTGGGGAGGGTGGCCCTAGGGAAAACTCACATGACTGTGTGGGGCACAGCCTGAGAATCCACAGACACGTGTCTCAGGTGAGACAGGCCAGGTTGCCTCTGAGGCTCCCTGCAGCTGTGGCCCCTGCTGCTCACTGTCTAGACCACCCCCACCCTGCTGGCTTCACACCCACACCCCTCCACCCTCTCGCCTGTGAACCTTCCACATGTCCCATTTCTTCCGAAGCCTGAAGCCCTGAGTTCCATCAGAAAGTGTTTCATCGACTGCCCACCAGTCCACAGGATGGTAATTCTGTACATGACCCAACCCTCGGGTCACCAGGGTCACCAGTGGGGGCAGGGCTGCAATCCTGAAGGTTTGGTCAGGACAAAGCAGGACCCCCAGTTCTGCCCTCAGCTCACACCTACCCCAGGACCACCGTCTTCACAGAAAGAGAGACAGCCTGAGTGCACTGAGTCCACTTGTCCACTCAGCACGCCCAGGTGTCAGGGCTGGCTGGGCCGTGGGGAGCCTCAAGAGCTCTGTCAATGCTCTTATTTGACCTCTAGTCCTTTTTGGCCCAACTCCCAACCCACTGTTGATCTGTCTGAGCCAGCCATGGGTGGCTCCCACTGACCCTTAGACCCCTCACTGTGCCCAGTGCGCTGGGTGCTGGTGGCCCCACACATGGGCCAGTGCAGCTGCTGCCTGGACAGCACTCAGCCTGCCACGCTCTCTTCAGCTGTCACCCCACACCCAGGCATCAGCAGGGGAACCCCAGGGGGTGGGGGTGGTCCTGAATGGCAGTGCTGTTCCCAGCCATCCTGCTGATAACAGCAGCAGCTTTCTAAGCACTGCTGCAGAGAGATGGGATTTGAGGCCTGGGATCAATAGGGCTACCAATAGAGATAGCAAGGGAACATTTCATGCACAGATGGGCTCAATAAAGGACAGAAATAGTATGGACCTAACAGAAGCAGAAGATATTAAGAAGAGGTGGCAAGAATACACAGAAGAACTATACAAAAAAGATCTTCATGACCAAGATAATTATGATGGTGTGATCACTCACCTAGAGCCAGACATCCTGGAATGTGAAGTCAAGCGGGCACTAGGAAGCATCACTACAAACAAAGCTAGTGGAGGTGATGGAATTCCAGTTGAGTTATTTCAAATCCCAAAAGATGACGCTGTGAAAGTCCTGCACTCAATATGTCAGCAAATTTGGAAAACTCAGCAGTGGTCACAGGACTGGAAAAGGTCAGTTTTCATTCCAATCCCAAAGAAAGGCAATGCCAAAGAATGCTCAAACTACCACACAATTGCACTCATCTCACAGGCTACTAAAGTAACGCTCAAAATTCTCCAAGCCAGGCTTCAGCAATACATGAACCGTGAACTTCCAGATGTCCAAGCTGGTTTTAGAAAAGGGAGAGGAATCAGAGATCAAATTGCCAACATCCTCTGGATCATTGAAAAAGCAAGAGAGTTCCAGAAAAACGTCTATTTCTGCTTTATTGACTATGCCAAAGCCTTTGACTCTGTGGATCACAATAAACTGTGGAAAATTCTTCAAGAGATGGGAATACCAGACCACCTGACCGGCCTCTTGAGAAACCTATATGCAGGTCAGGAAGCAACAGTTAGAACTGGACATGGAACAACAGACTTGTTCCAAATAGGAAAAGGAGTACGTCAACGCTGTATATTGTCACCCTGCTTATTTAACTTCTATGCAGAGTACATCATGAGAAACACTGGGCTGGAGGAAGCACAAGCTGGAATCAAGATTGCTGGGAGAAATATCAATAACCTCAGATATGCAGATGACATCACCCTTATGGCAGAAAGTGAAGAAGAACTAAAGAGCCTCTTGATGAAAGTGAAAGAGGAGTGAAAAAGTTGGCTTAAAGCTCAACATTCAGAAAACTTAAGATCATGGCACCTGGTCCCATCACTTCATGGCAAATAGATGGGGAAACAGTGGAAACAGTGGCTGACTTTATTTTTCTGGGTTCCAAAATCACCGCAGATGGTGACTGCAGCCATAAAATTAAAAGACGCTTACTCCTTGGAAGGAAAGTTATGACCTACCTAGACAGCATATTAAAAAGCAGAGACATTACTTTGTCCACAAAGGTCCATCTAGTCAAGGCTATGGTTTTTCCAGTGGTCATGTATGGATGTGAGAGTTGGACTGTGAAGAAAGCTGAGTGCCAAAGAATTGATGCTTTTGAACTGTGGTGTTGGAAAAGACTCTTGAGAGTCCCTTAGACTGCAAGGAAATCCAACCAGTCCATCCCAAAGGAGATCAGTCCTGGGTGTTCATTGGAAGGACTGATGTTGAAGCTGAAACTCCAATACTTTGGCCACCTCATGCGAAGAGCTGACTCATTTGAAAAGACCCTGATGCTGGGAAAGATTGAGGGCAGGAGGAGAAGGGAACAACAGAGGATGAGATGGTTGGATGGCATCACCGACACAATGGACATGAGTTTGGGTAAACTCCAGGTGTTGGTGATGGACAGGGAGTCCTGGTGTGCTCCGGTTCATGGGGTCGCAGAGTCGGACATGACTGAGTGACTGAACTGAACTGAACCAATAGGGCTGGACATGCCCAAGAAGAGGAGGCGCTCGATGTGCTTTCACTTGTGGGAGCTGAGAAGGGAATCACTGCTTAATGGGTTTGGGTCTGGAAGGAAAGCATCTCTCCACAGGGTCCTGGGAGCACAGGGATACCTGTTCTGAGTGACAGGCCTGCTCCCTAGGGGGGCCCCACCCTCCCCTGTGGGGCTGAAGCCCACTGGCCCTAAGGGGCTCTTTCTGTGGTGCTGTGGGAAGGGGACCTGGTAAAGTGTCTGAAAGCACCTGCGGCCCACAGACTTTGGGATCTGGAAAGAGCCCACGTTGCCCTGCTCTGCACCAGCATGTGGTGAAAGGCCCTCAGAGAGGATGCGGCCTCAGGGATCCCTCCCTCTGCCCCATCCCAGAGTCACAGATCGTGGGGAACTTTCTGGACGTTGAACTCTGGGGGAAAAACTGAAGACTCTAAAAGGTCTTGTCTAGGGTAGGGCATGTAGCCGGTGACTCAGTGTTCAGGCGTGACCCATGCACACCTGCCTCTGTGTTGGGGTCTGTGTTAGCAGCTGTGGGCCCCCGGGAGGCCCCCAGCTTCCTGGCCTCAGTTTTCCTTATTCTCAGAACATGGGGCTGGGAGGAAGCCCTGCCAGGGGCGGGCGCAGCATCTGGCACACGGCTCTGAAGCCCTGTCAGTGCCTCACCAGTGGGGCTGCATCTGGAGAGGGTTGAGAGTGTTCAGGAAGATGAGTGAACCAGAGAAGGCACTCAGGGGGCCATCCGCCCACCTCACCGCCCCTCCTACTACCTGTGGAGGGCCGAGTCCTTTGGGCCCCATTTCCACTCCCACTTGGATTCGATTTGCAATCCTGACAAGTGTACAAACAGTTATTGTGCCTGAAACACCTGAAGACAAACGCCGGTGCCATCTGGAGCAGAACGGCTCACCAGGGCTCAGCTTGCAGCTGCCTGGGAGGGGGTGTCTCGCACAGCCTCCCTCCACCTCCCCTGGGCAGACCACACTGTGGAGGGTCCCAGAGTGGGACCATAGTGGGGGACTGGGAATCCTGGCTGAAGCCTGAAATGGAAAGCCACTGCCAAGCAGCCCCATACGTGGAGAGCAACAGAAGGCCAACTGATCAGCAGTCCTCAGCTCCCCGCCCCGCGAGTGTCCACAGGCAGGAGGAGTGTCGGGAGATACTAGAAGGTCTGCACAGAGGAGACTGGTCTGCCTGGAGCTCTGCTGAGACTGCTCGCAGTCCAACAAACTGCTTCTGCGTGTTGCTTGTGCCCTGGGTCCTGGGTCCAAAAACAACAGCAGAGTCCAGAAGCAGAGGCAAAGGTCTGAGGCCCCCAGAAGCCCATCAGATTCTGTGTGAGCTGAAACAGGAACTCGACGCTTGGAGCTCGTGGCTGGGAGCAGCTCGCCTCCCACCAGAATGGGAATATATTCTCCGTCAGTGGGGACGCCTCCCAAGTCCCCACTTTGCTGCAAAGGGCATTTTAATTTCACCCCACTCCTTGGCCTGGGGCCTCCTTACAGTGCCTGGAGCCTCCAGGAGGCATCTGGTAAGGACTTGTCAGATGCTGTAGATATAAGGGGATCTAAAGACAGATTTGCATGCTTCCCTGGTGGCTCAGTCAGTGAAGAACCTGCTGCAGTGCAGGAGACCCACGTTCAATCCCTGGGTCGGGAAGATCCCCTGGAGAAGGAAACGGCAAACTACTCCAGTATCCTTGCATGGAAAATTCCATGGACAGAGAAGACTGATGGGCTTCAGTCCATAGAGTCACAAAGACTCGGACACGACTGAGCAACTACTACTACTGCTACTGGTGGCTCAGATGGTGAAGAACCCGCCTGCAGTGCAGGAGACCTGGGTTTGATCTCTGGGTCCGTAAGATCCTCTGGAGAAGGGAATGGCTACCCACTCTGGTATTCTGGCCTGGAGAATCCATGGACAGAGAAGCCTGGCAGGCTACAGTCCATGGAGTCAAAAGGAGTCTGACATGACTGAGCGACTAACACACACACACACACACACACACACACACACACACACAAGGGTAGATTTGCACTCTCCCACAGAAGGCCAGCTTTGAGGGAAATACCAGTCCCACCAGGAAAGGGGTGAATAAAGTAGAGCAGGGGTGAGGGCTGTCTTGGCAGAGGGCACCTCTCTGCCAACCCAGTGATACAGATAACACAACACACCTGAAGAACAATAGTGGGCAGCTGACCCCGCTCAGTGCCACATGGGCAGTAGGGTTAACTCCACCACCAGGAACCCCCCTGACTTGCATTCTCCCCGAGAACCACTACAACCGTCTTGAACCATCTCTCTTCACTACTGTTTAGAAAACTCCAGCATGGTCTTTCATCCTTCCCACAAGTGTTTATCAAGCACCTGCCATATACCAGTTTCTGCCTCATGGAAAGCTCTGGGTTTATCTCTCTCTCCTGCCCCTTTGTCCTCCAGCTGGAACAAGATGCCTCAGACAATAACAACTTTGCCTGCTCTCAGAGGCAGCCCCTACTTTGCCGTCTTTGTCCCCTGGCTTTGTTATTGCCTTGCCTGTTCTGCTGCTACCTGCGTCCAGGTGCTCTTGGTCATGTGGCTTCTGCCCATGCTTTAGTCACTCACCATCGTCCCCAGCCCTCAGGCTGGAGAGTGGCTGGAGAGTAACATTCATGATAAAATGAGGACCGGTGAGCCAGCAGGTATGGCTGATGCAGAGGACACCTGGATGGGTCACGGCCGGTGGTCTAGGGTCTCCAACTAGCCCCTAGTGTGCCACTGGAGTGCCTGCTTCAGGCAGCAGCAGCAGCTTGGGCATCCCCCGCCCTTCCCTTCTCTCTCTGCCTGTCCAGGTCCCGTCTGTGCCCGGGGCCTGGCTCTCTAGCCACCACCTTGCCAGGGACCATACTGGTGCTGGGATGCGAGTGCTCCCCCCGCTCCTGCCTCAAGAGTGGCCCCCATGCTGCCCACCCAGGCGGTCGCTGTGCCCATGTGAGCAGAGCCCTAGCACCTCCACTCCCCAGCATCTCATTCCTGTGCAGACCGTAAGCTGGGCAAGCAGAGTGGTGGTGGAGGTGGGGGTCTTATGGGACACTGTCACAGAGCCTGAATTAAGGTGGCTGGAGAGGAAGGGAAGACCATGAGGCAGAGGATAGGGATTTATGCTCCAAGTACTTCCTGGGCATGTACAGCCCTGGGAGAGCTCTCAGACACATACCTGGTGGGTCTTGCCATGCCTCAGAGCACTGGGGGTCTCAGGAGCCACAGAGGCCACTCCCAGGCCACACCCACACCAAGACGCAGGTGCTGCTGGTTGGATGAGGAGGCAGCGAGCTGGGGTGGGGGGCACCTTGCCTTACTTTCTGGGATCTTGCCTGGAGTCTGGGAGGCAGTCTCAGCATCTGAGGGGTCCCTTGCAAAGCTGGGCTCTGGGCAGCTCAGCCATTCACATCCCAAACCTTCCTAGCATCCCAATCCCAGGGAGCAAGTTTGGAAATCAGTAACGTGAACTTCAGTGCTTAATTGCACATTTAGGGCCTTTGGAGCCCTCACAAAAGCTTTGCAAAAACACAAGATTTACAAGGACAGTAAGGTGCTATCCTGGTAAAGAGCTGACATTTAAATGGTTCTCATTTTATATTTTTGTAATGAAATGCTTTGTTTCATCTGCAGCCATTTCTATGTATTTACTAACATTCAGAGAGCTGTCTGTTCTGTACAAAACGTAAGCCTCTCTACAGTTTGTACATCAGGCTGGCTGGGTGATATGTGAGCATAAGACCCAGAGCCTGGCTGCAGTCCTGCTGGGAGTCCTTACCCTGGAACAGGGACAAACAAGGTATCCAGCCACCCTAACCCTGCTTCTCTCTCCAAGAGGACTTTTTTTCATTTTTTTTTTTTAATCACCAAAGCATCGCATTTTAATGAGTTTTCTTTGCAATTTGTATATAATAGATTTTCAATAACAACCTGTAATTAGTTCATTTTCTACTGTTCAATTGCTCTGCACTAAAGCCATTGACAGCTTCCAGCTGGGATCTTTAAAAATGGAAAGTGCTTGAAATCTCAGCTCCTGACAATGTTAGCAAGTGCTGGGCTCTACAATTTAGCTGTTAGCAGCAAATCACTGGAGATGGGAAAGAGGTGGTCTCGATTTGAAACTTCCAAGACCCTCTGCTTGCCAAGTGTATTTATTTCTTCATATACTTCATCCCTTTCACTGAGCAAAGATTTACCAAGGGCTTTCTGGACGTCAGACCCCACGCTAAGTGTGAGCCCATGGTGAGCAAAACAGCCTCCAGCCTCATGGAGCTTATGGACTATTATGGGCCAGATGACGATGAGAGAGCACAGAGTGACAAGGAGTGGGAACACACAGAAATCTTTATCATCACCATCATCACCTCCATCACTGACCTACTTGGCTGATGACTACTTAGCATTTACCATATACAGGGTATCATTCTAAACACTTTACACAAATTATCTCACTTAGTGTCGGGTAACCTACGTGGGATTTGATGCTTTTGAACTGTGGTGCTGGAGAAGACTCTTGACAGTCCCTTGGACTGCAAGGAGATCCAACCAGTCCATCCTAAAGGAAATCAGTCCTGAATATTCATTGGAAGGACTCATGCTGAAGCTCCAATATTTTGGCTGTCCGATGTGAAGAGCCAACTCATTGGAAAAGACTCTGATGCTGGGACAGATTGAGGGCAGGAGGAGAAGGGGGCAACAGAGGATGAGATGGTTGGATAGCATCACTCAGTGGACATGAATTTGAGAAACTCTAGGAGATAGTGGAGGACAGAGGAGCCTGGCATGCTACAGTGCCTGGGGTTGCAAAGAGTTGGACATGGCTTAGTGACTGAACAGCAACCTTAAGTGGTGGTTATTATACCCATTTTACAGTTAAGGAACTTGAAGCTCAGCTTAACCTCTGGTGAAGACCTGTCCAAGGAAAAATGGGTGGCAGAGGATAAGATGGTTAGATATCATCCCCAACTCAGTGGACATGAATCTGAGCAAACTCTGGGAGATACTGGAGGACAGAGAAGCCTGGCATGCCGCAGTCCATGTGGTCGCAAAGAGTCACAACTTACTGACTGAACAACAACAATCGTTTTTATATGACTTGAGTGGTAAGAGCCCATTACTAACTAAAGCACTATTAATAAGCAAAAAAGCACCCAGATGGCTGGCCCATTGGCTTTGGCTTCAGGGGCACATAGCAAACTCACACAGAAGCCTTCTTGGAGGCCCTCTCCCTGCTGGAGGCAAGGAGAAAGCCCTTGGCAGGGAGTGCTGAGACTGACAGCACTTTCTGATACCAGTTTCCAGTGGCAGCTCCAGTTTAGCTCTTTTATGCCCTTGAGCAAATGAGGGACCAAGGTCAGGAAATCAGTGTTTTTGCCACTTGATTTGCAAGTCCTGCACGAGGCAACCAGTTCCTCCCTTTGGGATTAGGGGAGTCACCCCACCAATGGTCGTAGCCTCTGCCAACACTGACACAGGTAACTGCACACAGGTAACTCTTGCTCTCCAAACTCAAGAGCCAAATAGATTCAGATAAAACTTTTGATGGACTCTGTGCCATCTGTAAGGAGATCAAACCAGTCCATCCTAAAGGAAACCAGTCCTGAATATTCATTGGAAGGACTGATGCTGAAGCTGAAACTCCAATATTTTGGCTAGTGAAGAACTGACTCATTGGAAAAGACCCTGATGCTGGGAAAGATTGAAGGCAGGAGGAGATGGGGACAACAGAGGATGAGATGGTTGGATGACATCACTGACTTGATGGACATGAATTTGAGCAAGCTCTGGGAGTTGGTGATGGACAGGGAAGTCTGGCATGCTGTAGTCCATGGGGTGGCAAAAAGTTGGACATGACTGAGTGACTGAACTAACTGAACTGATGCCATCTGAAATTTTGCTATTCAATATCCCAAACGGAGGAAAGGAATGGAGGAGTATAAAGTGGGATTTTACTGGCTGAACTTCCTGTCTGAACTCACCCTACATGGATAAGGGGCTGGATAGATTTGGGGGAGGGATAGTTGCTGTTGTTTTACTATCATGGGGTGGTGGTGAGGGCTATGATAATGGGTCTGGCAAGGCATCTGCCCTGTGCGGGCATTATTTGTTCCAGAGGATAACCACATGCTAGATGAACCCAGAGTACCCTTTCATAATGCAGCAATAATGGCAGAAAAAACAGCTGTGAATTTGCCCAGTGACTACCTCCTCTGGTTTACAGAGTTGCCCTGGATACAGAAGTACCACAATAATCAGATTAAATCACTGTTTTCCTTTCTGCTGGCCTGGAGCTAAGGGAGGGCATCTGCCTCCCACACAGTTGGTCCCCCTGACTCAGGTCCTCCTCCTGTACACTGTGCATCCGTGACCCTCGGACGGTAATGCAGGAAGACCTTGATCCTATGGTGAGCCTGTCCTTTACATGTAGCACATTGCTCTCATAGGATTAATTAAAAGGACAAGTATCTTTCTAAAAAAGCAGAAGGAACTTGTAATGAATTTAAAGTGAGAGAAAAATCCTCATTTAAGCAATATGTTTTTTCCCACAATCCCAACCCAAGCATTCAGAAAAGTGCAAAAACATGCATTATTGAAAAGATTTTTAAGCAAGCAACTTTTTAATTCATTGAGATGAATAGACAGGCAGGCACGCATCTCGCTCACCAGTAACCCTGGCGCCTGGGTCTCTGTCTCACATCAGGGGTGGGAGGTTCTGCGGCTTGTTGGGGGTCGGGGGCGGGGCAGGAGGAGGAGTGAGGAGGAAGGCTTGGGGGACATGCTGAGAGGGCACTGGACCGTTAGTTCCAAGATCAGTCTATGATTTGGAAAACCAAAAGCAACCTGAGGAGAATGCTTAGGTGACAAATAGAGGCAGAGAGGGAGGCCAGCCTCACATTTCACTGCCATCATTGTACAAAGATGAGTGATTGGCAGCTTTTGTGACTTCCATGGTTAAGGGACCTGTCCTCTGCCCTCCTCAGGAGGTGGGGGTCACCTGTTCTGCAGAGCCAGGAGGAAGGTGCAGCACCCCCACGAGCCACTCAACTGAGCAAGGCAGCTACCAGCCCTGGGGTTGCTGGCATTGCCCTCAGCCAGCTGCAGACAGTGGCAAACACCAGCACAGCCTGGGCTATGTCAGCTGCATGAGAAAATATGACTTAGGAGACTGCACACTGTCCCCCTCCCCCCCGAAAAAAAAAAAAAAAACCCTTGTAAATATTAATACAACTCACTTCACCAGGGAAAAGCTCCCCAAATCCCATCCTTTAATAAAGTGGCTGAATCTGTGCTAGTCACCCTACATAGCCTGCCCTGCCTGGAACCCAAGGATCCTGGCAAAACAGAGACTAGAAAATGCAATTTTAAAGTCTCAACCTTTGCCAGCCAGTCAGCTTCAGTTTTGAAAATCAAATCCAAAATGTTGTTGCTGAAATGTCTGAGATATTCCTTTTTGCGTTTTAGAGAGATGTCTTTAATGCCCATTGATTTCTGGGTAATCAGTTGTACCTGTGTGTCTCATTTCAATTTCCTATTTAATATCCACTGGACCATAAATCCATTCCCAGAGCGAGGGGAGTTTAGAGTTCCTGTGACTTTGAAAGACCACTGATCCCGGGTGACTCTGCGTCTCCGAGTGCTCCGAGTGACTGTGTTGGGCCTTGAAAGCAGGGTTAACTCATTTTGTGGCTTCCTTAATGGCTGTGAGTTTACGTTTTATTGCATGTCTATTGTTTGGGTTGGGCTGTGATGAATGGTTTGGCTGCCCAGTTCAAAACAAGTCCAAGGCGACAGCAGAATCTAATTTGTTTTAAAAATGATGATTATAAGGCTTTTCAAATTATAATCCAGGAACAAGGAAACAGACAGCACATTGCTCTACATGGGACATACGACCAGAAGTGAAGTGAGGATGTTCCTCCTTTTCCACGGGCAGCTCCTGCTCTTAACAACCTTCACTAGGGAGGCCAGGGTGGCCTCTTTCATCAGGGGCAACAGGGATGCTGCCACTTCCTTGAAAGGAGAGCCAATAGCCCCTGCTTGGTTCCAGACCAGTTCCCAGGAAGGAAGTGGGCTCAAAGATCAGAGGCTTCTGTGACAACTGGTACCAGGATGGTACCCAAGCAGTGTCATTTTCTGCCTAGTGATGCCATTGTGGGACACTGGTGTGTGGCTCTGGTATATCCCCAAATCCCTGAAGTCCAGCCTTGGCCCCCAGCTTTGAAAATGCAGTGATCTTTTTCTTTACAGCTCCTTCTATAGATGGGGGGAGAGGGGTGTTGAGTGCACAAAGCATGCTGGGAATGTCTCAGAACTGACCCTGGAAAGCGTGCTGCTGTTCCTCTGATGAGGAAGGAAGCTCCACCTGCTCACCCTGTCATTGGCCTGACATCTACTCCTTTCTTGTTCACTTCCCGTGGGATTAGCATCATCAAGGGGGCTCTGTTTGAAGAAGGCGGATGGAGAGGAGATTCCGGGAGGTGGTGAGGGCAGGTCGGGAGGGAGGGTCTTGTCCAGCGTGTGCAGGTCAGTGCCTCACAATGGGCTCTCCAGAGGGAAGAAGAGCCCCCTCCCCCTTGTGTAGCATTTGTGTTGTGTATGTAGACTTCTGTGTTGTAAACAGTCCTACTAGGGCTGATTTACATCTCCCATCTATCTAACTGTTTGCCTTTGCAAAAGTCCTGAAAATATAACAATCATTGCACTAGCTAGGTCTCCAGAGTTGCCGATACTGCCACACATTTTAAAATTTAGAGATTCATTTCATGGAATAAGCTCCTCAATCCACAAAGCAAACACCTCCCAGGCAGATTGAATCTACCAGCCATTCACACCTTATTATGAACCACCACTTGTAGAGTTTAAACTGTGGGCATGAAGGAGGAGGCTGGGGAGCAACACAGTCATCATGTATCAAGCAGAGCCTGGGAACTGGGGCTTGGACTTTGGTCCTTGGTAAGAGGGATGCCGTGGACTGGAAAGGCGCAGCCTGCAACAAGCTCATGGACACTTCCCACAGGGAAGAATCACGCTCATTTCTCTCCTTTCAGGTCACATGCATACCTTTTCTACCTGCCACAAGAGCCCTTCTTGTCAACAAGTCATGAGGATGCCCCCTCAGGCCTGGTGAACGAAGTAACAACAGTACACAGAGATGCCGATATGAAGCAGGAACACCTTCCTGGAAAACATACTTCCAGGTAGAGAATGGGACCCAGGATGCCAGGACCTGTGGCTCAGAGTACTCAGGGACCCTGGGGGTCTCACCCCTGCTTCCTCAATTGCAGGGCCCACCGGAGCTGCAAGCTTGCAGGTCATGTTCAAGGTGCTTCATACAGGGTACACACGTTACCTGCTTTAAACAGAGCCTGCTCCACATGTTGTCTGACACAAAGGAGCTTCACGTCTTTGGGGCCAAGAATGGCCCCCTTGTCTCAAGTTAGGGTCCCACACTGCCTTCCCTCTCCTAGTGAACTTGTCTGGACGTGTCTGGAGCTTCTTGCATCTCACATCTCCTGGAAGCCCTGTCCCAGCTCTAGCTATGGTTGACATGAGGTCATCTCTTGGAAGAGCACCTCAGGGAGAAGACCTGGGTCCCTCAGACACTGTGCCTGCTCACCATATGCACCAGTGGCCCCACAGAGGGTCCATTCTGAGCACATCCTCCGTTTTCAGGCAGAGCAGCCCCATTTCTCTTCTTTCTCAGGGACTCCACCACCTCTCATCAACCTGGACCCTCATTCTTCATTATCCTGCATTGTGACTACTCCTTTGTCTACCTGGCCAAGCCTCCAGAACCCTCCTGCAGGATCTGGCCCCAGGCAGGGTTCTCTGATGGGGCTGGGCCACTTCCTTGGGAGAACCCTAACATCTGCTCTGTCCAAGTGCAGTCACAGAATCCCCTAGCCATGTGAGGCAGTGCCTTCTTAATCATGCTTAAACACAGTCCTGGGTTCCTCAAATGATATCAACAGTGAGAATAACCTTCATCCAAAAGGAACAGAGCAAGTATCCCATCCCCCATCTCTGCCCTCCTCTTGATGCTAACGCTAAGTCACTTCAGTCGTGTCCGACTCTGTGCGACCCCATAGACGGCAGCCCACCAGGCTCCCCCATCCCTGGGATTCTCCAGGCAAGAACACTGAAGTGGGTTGCCATTTCCTTCTCCAATGCATGAAAGTGAAAAGTCAAAGTGAAGTTGCTCAGTCGTGTCCGACTCTTCGCGACCCCATGGACTGCAGCCTACCAGGCTCCTCCGTCCATGGGATTTTCCAGGCAAGAGTACTGGAGTGGGGTGCCATTGCCCTCCCCGTACTCTTTCCTTAAATCTCAGGCTTGTTGCAAAACAAACTCAACTACTTTCACCTATAAAAGAAGCCAACCTTGGAAAACAACCAAAGACAGACTCCAGACCCTGACACCGTTTTGGTGAGGAAATGTCTTTTTGCTGACTGTGAGCCCCGACGGGGACCTGACTTACGGAAAGCTGTGTAGAACTCATGAAGGGTCAGGAGGCCGTCTTTGTTGTAGTCATCAAATCGGAGGAGGTCACCCGGCGAGCAACCCAGGAAGTCCTCTTCCAGGTCCTGCTCCTTCAGCATGTGCTGTGGGTGAAAGGGAGAAGGCTAGAGTCAGGAGTGAGTTCAGAGCTGTGGGCACTGTCAGGCCAAGTGGGGCTGCAGTCACCGTTTGGGCAGATGTGTCTGTGTGTGTGCCTATGGACTCCAGCAACAGCTCCGTAGGCCATGGGGAGCATCCAAATCTCTGTGGTGTTGTCTTGTCTGACCTTCTCCTTTTAGAGATGAGAAAACTGAGGCTCAGAGAGGAAAGGGACTTTCTCAAGGTCACATGGTGATTGGGCTGAGTCAGTATTAGCTTTCAGGTCTGTCTTTTCCCTGCCAGGGCAAACAGACCCCACATGATCTGAAGTGAGAAGGATCCATGTGGTCATCTGGTCTACCCCTTTGTGTTATAGATGGGGAAACAGGGAAGAGACAGGGGCCTGATCAAATAAGCCCAATTAACAGTGGCCATACTCAGTGGCTCCCAACTGTGTAGAACTGGAAGGTCACTGCTCCATCAGTGTACCCCTCCCTGCCCCCTCCAACCCCCACCAATCTCAGGTCAGCACATCCTAGCCACAGTACTACTCCTGGGGAGAGGAAGCTGCTGTTCTATTGACCTAGGCCTGAGCCCCTGCTCTGCCTGCCTTGTCCTGCCAGGAACACAAAACACTACCCTTGGGATTCTGTTGAGGGGACCATGGGTGGGCCCTTGTGAACTCCTCTCTGGATGTGGTCTGGGCTGCAGGGTGGGGGCCTCCCTAGTAGGATCATTTGCATGTGGGTCTGAAACTAGAGTCTTGCAAAGAAAATGCTCAGAAGGAAATCTCAGAAGAAAGAAAATGATTTTATTTTGGGGGGAAGAGGGGAACAGAGGCATTTTCTCTTTATTTAACAGTCTCAGCTGGGCCTGGTATATTAAAGGCAATTTAATGTGATAATGTTAAAAAAATGACCCTTCACCCAGCAAATAAGAGTGTTCGATAAAAGGGAGATCAACCATAACGCCCGAAATCAATCTTCCAAAGATGGAAATTTCCCTTTGTCTATTTCTGTGCTGGAAATTGATTAACTTTTCATAGGACCTACAAGTTTTCCCCAACGCCTCTGATTCAGTGTCAAGGAAAGGCCCACTTTAGCTGGGCCCTGCTTGGCAGATTTATGAAATGGACTTTAAACACATTAAATTTTAAAGAGGAAATCATAGTCCAATTACCACGCTTGTTAATGGCTGCAGGTGCCTCAGGGCATGTCTCTGCCAGGTTAGAGCCATGCGCCCAGGAATGTTCTGTTTACCTGGCAACTACCTGGATCCACGTGGGCCTGGGGCACCGAGATCCCACAGTTGCCTGATGCCTGCCCTCTGGGCTCCCCATACAGCCTGTACTGTGGGGAATCGAACTGCTAGATGGCTCTTCTCTCAGATAACCATGACCAGCAGGACCTGGGCTCTCCCCGGAGCAGCGTGGGTCATTGGTGGGTCTCTGGTCCTGGCCCATGGGGTCTTAGCCATAGCTGGGGGCTGAAGGTTGATGAAATAGTGACATGAAGGCTGGTGTGTGTCTGGGAGGCTTCCTGGAGTGTGGGCCATGGATGGACTTGCCCGTGATGCCAGGTATGAGTGAGCAGAGCAGGGTCTGCAAGTGCCTTAGGATCTGTGGTTTCCCACCCAACACTGGAAGCCAGCTCTGAACTGGGTGGACCTGAGAAGGGGGCCCTGCATGGGGAAATGTCTGGATAACTGCTCTACTCAGAGTTTTTGGGCACTTGCTGTCCCCACAGACCTCGAGAGGATCAGGTGGAGCTGGTGCTGGGAGCTGTCCTCCCAGGGGGCCCCGTGGAGTGTGAGGAGAGCTGGTCCATGCACACCTGGCACCCTGGCTGCATCTCAGGTCACCACATCCTAGGCAATGAGTGTGGCCACAGGCAAACCATTTGATTTCCGCTTCCTCATCTAAAAATACCTGGTAAGTGGGGATAACAGGAGCACCTACCACACAGCAAAAGGCGGCTGAAAGGTTTACAGTAGAGGTGATGGTGACAAAGGGATGCTAACGGCTGTCACCCACTGAGAACGTACCACCTGCTGGGCACCAGGCTGAGAACTGCACACCTCTTTGCTCATCTAAGCCTCCTGACGACCCCGTGACAGTCAGAGACAAGAAAAGGGGTACAGAGCCAGGCAGTTGTCTGCCTAGACCCGCCAGGTCCCCGCAAATGCTGGAGTTGGGTCTGAATTCAGGCCGTTTGACTGTAAAGTCTGTGTTCGTAGCTACTCTATTGAAGAGTGAGGGACATGCCTGTGTGGGGCACATTGCAGGTAAAGGGCCTCCCTTAGTGCCAAGCCCAGGGTGGGGCACTCTGTGGTCTCGGGGGCAGAGCTGCCCCAGGGTTGCTGACCTAGCCTCCCTCCATGTCTTTGCACCTGTTTTGGCTCTGGGACCCCTGGCTCTCAGACCAAAAACAGCAGAGCAGGAGCAGGAATGCAGACCCCTGGGCCCATCCAGCCCGCCTTTCCACCACCAGCACCCAACAGGCCTGTCCTGCAGCTGGTGTGCCTGCCGCCCCGGGTTGATCCTTCCTTGTTTCTTTTTGCTGCAGATGCTTATGGCCCTTGTACCACCTGGTACCTGGGTAAAGGGCCACATGTGCTGTGTTTGGAAGGGAGGCAAACCATAGGCTCCATCTGAGTGTTTTCTCAAAGGAGAGAGCAGTGCTCAGGGGGTGACCACAGGGCTGCCTGTGAGCCACAGGCTGGAGTGTGGGCTGCTGCTACCCAGGTACCACCACTGGTGAGGTCCGAGGGGGAGAGGACGAGGGGACAGCATGTTGCAGCTCCCAAAGCTCTTGGGGAAAACCAAATCTGCTTTCTTTGAACCTTCCTGCTGAGGACAGTAAAGGATTCAGGAAGAAAAGATTTGTTTCCTAATGAAAGCCTCAGAGCTCAGCCTGTGTACAGTGTGTTTCGCCAGCTAGCTCGGAGCTTGTTGGTAAATATTGGCTGAAGGTGGCTGGTGGTAAAGAGACACGGACATCATTTTGTTTGTCAGATATTTCCAAGTGTTCAACACAAGCTCTCTGACTCCTGGGAGATGCTTTCTCTTGCAGGAGAAAGGCCCCCTCAGCGTCCCATTTCAGAGATAGTGACAAACGACTCTTCCCACATGGGTCTGCTGGTTCTCTTTCTACACACCCTGAATGGAAAATTGGATCCCCCCGTAATGTGATTTCACCCAGTGCTGTACCCACCTGGGCCAGCTCAGAGGTGCCAAGGTGGCCGTCTCCATCTGCATCGAAGTCCTTGAACAGAGATTCCACCAGGAGGCGCTTCTGGGAGGCGGGGTCTTGTCTGCTGTCCCCTTCGTGGAGTGGCTGCAAGCGGCTCTGCAGTGCCAGAAGGACCTTCTTCAGGCGGGCGTAGTCGGCCATGGTGCACGGGTCACCTGGAAGAGAAGATGGGGTTACTCCAGTCAGACTCTTCCCCGGTCTTGAGAAGACCTCCCTCCACCCCACCACCCATCAGCAGTTACTAGGCACCTGCTAGACGTAGTGCAAGGTGCAGCCTGAGTACATGAGACCTGTCCATCCGACTGGCCACCAGTCCATGCCACAGATATTTACTGAGCACCAGATACAAGCGACACGTGATGTCAACGCTGGAAGGAGCCTGTCGTTCACCCTGCACATGTTGATTGAGCACCTTCTACAGCCAGACACAGACTGATGGTCAGACAGAATGGGAGTCTTCATTTGGGGGATTTCGCAGTGCAGCCCCACAGCAGCTTTAGGAAAGTGAAGTCACTCAGTCGGGCACGACTCTTTGCAACCCCGTGGAGAGTAGCCTGCACCAACTCCTCCGTCCATGGGATTTTCAAGACAAGAGTACTGGAGTGGGTTGCCATTTCCAATTCCACTTTGCAATGGCTCATCTTTGCCTTAATCCTACCTTAAAGGCTTCTTTGGAATCCGTGGCCTCATAGATCAGGGAGTTGCAGTTAACAGGACTAATAAGCCTTGCTTAAGATAATTAGAAACACTCCCAGAGCTGGATTACTTCAAGACGAACATGTATACACAAGCCCACGACCAAGAAACAAAAGGCAGCTTTTACGAAAGCAAGCCCAAAGCACACAGCCCATTGCTCTCAGGTCTTTCATCACGGCTGTGCTTGGTCCATAGCATCAGAACCACACAGTATTTTGGCAAATGAGGCCTGTGATACACTGTGACATGATGTAGTTTAACTTTGCTGGTAATGGGCCATGGAGATGTTCCCTACCCACGGGGCTGTGAGCAGAGCAGGGGAGCACTCCCTGCTGCCCCACTTCCCCTCCTCCTGGGATGAGGATGAAGGATGTACCCCACCTCCTGGCTTTGCCGAATCCTGGAGCACAGGTGTGGGGTCTTCCTCATCCATTCCAGGTTCAAGCCAGAGTGCTGCTAGCAAGGGAGTATCTGAGGTCTAGGTCTTTTCACCTTAATTTCAAGGCCAGCTTAGGGCAGGCTGTGTCAGCTCAGGGCTGGAGAGCCACGGCTCTGTGGTCTGCCGGGTTTGAGTCCTGGTTCTGCGGCTGCCTGAGTGTGTACCTTGCACAGGGTGTGTCAGTGATTTCATCTGTGAAGTGGGGGAGAGCAGAGCCTCCCACACAGGGCTGTGAGGAGGGTTAATAAGACATGCACATGATAAAAGGCATGGGACTGGCCTAGCACTGAGTAAGGGCTCATAAAACGATAGCTACTCTCCCCTTTGTCATTATTGGAACCAGAGTAGCTGAAGAGCAATAAACAGGGAGCTGCTTGGTGGGGACAGGGCTGCTGGGAAGTCCGTCTGTCTCTCTCCCTTCCTCACTGGACAAGCCTGGATGGTCCGACCACTTTCTCTTGTGCTTGTTTGTGTTTCTAGATCTTCTTTCTTCCAATTTGGGGTCAATTGATTCTTGTCAGAAACAGATGTCTGTTACCATTTCATCCTGCATGTTTATTTAGAAAAAAATCAATTGCTGTGTTCAATATAATCAAATCTATCTGCTCTCTAGGAGTTTCCGTGGTCTGACAAGAATAGCTCTCCCACCCCTCTTTGGCCTGGTAGCATATCCATTCCTGGGAGCTCGTAGGGCCTCCAATTGGTAAACCTGATTCTCAAGTCTGCACAGTGAAAATCACGGCCATGTCCCACAGCCACACACTCCTGCCCAGGGTCTGTCCTCGGCTTCCTGAGCTGGACAAAGGCCAGTCTGGGGAAATAAGAGGAAGAGGTTTGCCCAGATCTTGGTGCCTAGCTCCCCAGAGGATAAAACCAGTCCTGGCAAGTGGCAGAAGCTGGATGCAGTGTATGAGGGCAGAGAGATGCTTCGGTGGAGGTGGTGGTGGAAATGTGTGGGGGATCTGCAGGGGCCTGGAATGGAAGGCCTGTCAGGCTTTCCAGGGGACAGGCGTTTTTGCCCCGACACTGGGAAGCTGGTGTTCACAGCAGATGGATGTGGGATTGATAGAAGGCTCAGTTCAGAAATGCTAGCATACCATTAGGCTCCCCCCGCCTCCCCAAAAGAAAAGAATACACCTGAAGGTTGGAGCAGGCTGGGCCAGGTCGGATGGGCAGAGCTGTCTCATCTTCCCTATCTCAGTGGGGCACAGATCTCTGAGCTGCCTGCTGCTCCAGGCCAGGGGTCCTCACGCAGCTAGACAGCACCTCCCACTCTGGTGGCCAGGAAAACCAGCTACGCAGGTCCTGTCGGGTGGGCTGCAGCAACCTCCCCTGGCTCACCTCTCCCATCACACCCCTACAGTTCACTGTGAGTTCATGGAGGCTTCTCCACCCTGGCAATGCCCAGCCCATGCCTGCTGGTCAAGAAGGTATATACATGCCTAGAAATAAACTCGGCAGAAGAGGTAGGTGCCTCAGTGTCCAGGGTCAGCTCCCTGAATCCCTAGTCTGGCCTTCTGCTAGGCTCATGCCACCCATGCCTTTTCCATCTTTTTACCAGCATCTACTCACAGATTCTGTGCTCTGTGTTGGGCGGTACTTTGAGTATACAATGGAGCTTTCTGTCTTGGGCATCAAGGGTGCCCATGGAAGGAGAGCTAATGAGGCCAAGGTAAAGGAAGTCTCGCTATGAATGAGCCCCACAGGATGAGGGATCTGTGGGCACAGGAGGCCGGGGGAAGGGATTTCTGGGTCACAGGGGTCGCAGGTATAGGATCCAGCAGCACAGTGTGTTCAGAGTCCCAAGGAGGCGGGTATGGCTGGGCCGGAGTAGGGCAGGGAGCAGGGCTTGGATGAGGCTAGAGGGAAGCGTGGAGCTGGGGCAGGGTGCCAGGCCCAGCAGATCGCACTTTGCCAAACTTGCTCTGTCCCTTCCTTTACTGAGGCCCTCACTGTGCCTGGCTGCTGCTGGGCATGGAGGTCCTAAGACAAACACGTGACGGTGGCATTTCTGTGCCCGTGGAGATGTCACTTCAGCTTCCACAATTCAGCCTCTTTCAAGACTTTTGAGGCTTCATCTCCAGCAAGGACTGCCCTCTCACAAGCCCTCCCTTTTGGTCTCTAGGATGCACAGCTTCTGAGAGAAGCACGTGAAAGTGCTAGTTCACCAAGTCCCAGCTTTACTTTTTCATTCACAACCTCCTGATCACACGCTGGGGTCAGATGTAATGGCTCCCTGAGGCGGGATGTGGGCACCTGTGAGTCCTTGCACAGCTGGCCTTCAGCTAAAGGGTCTCGCTCTGCTGCCAGTTTGAAATCTCTGTCTTATTATAAAAGGAACACACGCATCAAAACAACAACAAAACACTTGGAAAGTGCAGATAAATATAAAGAAAGAAAGTAAATTACCCATGATCTCTTTTCCAGAGGCTGGCCAGGCTGGGGGTGAAGCCTAGCCCTTAGCACAGGCGACCCTGAGCCAGGAACCAAACTAGCAGAGCCCTGGCTGGCCTCATGTGATGCATGGGTCCTGAGGCCTGGCCTATAGCCTCTGTTTTCAGATCTCCTTCTCCCCTTAATAAATATAGGCAAGAGCTTCGATACCCAAAGGTTGGGTGCTTCTCATTATTATGCAGGTCATTTCCGCACACCCACCTGGCAAGCCGACTGGGGACTTGAGGAGGTTGGGGTGTGGAGGGAGAAACAATCTCATTAGCCCTGGCCACACAAATGTGCTGCATGCGGGCGGTGTTTACTGCTCCCCTCAGTGTTCTTTACCCATATCTCTGCCCAGCCTACTCATCTTTGCATCTTGGCCACAGCTGAAATATCACCTGATCTAAACTAGCCCTTTGGCTTCATAATTCTCTGTGCTCTGCATGTTTGGGGGTGGGCCTGGTCCCAGGGAGGGACCCTGCCCCTTTGGAGGGAAAGTCCCTGGAGGGGAGTACAGCAGAGGCTTGGGGACCACAGCACTCTTCCCCAGTGCCCACGTGGGGGCTGACCACGATGATGGAGAGTGGGCTGACTACAGGAACCTGGATGGGGTGTTGTCAGCGCCGTGCACATCCCGCTGTGGGACCAGACTGGGTAGTCGCGCACATGGTGGGAGAGTGTTAGGTGCCTGTGAACGTGGTTGAGTCCTGTGGCTCCAGGGCAGATCCTCTCATCAAGAAGCCAGGGTGACTGGGCCACCCTGTAACAACCTTTCCTCGGGTCTTCAGGCAGACAGACTTCACCATAGGCTGTGACACCTGACACCAACTCCGCTGGTGAGTCCCTGCAAGGCTGGACGAAGCACTGGACAAGGAGTCAGCAGAGCAAAGGAGATCACAGGCTCTGCCTTTGCGTGGCTGTGAGACCCCAGGAAAGGCAGCCACTCCTGCCTTTCTTGCCCCATTTCCTACCTTAGAATGGGGACAATGAACACCTTATAGGGTCCAGACATAAAAGGAAACATAATAGACCTCGCAGTGTCTGCATGATTGCCAGGCCCGAGGGCCTCTCTGCATGAAATGCCCTACATGAGCCATAGGGTGTGGTGCATTTATCTCTGTCCCCTTTACTGATGCCCAGCGCCTAGCACAGGTGGCCACTAAGTTGGTGAAGACTTCCTCCTGCCTACCCGTCCCCATGAACGTTTCTGCTCTGGGGCCTCTCGGGGAGGGAGGCTCACGTCCTCCAGCCTGGCAGTGATGAGAGTCCCCAACAGGCCCTTTGAAGGACTCAGCCATCCTCCGCTGGCCGGGGTGTCCCCCATGCAGCAACACTGGCCCCGCTTGGCCAGGCCCCGGCACTGGCCTCGGGCTTCCTGCTGGCACGTGTGTGTGGGGGCTCCTTCTGCTCACAGACCGGGCCTGTTTTGGCAGATAAAATATTGATCAGCTTGCTGAGGAGCCCAGAGTGTGATCCTATTTTCATGTCAGAACTTGGTAATGAACTACATTTATCAAGCCCGTTCTCCACGAGAAAGGTCAGCTGCGGATCTGGCTAAGTTGTTATGACACCTCATTAATCTAGTTCCCTCAATAATTGTCCCTCTTTGAAGATTCTAATGTTCTCCCATTCCAGCCACACTGCCTCCACTCTGAGGGAGATTATTACAGCAGGAGCACAGGCACGTCCGCATTTAATTTTTTGAGCAAAGAGAGATAGGACGCAGGTAGCAGCCTCTGGAATTGAACGTCTATCAAAGGCATGCTTTCTCCTGCAGAACAAAGGGAAGCAAGGGAGACACTGAATATTCCATCAGCCACATGCGCCCCTGCCAGGTTGGCCTCAAAGGAACGGTCTTTGCTGTGGCAGGCAAAGCTTCTGGGCACAGATGTGGGAGGGGCTGGTGGCTCCAGAGTCGGGGAAAGGGATGTGGCACAGCATGGGCAAGGAGGGGGAGAGCCAGCCAAGTAGCAGAGAGCTCAGATTCTAACAGAGAGGGAGACAGGCCATGTGGTCAAGGCCCTGGGTCTGCCCAGGGCCTGGATACTGGGGGGACGTGGAGGCAGGAGACAGGGCAGACTGGAGAGTCCTGGCATTAGGAATAGAGGTAGTAGGGAGACTGGAGAGAGACCATCTCTGCTTGCCTCCCTCACCAAGCCACCCCCATCTAAAGACGTCCCTGTGCACTGCCCCATTCTTGTCTGTCGTGGTCCTTTCCCCAGCCTTCACTCTGTTATTCATACACTGTTGGCATCAGGCTGCCCCATTACATGGGAGCCCCTTGAAGCCAGGGCCATGCCTTGTTGTAGGTGTGATGCCAGCACCTGGCCCACGCATCTGCATGCAGAAGGTGCTCATTAAATGTCTGCTGACTGGACAAAAGTGTAATCTTGGTGGATAGTTGCTACAGCCCTGTCCTGAGGAGGAGGACAATCCCAGCCACCCCGAGGCATAGTGACTGAGGTCTGGAACTCTGGAGCAGGGGGCATGACACATGAGTGCGTGAGGAAGCCCCAGTGTGTGGTTTGTGTCATGCTCACTGCCAGGGGCATGGATCCTACCTCACTAGTGGGGGCACCCCAAAACCTGCAGCAGTAGCTCCAAAGAGTCTAGCACAACAAGCCTGGGAGTCATGGTGGCAAGGAGGTGGGGGGCCACAGAGAGGCTGTCACCCTGCTGGACACGGGGTCACATGGGAGTGTCTCCTCCAAGCCCCTCTAGGGAACACACAGCTCTTCAGGACCTGCCACTGGACGGGAGGAGGATGAGAGGGTCTGGCCTCTGGTTCTGCCATTGCTGGTCAGGACAGTCCTGGACAGCCCTGGGAAAAGGCCAGGCAAGGGGCTTCTGCTTGGAACAGTGCACAGGTGGGGAGGCCTGAGGGTGAATTCAGTTGTGGCACAGCTTCAGGAAAGGTTCAGTGCCACACGAGGGTTCTAATCAGTAACTGAACACAAAGCTGACCCTGGGGACCCTCCGAGCTCTAGGAGAACTTTACATGTGGGTAGAACTGGGGGGAGTCGGGGCTAGGGGGATCCTGAGGCCCCTGTGAAGACAATCCCTCATGGCCTCCGGGGTGCTGGCCCTTCCCTTACTGAGGCAGCCTTACACTTCAAGAGTCCCTGGCAAACCCCTAAATTTATGGGAGAGGGGACTTCAGGACAGAGGTTACTAGATATCATGAAGAACTCTTCTGCCATTAGCAGGAGTCATCTCACTTGGGGATGGGTGTGAGCTAAAGAGCAGGGGGATGGGAAGGAAGAACGTGCCCAGTGGGGGCTGGTGGGTCATGCTCTGAGATGCCACCACCTGGGGGAGGGCAGCTCCCTTCCTGAGCTGCACACAGGCTGTCCCTTCAGAAGCCACACAGCAGCCTACCATGCCCTTGAGCCACAACCTCTGGACTCCAGTCCTTCCTGACCAGGCCAGGCGGCCCAGCCCCTGGGCTCAGAGGACCCTCAGGGGTGTGCCCACAGTCTCTTGGCTGCTGCTGGGTTTGCTCACGGGCAGGCTCTGCCCCGACCCCCACCCAAGCATCTGCCTCCCTGGTTCCCACACTATCCCCAGCTGGCCTGAGAAGTAATGTCACTGCTGAAGACAAAGCTGCCATCTTCACCACCAAAGCAAAAACTCAGCTTAATCGTCTGGCACCAACATCACAGCTCAACATGCTGTGTTACATGGGCCTCAGTTGCAATGTGGCATTCTGAGGTCTATTTTGAAACTGCTAAGCTGTGCAAAGAGCAAGAAGCATTTTCCTCCCCCGTCTAATTTATGAGCCGCCATAACTTTACTGGAGTTTAGCTTAAGAGGAACAGATGTTTAATTTGATGTAAATTCATGAACATTAACAATCTTTCTGCTGCCATTTCTGGGAAAATTCAATTAACAATAAATACCAAAACCAATGGGTTTATCTTTAGGATACGTTTTTGCTAATAGGTGATATAGTTTTACTGATAGTGTTGACCAAGCCACAAAATTCTGACAATTTCTAGAGATTGCTAAGCACACATGATATGGTCCCCTCACAAGCCCCAAACAGGTGTACTCAAAGTCACGCCACCTGGTGATCCTCTGCTGGCTGTCCCTTGGGACCTATGACTTCTGAGCAGATGGGTCACTGCTGCCATACTCAGGTCCTCTGGGCAAGTGTTTACAGCATGGCCTGAGCTGCAGTTCCTGACTACCCCCTGACAGAAAGCAGCCTGCAAATTTGCTTCCCTTTCCTGGAAGGCCCTTTCTTCAAATCTGGCTTTACTGCCAAGGTCCAGCTCTAAGGAGGTGCTCTGTCCATTTTGTTGGTCATAGCAAACACCATCTTCCAAAAACAAAACAGATGATTCTACACATGGACATCACCAGATGGTCAATATCAAAATCAAATTGGTTATATTCTTTGCAGCTGAAGATGGAGAAGCTCTATATAGTCAGCAAAAACAAGACCTGGAGCTGACTGTGGCTCAGACCATTAGCTCCTTATTGTAAAATTCAGGCTTAAATTGAAGAAAGTGAGGAAAACAACTAGACAATTCAGGTATGACCTAAATCAAATCCCTTATGATTATACGGTACAGGTGACAAATAGATTAAAGGAATTAGATGTGGTAGACAGAGGGCCCAAAGAACTATGGATGGAGGCTTGTAACACTGTACAGGAGGCAGTTACCAAAACCATCCCCACAAAATAGAAATGCAAGAAGGCAAAGTGGTTCTCTGAGAAGGTCTTACAAATAGCTGAGGAAAAAAAGAGAAGCAAAAGGCAAAGGAGAAAGGTAAAGATATACCAAACTGAATGCAGAGTTTCAGAGAATAGCAAGGAGAGATAAGAAAGTCTTCTTAAGTGAACAATGCAAAGAAATAGAGGAAAACAACAGAATGGGAAAGACTAGAGATCCCTTTATGAAAATCAGAGATACCAAGGGAACATTTCATGCTAAGATGGGCACCATAAAGGACAGAAATGGCAAGGACTTAACAGAAACAGAAGATATTAAGAAGAGCTGGCAAGAATACATGGAACTATACAAAAAAGGTCTTAATGATCTGGATAACCATGATGGTGTGGTCACTCACCTAGAGCCAGACATCCTGGAGTGTGAAGTCAAGTGGGTGTTAGGAAGCATTACTACGAACAAAGCTAGTGGAGGTGATGGAATTCCAGTGTAACTGTTTCAAATCCTAAAAGATGATGCTGTGAAAGTGCTGCACACAATATGCCAGCAAATTTGGAAAACTCAGCAATGGCCACAGGACTGGAAAAGGTCAGTTTTCATTTCAATCCTAAAGAAGGGCAATGTCAAAGAATGCTCAAACTACCATACGATTGTGGTCATTTCACATACTAGCAAGGTAATCCTCAAAATCCTTCAAGCTAGGTTTCAACAGTACATGAAGCGAGAACTTCCAGATGTACAAACTGGATTTAGAAAAGGCAAAGGTACCAGAAATCAAATGGCCAAGATCCATTTGATCATAGAAAAAGCAAAGGAATTCCAGAAAAACATCTACTTCTGCTTCATTGACTATACTAAAGCCACTGACTGTGTGGATCAAAACAAACATGTGGAAAATTCTTAGAGATGAAAGACCAGACCACCTTACCTGCCTCCTGAGAAGCCTGTATGCAGGTCAAGAAGCAACAGTTAGAACCAGACACGGGACAAGAGACTGGTTCAAAATTGAGAAAAGAGTATGTCAAGGCTGTATATTGTCACTCTGCTTATTTAACTTATATACAGAGTACAGCATGCCAAATGCCAGGCTGGATGAATCACAAGCTGGAATCAAGACTGATAGGAGAAATATCAACAGTCTCAGACATGCAGATGATACCTCTCTAATGGCAAAAAGTGAAGAGGAACTAAAGAGCCTCTTGATGAAGGTGAAAGAGGAGAGTGAAAAAGCTGGTTTAAAACTCAACATCCAAAAAATGAAGATCATGGCATCCAGTCTCATCACTTCATGGCAAATAAGATGGGGAAAAAGTGGAAATAATGGCTGATCTTATTTTCTTTGGCTCTAAAATCACTGTGGATGGTGACTGCAGCCATGAAATTACAAGACACTTGCTCCTTGGAAGAAATGCTATGACCAACTTAGACAGCATGTTAAAAAGCAGAGACACCACCATGTTACAGTCCACATAGCCAAGGCTATGGTTTTTCCAGTAGTGAGAGCTGGACCATAAAGAAGGCTGAGCACTGAAGAATTGATGCTTTTCAACTGTGGTGCTGGAAAAGACTCTTGAGAGTCCCTTGGACAGTAAGGAGATCAACCAATCAATCCTAAAGGAAATCAACCCAGAATATTCATTGGAAGGACTGATGCTGAAGCTGAAGCTGAAGCTCCTACTTTGGCCACTTGATGCAAAGAGAGGACTCCCTGGAAAAGGCCTTGATGTTGGGAAAGATTGAGGGCAGGAGGAGAAGGGGGCGACAGAGGATGAGATGATTGGGTGGCATCATTGACAAGCTACACATGCTCATCTTGTCTTCGTCTCTGCCTGTCTCTGCCATAAATTATGTCCCAAAGCCTTTGCATCTCTTGTATGAGTGTCTTCAGTGTCTTAGAGAACTGCCACGGGGACCCACACTGGATGCTGTCATGGGCTATGAGGGGCTTGGCAAGTTCCTGCCTGCCTTTGAATGCACGGTGCTCAGCCTGTCTCCTGCCCTGCCTTCACTCAGCCTGTCTCCCCTCTTCACTCACTAATCCTAACTCCAGAACCAACAGCAGGCCCACCACGCTCATTAGCAGTCCCTCATTGTTCCAGACTCCAAAGAGAGCCTAGCATCAGGCTGGGTCACTGTCCTTGCTCAGCATTCTCTGTTCTCTTCCACAGACTGTGCTATTCATCATCCCAGCTTCTGAGCTGAAGATACAGGACCCACTTTAGGCCCACAACAGGATTTGCACATCTAGGGCTCCACATGGCCTCTGCCCTGCCTAGCCCAACACACATGCCAGGCAGACCACACACCTCCTTCCCCCGCTGCCCGCACCAGAGCTGATCAAGGCTTCTCGGACGCTGGGTGGAAGTAACCTGAATTTGTGGACAAAACCTCATCTCAAGTTTTTCCCCACCATCAGGTAATTTAAATTAACAAAACCACCCAGAGCTTTGCTAGATAAATGGTACATTTGCTCATGAATGCCTGGTTCAATTGATGTTGCTATACAATCTGCTGTTTGACATTTACAATCCTCTCTTCTATTCCTATTAGAGAAGCAAAATTGGTTGGATTCCTAGGAGAGGGATCCACATACACTTTTTATGGTTGACTGGCACATCTATCAGGTGGCCCCTGAGTGAAAGAGTAATGTTTGAAAACTTGAATAAATGCTAAAGCCCTCCTGGAATTAAGAACTTTAGCTTTTACTCTTGCGTTTGTGGGAAACCCACATGACTAGGTTCCCTACCAAGTTACTCACGCTTTCTAGGAGGAGGACACGTGCTCCTTCCAGACTCTGCTCCCCTGATGCCCTGCCCAGAAGCTCTGTCCCCTGCCTGCTCCCCTCCTGTCCTTACCTGCACCATGAGGAGAAGCAGTGGTGCTAGACCAGGGGATGGCAGATGGGGAAGCTGGAGGGGACGAGAGGAGAAAAAGTGAGCACCACCCCGTCTACTGTGATTCCCCCAGAATTGCTGCAAGGCTTCATCCTCCAGACACCTAAGCAAACGGAAATGTCCTGCTACTGAGGCTGCAAAAATTTAGTTCCTTGGGGTCAGATGTCCAAAAAATGTCACTGCTTTAAGCCGCTATGATCTTCGAGTGGCCACTGAGTTGAGGGGAACCTTGCCAAGAGACGCAGCAGGGTCTGAGGCCGCTGTGGACTGAGTGAATGGTGGGGACAAGGTCTCCTGGCCCTAGAGCCAGGCTTACATCCAGGTGAAGGGATCGCTTTGCTCTGTGAGGACTCACAGCACAGGAGAAGCACTCTGTAAATGACCTCAACAAGGGCAGTGCTGTTTCCAGCAGGCGTTCTGAAATTCCATGGCGGGTGTTTTTGGTTCTCACAATGATTGGCGGGGGCCCTGGTGGCACTTAATGGCTAGGACCAGGGACCTTAGGGACCCTGCTCTTTGTAGCACTGTCCTGTCTAGCAAACATTTCAAATTGCACCATGGACAGTCACTTTTGGTTAGCTGTTTGGAGGATGAAGCCTCCCAGCAATTCTCAGGAACAAAATCAATGGAATCACAGCCTATGGGGGTGGTGGCCACTCTCTAACTGGAGTGAAAGATCTACTTACCACTCTTGGGTTACTAGGACCTACCGAGGTGTTACACGCAAAATACTTCCCCTTCCGGCCATGAAAAGGATTTTCCAAGGATGCACTTATGCTTGTATATTGTAAATTTGGTTTACATCTTTAAAAAGTTAAAAAAATATATTAAAAAAAATTTTGTGACTGTGTCTTGTGGCTTTCAGGATCTTAGTTCCCTGACCAGAGATCGAACCCATGCCCTTGGCAGTGAAAGCATGGAGTCCTAACCACTGGACCACCAGGAAGTCCCTTGTTTACAACTTTATAGAGAATTGTCCACTATTTTGGAGAATCATCCTTCCACACTCAAGGACACCTGAGTACTCAAACTGCCAACCTAACGTGCCCATCATGGGCTCCATCTGCAGCCTTTGTTCCAAGATCCGCATGTCGGGGCTGACATCTTACCACTGTGAGGTGGGGTGTGTAGCTGGCATCCAGTTACTTAAAATGCATGCTTTATGCCTAGGACTTTTCTTTATATCCCAGTTTTGGTTAAGACACATATTCATTCAAGATTACACAGGGACATTACACAATACTTGCTATGGAAAGGTAACTTTGAGTCTGGAAGGATTAAAGACTAGTCATCTATGGAAACAACGAAAATATGTTTTTCCTCAGATTATTTTTATTGTGGTAAAATACACATAATATAAAACTTACCGTTTTAAAGTATACAGCTCAGTGATATTCAGAATATGGTACAACTATCACCACCATCCATCCCCATAACTCTTTCCATGTGTAGAATTTTAACTTTGTCTGCATTGAACAATAGTCACCTATTCCCTCTTCCCTCAGCCCCTGCAAAAACCATTCTGTCTATCTCTGTGACTTCCATTCCTTTATGCTGTGCTTAGTTGCTGAGTTGTGTCCAACTCTTTGCGACCCTTTGGACTAAAGCCTGCCAGGTTCCTCTGTCTATGGGGATTCTCCAGGCAAGAACACTGAAGTGGGTTGCCATGCCCTCCTCCAGGGGATCTTCCCAACCCAGGGATCGAACCCAGGTTTCCCATATTATAGGTGGATTCTTTACCAGCTGAGCCACCACTCCTCTACGTATCTCAAATAAATAGAACACATTCATTTGACGAGTGAACACAGGTGAACTTTGAGAACAGAATGCGAAGTAGAACAAGCCAGTCACAAAAAGACTACGGTATGATTCTCTTTATTTGAGATATGTAAAGGAGTGGATAAATAAATAGAATCATACACTAGTTGTCTTTTTGTGACTGGCATCTTCTACTTCGCATACTGTTCTCAAGGTTCATCCACGTAGTAGCATGTGTCAGAATTTCCTTTCTATTTAAGGCTGAATAACATTTCATTGTACATATATACCACATTTTGCTCTTCCATGCATTGGTTGATGGACACTGAATTGCTTCCTGTTTTTAGTTATTGTGCATAATACTGCTGTGAACACGGGTATGTAAATGTCCCTTCAAGACCCTGCTTTCAATTTTTCAGGATAAATACTCAGAAGCAGAATTGGAGACAATTCCAGAAGTAGAATTGGAATCCATATGGTAGTTCTATTTTAAATTTTTTGACAAACTGTGATACTGTTTTCCACAGCTGCATTTGACATTCTCATCAACAGCTCACAAGGGTTCTAATTTCTCCACATCCTTGCCAACATTTGGTATTTCCTGTTTTACTGTGAGTGGCTGTCCTAATGGCTGTGAGGGGGTGGCCTTACTTCTTCTGACACTGCTTGGTTCTGGGATTGTAAAGGACAGGGGGAAAGGTATAGGAGTGTGCCTGAGTGTGCGTGTGCAGCCCCATGGCTGTGCCGTGTACACTTGCACCTGTGTGCAAGCCCAGCCTGCAAAGGCCCAGCACAGGGAGGCAGAGAGGGCAGGGCCATGCTTTGGGCCGTGGAGCTGCCTACTCCTAGGGTGACAGCCAGCCACAGCCCCCAAGGACAGGGCTTCGTGCCTGCCCCACTGGTGACAACAGGCCCTATGTGGGGAGTGCCAGGGCACAGGGCAGGACCCACCTCCCTCCCCCTCTCTCTAGAACGGGGTTCCTCCCTGCCTCTGTCCTTCTGGGATGCCTACTGGGTGGGGCCCGGACACTCTGCGCCTGCAGGTGAAGAGACTGGGATGGGAAGATTCTGAACCTGTGTCTCACACGCCGGCACGGCCTGAGGTGTGTTGCTTTCCTCTGTGTTGTCTGGGGTGTGTGCTCAGATGCAGTAATCCTCAGCTTCAGAGCACGCCAGAGAGCCAATGACTTTTAAAGACAACAAGCAGAGACGTTCCTTCTTTGGCATGAGGGGTGTGTGGACTGCAAATCTCTGCCACTGAACGGGTCTCCAGGAAAGAACTGCCCAAATGTGAACAAGGTCCACGTCTCCACCAGCAGAAGCTTAGCTGGGCTCGTGGGACATTTACTTTAGAAAGAAAGGTATTAGAGGAAAACTGTCTGAGAACGTGCTCAGAAGGCAAGGTCTGCTCTAAGTCGGGGATTCATCCTGTATGTGGCCTTGTCAGGACATGGCATTTTGGAGAGAATTACCTGAACAGAGGCTTTTAGACCTGACGTGACTTGGAGAAGTTCCCTGAGGTTTGAAGGTTTATCTGAACCTCTCTGACTTGTATGATTGACAGTAAATCCCAGGTCAAAACAAAGGAAAACAAAACTCCACAACAACAACTCCGAGAGAGAACAGCAGCCTTTCGGGAGAGCTTTAGAGCCTTTCCGGTGCTTGAGCCGCTGGAGGAGAGAGAGCAGGCTCTCCTTTCTGCATCTGCTCTGCTGTTCAGGGATTATCCACCCTGGAAACCTATCAAAATGCAGGCGGCCCACAGACAGAGCCCCAGAAACTGTTGTTTCTGTGAAAGTCAGCTCCAGGCAGGACTTGTCTGAGCTGATGGGCGGGCCATAGTGGTCCTGGCTCGGTGTTCAGAGCCTGGCGAAGGGGGTTTGGGGGCCGACAGCAAAGGTGGGGAGCAGTGGGACTGAAGAGGCATCCAGGGTTCAGCTCCTCTGTGGCTCAGAAAGCCCCTCCCCTCCAGCAAAGCGAGTTATTCCGGACACAGCTCAGTCGCATCACTGGTCTGCCTGCTCTGTTCGCTCCCCAAACACTGTGGTGGGATTTGTGGATGTGTTGACTCTCATTCGGTTCACACACTGGGAAATCGCTGGGCCTGCTCCTTGTCCTGCTTACTTATAAGTTCTCGCATCCCGAGAATGGCCTCCTCATTGCCTTATCTGTCATGAAAATGGATGCAGGTGTTTTAAGAGGGCTCAACACCCACAGGAGATGGGAGTGACAGGGACACTCCAGGATTCTCCGGAGGATGATGTATGTAGCCCGGGGTACCCCTGGGGGCAGGCAGAGTGGGGCCAGTGCCCCATGGCTTGACACTGTCCTTCACACCTGAGGCTGTGACCAGGTGTCTGGTGTGAATCCCCACAGACAAGGTGCAGTCTGCATGTGTCACAGGACTAGCATGCTGTGCCTCAACCTCAGGGGAGGCTTACCTGCCCTCTTTTGAGTTGGGCTTTGAAAAAGGTGGGTAAAACATTCACAAAGAACTTTCCATGGAGAAGGGCAAATCTGAGAAGCCACCTGGTGAGGCTCTACACCCACCACTTATCGATGCTAATGGCCCCTAATAAACATGGGAGCCGTCAATTAAATAAGCCCAATCCCACTCGCACCTTGGTGTGAGTTTTCCCCACTAACGGTGCTGTTTGATGAGTATGGTGTCCTGTTGAGATTTTTAAGAGCATGGGGTGAAATGCTCTTTCATTTCCTTTGTAGGCCCTCAGCCTGTCACCCAGGGCCAGATGCACAGAGGACACTGGATAAAAAGTCCCCATGTAGGTAGACAGATGCGCACACACACACAGCTGCTGATTCAGGGCTGCAGCCCAGTGACTGATCCTGTGCCAGTGGCCAGCCCCAGCCTCGTCCCCCATCCCTGTCGGTCTTTTAAAGACCCCTACACAGTTATGACCGACCTAGACAGCATATTAAAAAGCAGAGATATTACTTTGCCAACAAGGGTCTGTCTATTCAAGGCTATGATTTTTCCAGTGGTCATGTATGGATGTGAGAGTTGGACTGTGAAGGAAGCTGAGCACCAAAGAATTGATGCTTTTGAACTGTGGTGTTGGAGAAGACTCTTGAGAGTCCCTTGGACTGCAAGGAGATCCAACCAGTCCATCCTAAAGGAGATCAGTCCTGGGTGTTCATTGGAAGGACTGATGCTAAAGCTGAAACTCCAATACTTTGGCCACCACATGCGAAGAGTTGACTCATTGGAAAAGACTCTGATGCTGGGAGGGATTGGGGGCAGGAGGAGAAGGGGACGACAGAGGATAAGATGGCTGAATGGCATCACCAACTCAATGGACGTGAGTTTGGGTGAACTCCGGGAGTTGGTGATGGACAGGGAGGCCTGGCGTGCTGTGAATCATGGGGTTGCAAAGAGTCGGACACGACTGAGTGACTGAACTGAACTGAACACAGTCTGTCCAGCATAAATAATAGGCCACAGACCCTAAGAGCATGGGGTAAAGGCTTTAGCATGATGTAGTCCAGACTCTTCCTTGTACCAACACAGAAACTGAGGCCAGGAAGAGTCAGGGTCTGTCTCGGGTCCTAGGGTGTGGGTGACGGAGCCAGGTTATCACCTGCCTGGTGTTTCGTGCCCATACCCTTGGGAGTCTTTCCTGACCCAGCTCCACCTCCCTTCTCTTTTATTTCCAGCCTTCTTGCAAAGAAACTCCACAAGATGTAAATAAACTTGTGGGGAAGGATGAAGGAGACTGTCGTTGGGGAGAGAATGGGGTTTTCTGTAGCAGGAGGGGGAGGTGGAAACCCTGCCCAGATGTGAGGCCTCTTCCTTGGCAAATCTTATTATCACCAACACACTGGCAGGTCTGGTCTTTCATGGCCAGCAGCCTTGGCTCAGAGCTGCTCTTAGCAAGCCTGAGGGCAGAGCGGACTGGACTCAGCCTGACCTGAGAGGGATCTTCAATGCCTTGTGCCTGACCTCTGGGGGCATTCGAAGACCCAGGCCCCACCCAAGTCCCAGGGTATCACCAACAGCAGGAAGAGCCAACAGGAGATGTCTGTTTTCTACCCCACTAACAATTTTTACTGTTTCCTTTCAAAAGTCTCTTCTCCTCTGGGTGTAGAGCCTAGAAAGGGCCCACGTTAGAAGCTGATGTTGTCATCTATATACTATTAAATCCCTAGGTAGTTGCTTTGTGTTCTAAGTGATAGGGACAGAGTAAAGGGACAAAGCAGGTGATTAGATAGTTAATCCCACTAAGGGATGGTAAGTAAGGAAAAAAGTATGGGAGACCCTGTAAGTTAGTGATCGTTCAAGAAAGCCAGTTTGCTTAACCACAAAAACGAGCAGGCTTGCTTCGCAACAAGACCTGCAGCAGAAGCACGAGACGTGCCCCCAAGCAATACAGCAGTGGTAGCGTGAGACCCATATCCTGCCCAGTAAGTCAGTTAATAATTCCTAGGACACGCTCCTCTGTACACACAAAAATACAGGAAAAATGCACATTATATTGAAGCCTGAGATGATTCACTGAATTTTAGTCCATGTTAACACCTTCTGGTTCATTCCATCACACCATGACGGTCCTGGCTTGACCATGTGGGGACAAGAAAACCCCTGCCTGATGTGGAGGAGGAGCTGATGATGGAAGCCTGACCTCTACTCAAGGATGAGGAAGAAGGTGGTCTTCTCCCCCGCCCCTTTCCTCCTTGGATTATAAAACTGCAGCTCGCTAAGTTCTTGGGGCAGCACCTCTCATGTGCCGGCTTATAAACCTCACAAGTGGCCCATCTATCACTTTGCCTCTCGCTTAAATCTTTCCGGGCTGAGACATAAAGCACTGGAGCTCCTCAGAGCTCCCCTGCCGAGACACATTTCTGTGGTTTCATAAGTGCAGTGACACATCACAGTTGGCCTGTGTCTGCCACACTCACTGGGTTACTTTCTTCCACGCTCACACAGAGTTTCCTTAACCCTCTGGCCTGTGCTCCCTTCCCCAGTGTACCCCCTCTTCCTAGGGCCTCCTCTAAGCGACAAGGTGGGCTTTTGTCTCTGATCTGGTTTGTCGCATCTGTTCCTCTTTCAAAAGGCAATCTGAATAGGGTGATGCTTGGATGGAGACTTGAATAGGGCATTGTGTGGGGTGCTTCTGGGTGCTGGTCAGGAGATGTGTTTTCTGTAAAAACACATTGAGCTCTACACTTATGATTTATTCATTTTCTGTCTGTGTTATACTTCAACAATACGCTTATTTAAGAGGCAACCTGACAGTTCTCAACGTCTGTTGCCTCGGTAGGGTCTTTGTCCTCGGCCAGGCACCAGTCTGGGTACATGGACAGGGAGGGGGGTTCAAGGAGGGGGTCTGTGATGTGCAGCAGCCGCTTGCCTGGTTGCTCAGGCTCTGCCCTGGTGCGTGACTCTGGCCTATATAGCAGCCTGGGGGCCGGGTTGCCCACCTTCCCTGGAGGTGTGGTTTGTTAGGTCCTCTGGCCTGGGTCTCTGTGGAGGGGTGGGGTTTGCAGAAGAGCCTTAGGAGTATGAATGGAAGAAGCTGAGGCCAGGGGATCACCAGTTCCTGGGGCATCCTGGCATCACCCCCACACTTGGCTGGGAGCTCAGTCTAGCAGCTGGGATGACCCCTCACAGGCCCTTGGGCCACACTCCAAGGTACCCCTCTGTGGACCCTGGCTCACGTCTCAGGCCCAGCTGGCAGTGGGTGGCTCTTGGCTCAGAGCTATTGCTGTGGAATCGATCTGTTCTCGGTGAGGGCTCACCACGGTTCCTGGCATCACCACGGCCTCCTTAGAGGCCCCTGAGTGCACAGAGCCGGTGGGGAAGGACATGGAAACCTCTCACAGACCAGGGCCTGGCCTGCTCTGCCCCCTTGTCCTCTACCGGGTTCCCAAGTTGTTGAATTGAAACGAGGGCTCAGGCTCAGTTGGGACCGACCTTGGTGGCCCCGGCTGTTTAGCTCATGTGGGCATCAAATGGGCATCAAAGGTCTACTCAGAGGGGAATGAGATGGACCCTTCTGCAACCTCACCTCATGGTCCAATTGTGCCCAACTCACTATCGATGACAGTGGCACAGCAGGCCCAGCCATACCCTCCTGTCCCCACATCCCTCCTGTCAAGGCCCTGGACTACCCTCCCAGGCACAGCTCAAGTCCCCTCCTGGAAAGTTGTCCCTGGCCAGCCCCCTCCCCCTCTTCTGTGGCAACTACGACCTGGACAGTGCACCTGACTTTCAGCATGAACTCGCTCTCCAGTGGGTGGTACACCTGCCAAGCAGATGGCAGCCGCAGGGGCGGGAACCGTGTGGGCCCTCTCTGCACTTCCAGCACCCACCACGCCCATGCGGGATGCTCCATCCCTGGGGACGGACTAATTGGTCTTAAGCAATGTGACATTCAGATAATTTACATCCAGGGAGCAGAGGGAAGTTGACTCCACAGCAGGAGATAATTTATAACCATTTTGGATGTCTGGCTTGGCAGAGATGGGCAACCTCGTCGCTTACCCCTGTTCTGTGAATTCACGAGCTCATGAATTACTGCCTGGCTTACAGTAACTCTGTATATCCCGCCAAATGTAGGCTACAGGGGCACTGGGCAAAGAGTTCTGAAAGCCCCAAACCAGGTGGCATCCCTGCCCCCACTCACTTAGAGGTCCCAGAAAACACGCTGGCATCCTCCCCAGTAAAGTTGTTCAGCTGGGGAAGGAGGGAGGGATGGGGTGCGGGGAATGAGCACAGACAGCCCTGAATAGACCCTGGGTCCCGTCCCCATTCACTCAATAGACAGGCACTAACTCGTGGTGCACTTGGGGTGTGGGTGTGCCAGCCCTGGGCCAGGCAGTGGGGCGCAGAGGGGACGAGGCACAGGCTCTGCTCTCCAGAAGGCCAGGCCACAGGACGTGAAGAGATGAACAGCATAACAGGGCTGCCTCCTCACCTGCACCAGGGCAGGCCCCAGGTAGGGGGTGGGGTGAGGGGTTGCAGCCCATGGGGCTCGACTCAGGGCAGCGTCCTTCCCAGTGAGGCTGAGAGCCCTCTGCCTGCCCTTTCAGGAGTGCAGAGATGGGATAGGCATGCCTGTTCCCACCTCTGGACCAGCTGCACAGGCTCATCAGACAAGCCACCCACCCAGGGGAACGATGCTTGCGTTTTGGGTGGGGGCGTCTCTCCCTGTGACCCAAATGAGAGAGCCAAAGGCACATTTTCCAACTAAGGGGAGAGCTGTAAAGAGTCCTCTGCTACTAACCTGAGCACATGCTTTACTGTCTTTAAAAGGAGATGAGATAAACTGGCAGGGCTGGCTCTGCCTGTTAACTGGGGTGCATTAGTACAGAATTGGAGCCTGGGACATCTTCAAGAAGAGGGTCTGGGTCCCCTTATCTGGATCATGTCCACCTGAGCAAATGGCCACGATCCTAGCCTTTAAAGGACTTAGTAGAACTAGTGGATCACAGGAAAGAGAGTGGAACGAAAAGTAAATATGTAGGGAAGGAGTCTGCTGGTACAAAATCTGGGGCTGCACATTGGGAATACTGGTGATAATTACATTTAGAATGCCGCCCCAGCCTTAGGAGATTCTTCTCCCGAATCGTGTCTCCAAGTTTCAGGCTGCACGCTAGAGTTACACGCCTCTCAGAGCTTTAAACGTGCACCAGACAGCGACAGATCCTCACCCCATTCATCAGAAAGCCAGCCAAGAGCTGGGGAAGCATCCTTGCCAAGGTCAGCTAGCTCAGTGAAGTTGATTTAGTTTTTAAGCGAAGTAGAGTGAGCATCCTGGGGACACTGTTTGCAGAAATGGAGATTTAGTACCGAGAACAGCCATGCCTCCTACCCACAAGTCACTGAGGCCCATGTGACTCCAGAGGAGGCTGTTGGGATGGTTAGTACATGTGTGGAAGGCATCTAGCAGTGGGGTTCTGGGGGTGTTGTGCATCACAGGTGTGTGTGAGTATGAGGCTGAGTCTCTGGGTGCATCAGTCCCTAGGTCACCCATGTGGAGACACGTGGTTGGTAGGTAAGCCTGGGCGAGGGGGCTGGAGAGAGCTGGTCCCCTCTGGCACTTCTGCCTGCCTTGGGCAGGTCATGAGCGAGTACTGGTTGAGCCATGTCTCTGGAGGGGCCTGGTTCACCCTGACTACCTCTGTCTTGGCCCAGACCACCCTGTGTGCTGTAGATGCTGCTATCTTCCAAGGGATGCAGCAACTTGGACCACTGACTGGCCCTGTCAACATCATACTAGGCTGGCTCTTGGAGGCCCCAGAGCCTTGAGGATGCACTGACCTGCCCATGCCAGGGGCCCTCTCTGGACCAGCTCCTGTGGGCAGGACGTGAGTGTAGCCCCCAGGACTGGCCCCTCTCCATGCTCCATCTTCCCGCCCTGTTCTCTGCAGGCCCTTCCATACCTGATCGTTGCTGTTTTGACTGTTTTTCCTGCTCCAGTGCTTTCTGGGTTCCTAGAAGCTTTGGTTCTTCAGAGACTGGGATAACATGAGCTGGATAGAGCTGTGGGTGCTCCTCAGTAGACTCAGTCCCTTTGATCAGGGGCTGGAGTGGGGGAAGACTGGAGAGGTCTTTACTCACTGTCCAGCTCATACCCTCTCCTGACCTCCAGACCTCATACCCTGATGCTGGTCTGACATCTTTCCACGTTGTCCCTCAGGCTTCTGACTCACCCTGGCCCCAAGTGAACCTGCCATAGAGACTACTCCTTCCTTTATATCCCAACCCCAGCCAGTGGCCCCTCAGCCAGCATCTCTAGCTGCCTAACCACATACCTGACGTTGACCTTGCCACCCTGCCATCCCCAGCCCATCAGTCCTGCCTCCTAAGTGTCTCCTTATTTCTTTTTTTTTAATTAACTTTTCTCAAAGTATAAAATTTTCTCAATTGTATAAAGTTGCTATACAATGTGGTGTTAGTTTCTGCTGTACAGCAAAGTAAATCAGCTATACATATAGCCCCTCTTTTTGGGATTTCCTTCCCATTTGGGTTACCACAGAGCACTGAGTAGAGCTCCCCGTGCCATACAGTAGGTTCTCAGTAGTGATCTATTTCATACACAGTATTTTTTATATGTCAATCCCATCTCCCAATTCATCCCACTTTCCCTGCCCCCCATGGTAGCCATAAGTTTATTTTCTACACCTGTGACTCTATTCCTGCTTTGCAAATAAGTTAATCTGTACCATTTTTCTAGATTACACATATAGAGCGATAACATAGGATATTTGTCTGTCTGACTTCACTCTGTATGACGGTCTCTGGGTCCATCCACGTTGCAGCAAATCTGACTCCTATGTACTTCTTGATGGTGCCAGTTCCCCCCATTCCTTCTGTCTCCACTCTAGGTCAAGGAAACCACTAACGTGACTTGGATGACCACTCTGTCCTGGTTAGCCGGTGGCTCCAATCTTGCTCCGGCCAACCCCCTCCACTCAGCATTGAGGACCCCCACTGTCCTCAGGGGAGAGCCAAACTGCTCCCCGTGGCCTGTAGAGTCCTCCCCTACTGGCCTGGCCCCTTCACCAGCCTCACTTCTTCCCATGTACACACCTGCTCCAAGGACCCTGGACCACCTTCAGTATCTCACACCAGCCTGGCATCACCCTTGGTTCATGGCACCACAGCCACACCATACCCCATCTTGGCAAACTCCTCACCACCTTTAGGTCTTAGCTGGCATGTGGCTCCCCCTGCATATCACTGTCCTCTGCATATTCACGCTCCTCTGCATGTCCTCAGTCCTCTATGGACATGTCCTTCGGACGTTACAGCCTCCACTTCCTCTGCTTGCCCATCATGCCCCTCCTGTCATGGCCTGAGAACCAGTGGAGGTCCTGGCATGTGATCAGCATTCAGCAAACACACGCCAAAGAAACGAAGGAGTGACCAGATGAACAGGCAAGTGACTTCTGTCCAGAGTCCCTTCTACTGAGACACACAAGGCCTCTAAGTTTCCCTCTGACCCAGGATGTCATAGAAGAGCTGAGGGGTTAGCTAAACATGGATATTCCATACTCACAGGCCTTCCTTCCCCTCCACTCAGAACCTCCCTCCAGTCAAACCCACCTCCTTCACATGAGTGGGGGCAAAAGAGGAACGAGGAATGGTGACAAGTAGGCACGAGCATGGGGTGCCCCGGCCATGTCCAGGAGCCAGCCTGGGCCACCTGGGATCTGCTGTCTCTTTCACTGATGGGGAGGGAGCTCTGCTCAGTGTCTGGAAGTACGGGGACTGGGGTCAGAGTGGCTGGACAGTCCTCCCTTCCAGGCCCTCTTTCACTTTATACTTTCCCCCAGGTGTGCTCACAGGACAGGCAGGAGGGTTGGGTGTGCCCACCATCACTGTGTGCACCTGCTTGGGTTATGTGTGTGAGCAGAGCAGCACCCGCTTGCTGGGAATTTTGCTCTTCTCTCCCTGAGTTGCATTTCCTCATGTGTGCGAGGGGCCTGACCATCTTTGTCCCCAGGGCTGTTGGACTCAGCCCTGGGGACAAAGGGCTGTTGGCCCTGGATGGCACCTAACCTGGCACAAAGGAGGAGCACCCTGGGTGGCTGGGAAATCCTCTTTGCATTTAATAGGTCAGATTCCCAAGACCTCCGGGTGTGTGGTGAGTGTGGGGTCCGTGAAAATTTCTATGAGTTCAATCTCCTTACAGAGGAAACACCTCCAGGGCCTCAATCCCAGGGAGCCCACAGGGTCCAGGATGGACACCGCTCTCCCTGGTGGCACTGGCAGTGGGTGGGAGAGGGCACCCGTTAAATGACTGTAATGGAAATATAAATTATTCTACTTCAAAGCAGGCACTTCAATATTTCATAATGACCATTATAAACCTGTTCTCTGCACACTGCTAATAAATACCTCAGCCCCACACCACATTTTCTGATATCTCTAAAGACACCAGGGGAAGGCAGGGGAGCCATAAAAGAAACATAAAAATACAGTTGCAGATGAGCCTAAAACTCATTTTGTTGAAGCTTAATTGATGGGAAAAGCTTCTGGTCCCAGAGAACTTAAAGGCCCATCATGCGGATATTTGATTAAGCATCCCCATATCACAGACCACACGGAACTGGAAATTGTTAGGCAGTAATTGCAAATGCATTAATAAAATGATGATGTGGGTTTGTTCGGGACATAAAACAGGAATAAAATAATTCACTCAGATAACTCCACAAAAATGTACAGTCACCCCTGAGCAGATGGGAGCAAGGCTTGTTTGGGTCTCAGTTTTACCAACCCTCTCCAGATGGGGCCCAGGCCTCTGTTTTCAAAGGCTCATGGGATAGATGGAAGCATGGCCAGGCTCCTGAACCACTGCTTGAGTCCAGGTATGTGATCCCTGAAGGTCCTCTGAAGTTACTGTCCCAGGGAACCACCACCCCACTTATGTCTCTGTCACCCAGCCAGAGGGAGACAACCAAGCTCTGATGATGGCAACTTCAGCCATCATCTCTCTCCTAAAGTACTACAGGGCAATGTAGAAAATGTGTGCAGGAACTCAATCATCTACATTAGGAAAGGAGTACATCAAGGCTGTATACTGTCACCCTGCTTATTTAATTTCTATGCAGAGTACATCATGCGAAATGCCGGGCTGGATCAATCACAAGCTGGAATCAAGATTGCCAGGAGAAATATCAACAGCCTCAAATACATGGATGCTACCACTCTAATGGCAAAAAGCAAAGAGGAACTACAGAGCCTCTTGATGAAGGTGAAAGAGGACAGTGAAAAATCTGGCTTAAATCTCAACATTCAAAAAACTAAGATCATGGCATCCAGTCCCCTCACTTCATGGTAAACAGACGGGAAAAAGTGGAAACAGTGGCAGATTTTATTTTCTTGAGCTCCAAAATCACTGTGGATGGTGACAGTGATTTTAAAAGATGCTTGCTCCTTGAAGAAAAGGTATGACAAACCTAGACAGCATATTAAAAAGCAGAGACATCACTTTGCTGACAAATAGTCCGTATAGTCAAAACTATGGTTTTCCCAGTAGTCATGTATGGATGTGACAGCTGGACCGTAAAGAAGGCTGAGCACCAAAGAACTGATGCTTTCAAATTGTGCTGGAGAAGACTCTTGAGAGTCCTTTGGACAGCAAGGGGATCAAACCAGTCAATCCTAAAGGAAACCAACCCTGAATATTCATTGGAAGGACTGATGCTGAAACTGAAGCAATACTTTGGCCACCTGATGTGAAAAACCAACTTATTGGAAAAGACTCTGATACTGGGAAAGATTGAGGGCAAGAGGAGAAGGGAGAGACAGAGGATGAGATGGTTAGATAGCATCACTGACTCAGTGAACATGAGTTTGAGCAAACTCCAGGAGATAGTAAAAGTCAGGGAAGCCTGGCATGTTGCAGTTCATGGGGTCACGAAGGTCGGACACCATTTAGCAAATGAACAACAACAAGTTAAGATCTAAGCCAAGGTCAAGATAACTATGAGATGACTGTCCCTTACTGTGGGCTGGCTTCCTACTGGACATTAGGCAGGCTTGGTCATGGACTCCCAGAACACAACCAAAGAAAGTTCACCAGCCTTGTTTGGGTCCCAAGACTCTCTGCCAAGCTGCTGTGTGAACGTGTGTACGCACATGTGTGCAGAAGGGAGGGGGTGAGAAAAGTGTCATGGAGACCTTTCATGGAGGAAAACTTCTTCCTTTCTCCCCTCTTCTTATCGACAAATGAAGCACATCCAGCTACCAAAACCCTTGTACCAACTCTAGATCCTGTCACTTCTGGACCACTCCCCCCACCCTGCTCCTTCCAGGCCCATCTGTCCTTTCAGGCCCATTGTGAAGCAGTCTTCCTGTAAGAAGGCCTAGGTGTGGCTCCTGGATATGCCATTTTACCAGCTGTGTGACCTCAGGTAAGTCACTTCACCTCTCTGAACCCTGTTCATGAAGCAAGAGCAGTAAGAGTACCTACATTATTAACATATCTGAGGCCTCCAGCGCACTGTCAGCTATGCCTCCGCCACCCAGGCCACAGGAGTGTGCTTACCTGCCCTAGGTGTGTAGAGGGCCTGGTCCCTGGTCTAGTGCTGCCTCTCGGGCACCCACAGCTTCCTGAGGGGACTCCTCGGGGCCCAAGTCACCTCATCTCTGGCTCTGGGAACTCCCACAGTGCTCTCACAGAGCGGGGTTGATAGAGGAGCTGGGACCAGCTGACAAGAGGACAGGAAGGAGAGCCGGGAAGGACCGCCCTGGAAAAGGTGGGGCTGGAGAGGCTGAGGCAGCATCACTTGAAGCTCAGGGGGTAGTGGGCCTGGAACACAAAAGCAAAAGTTGCTGGGCCCTCATGTGGCCAGAGAATGGCAGGAGGAGGCATTGAGGAGAGGCTGAGAGGGTCAGGGGCGGGGGTTGGAGTTGGAGTGCAGGGAAGGGGCAGGAGCAAAGACAGCTCAGAACCAGAGAAAACATGACTGTATTTGTTAGAGTAAGGCACACTGGCAGAAGAGTGTGGAAACCCTGTGTAATTCATCCCCGAACGAGCAGCATTGCTCATCTTCCGCTAACCAATACTTCAGTGAGGAGGCAAGCTGTCGACTTGCTCACTCACTATGTTTTTACCCCAGATAGCTGAGGAAAGAACAACATTTGGTTTCTGCCTCTCGGCTCTGGAGGGGCCATGTGTCACAGTGTGTCCTAGCACGCAGGAGCCACGCGATCGTCAGGGAGGACTTCTCTGGATGGCTGGGTGAGCTGCAGACACGCGGGGCCTCTGTGCTTCCACAACGCATGTGTAAACATAGGATGCGGGAACCAGTGATACAGAGAGAACGTGTCTGCACCTTGGTCAGGTGCGGTGGGAAGAGGATGGGTGGTTCTCCTACAGCCTCGACACCAGGAGTAGGAGGAACAGAGGGGACATTAAGCAGGGTGGCTCCCCCGGGGCAGGGACTGGGACAGCTGATGGGGCCCCAGGGGTGCCCAGACCTGTTACTTCATGGGCACCCGCCTCAGCAGGTCCTTGGAGATCTGCGTGTGTGGCTGATTTCAGGCCCCTCCTGAGCTGAGGATGTCCTGGGAGAGCTCCGTCTCTGACACAGAAAAGTATTCTTTTATCTGAGCCTGGATCTGTAGGTAATTGAGGTGTTCTCCCCTTGCTGACAACAGGAGAGAGGAGGAGAGGAGGTGAGATCTAGGCAGTGTGGGTGAATCTCATTCCTCCCTGCAAGGTGGCTCGCTTGTTTTAAAATGATGAAGAACCCAAGGCAGGGGGCAAACTTCCGTTCAATGCAAATAACTAAATGGTAGCCCTAAAAGTTCCTCTTTCATGGGGATTTTGAGAAATTTTTGAAAAAGAAAAAAAGAACCACCAGTAATTCTTAAGCCTCTAATAGTAAGGCCACCTCTATTCTGCACGGTCCCTTTTGCTCTTTGCCTTCATGTTGCACGTTTGCACCATGGTGATGACAACATTCGTGACACCCAGAGTTGTGCCTTTGTAACTGTCTCCCAACCAGTCCATCCCAAAGGAGATCAGTCCTGGGTGTTCACTGGAAGGACTGATGCTGAAGCTGAAACTTCAATACTTTGGCCACCTCACGTGAAGAGTTGACTCCTTGGAAAAGACCCTGATACTGGGAGGGATTGGGGGCAGGAGGAGAAGGGGACGACAGAGGATGAGATGGCTTGATGGACATGAGTCTGAGTGAACTCCAGGAGTTGGTGATGGACAGGGAGGCCTGGCGTGCTGCGATTCATGGGGTCGCAAAGAGTCGGACATGACTGAGCGACTGAACTGAACTGAACTGGTCTCCGGGAAGACTCTTGTTTTTCCATTTGCTCATGGATCTTTTTACTGCAAGGGGATCCACTTACCACCATCTGTGGAACACCCCAGGGCTTATCACAGTGACTGTGGGGTCTGGGGCTTTCCTTCCTTCTGGAGAGAAACAGGCCTGGGAGCACCCCTGCCAGCTCATCAGGATGAAGGATGCTCCTGTCATGTGTGTTATTATTATGCGTTATAATGAGGGCCCACCTGCCCTGGATAAATCCATTTTAATCAGCAAGAAATAAAGCAGGGCATAGATTTCCTTAGAAACTCTGGAAAAAGAGGGTTTCTGGACGCATCCTCTGAGCCTTCTGTGAGGAGGACAAAGAGAAGGCTGAGGCTGGCTCTGATGTGGAAGTTCTCCTCTGGGCTGCTGGCTGTGCCGACAGAGGCCCGGATGCTCAGCACAGATGCAGAGACCGCCCGCAGCCAGCCGCATTCTGGGCTCCCTGGGAGGTCGGCCCAGGGCCACCTCTCTGTCCTGGAAACATCTGAGCAACCCTGGAGCTTCACATGGAATGTGGAATACAGGGGAATTTTCAAACACTGTGTCATCCTTCCAAACCCTGGGGTTTGAGAGTCTCAGATCTAAAATCACATGAGTCAAAAATACACTTTTTTGCTCAAACAGCTTAGCACATTTGAAAGAGGACTCTGACCCTAAACTTGCGACATAAAGTTTTTATGACTCGGGGCTGCATTTGGTGATATTTGCTTTGTTGTGTTCAAAGCAATAAGAGACATTTTTATTAGCGGCGTGGTTCCCATTTACTGGGTTTCTATTTACTCTGCAAGATCTAATTCTGTATTGTCATTCCAAGAGCAACGCCACTGGAATTCAATCACTAGGATTGTGAATTTCCTCAAGCAACTTCTATTTAGTCAAGGCCAGAAGCTCAGTAGGTGGTAATAAATATCAAAGTACAGGATGGTTGAGGAAGCAAAGTAAGAAGCCCAAATCAAATATGATTATTGATCAACACTGAACGGTCTTAATCATCCCTATGCTAATTCTAGATACACATAGTGGCTTTTTTACCACATGACTACATAGACATTTTTAGCTGAGAAAATACATTGAGGAATTCAAAATGGAAATCTTTGGAGAGCAGCAAATAAATAAAAATACAGCAAAAGGCACAGAATAGAAAATGCAGCACATTCTTAAAAGCGTGAGATAGCTGGTGACAGAGTTGGGTAGAAACTCTTCAAATGTTCAACATGGCACTACTTTTTAAAGAATTTTGAAAGCAAAATACCCTCACCATAAAAACAAAACCCTAAACTATAACACATTAAGATCAATTAGGCAGTCTAGCCTGTTAGCAGGTTGATGGATTATCCACAGTCTTCTGTTATAGCCCAAGAACTGCTAAGTCACTGATTGAGAAGCTCAGTCACTTAGAAGAGAACTAGGCTGTGTCTGATACAGCACAAACTGTTTCAAGCTCTAAACTAAATAAGTGCAAGGGTAAAGTTCTTGTCCAGGGTTTTGAGAACAAAATAACAAAGAGCTCACCACCCAGTTCTACAAGGGTTAGGTCACGTCTGTGTCCCAGTGACCCATGGATAGCATACCCTGAGGGGGAAATCAGCTTGGAAAACAGGATGAGGCACTGTGTGCTTTGGGTGAACAGGCCCTCAGGTAGATAGATGCACACCTCGGGAAGAATCTCAATGAATCAGATTCTCTCCTCTTTCCCATACATAGAAAAGGACTAAAATCATTAACTTGAGATGTCTGTTCTTTGTGATCAGCAATACTCTTTTCCCCAAGATGTGGTGCTTGACTGCATATATTTCCCAGTCAAAAATGATCAACTGGGTTTTCTCCTATTCTTTGAGCAATTTCCTTAGAGCTGAGTGAATGGCTGTCTCCCATGCTATAGTTCTCAGGAAGATCCTAAATAAAACTTAACTCACAAAAACAAAACAAAACAAAAAAGATCAGTTAGACAGTCTTTCTTGCCCCTTCACTGTGGAAGAAATCCAACCCTGGATCCTTCCCTGTTACTTCTGATTTCAGTGACCTACAACATTCATCTTTACCTTGTTGCATTCTGTAACTGTATGTACTAAGAGCCAGTTTCTGCTCATTGCATCTAGAAGTGAAAATGAATAAAGAGCATTAAGAACATTCTGGTCCATCACCCTCAGCAGAAAGACAGTGACCCTCCCTGTCACTGGGGAGAAGTTGGCGGTTCCCCTGACTCCACTGTGCTGTTTGAAGGAGGCTGTTTCAGGCCTCAGTCAAATAGTTCTGCTTTTTCACCTTCCTTCAGTTACTCAAAATGTGACATATTTTAGTTTGCTTAACATGGGATGATGTCTTTCTTGTTTAGCAATTTGTTTTTTCCAGAATTTTTAACTGCTTTAAAAATGTATTTAAAAAGTTTATTTTCTTATCATGGAGGTTTAGAGCATCTAATCTGATTTCTATGAGATGGAGTCTGCTTTGTTCTTGCAGACTTTCTTCTCAGAACCTTCTGACTTCTTCTTCTCACCTGACTGGATCATCTCCCAGGTTCCTTACACAGCTACCCTACCTGTCATGGTGGGGCCCCTTTCACTACACATCTGGTTTAGTTCTGCTGCTTCTTGGACCAGGTCTTCTCATTAAACACCTTTTCTGCTTTAGTGGATTACACTGCCTCTCTCACTCTCCCCCTTTTTTCTAAATTAAGAAAGGAGATAACTTTCTGTGTCCTTACATGTCTGAAAATGTCTTTATTTGGTTCAAGATTCCAGGTAAAAGCTGTTTCCCTCAGACACTTGAAGGCAACTGTCCCACGGCCTTCTAGTGTTGACAACTCCTATCTGATAACAGTGATCTCCTGACTCTTTGTTGATAACACATCTTTTCTCTCTGGAAGCTTTTACAATCTTCTCTTTGTCCTTGATGTTCTGAAATCTCAGTTCACTTCAGTTAAGTCACTCAGTCGTGTCTGACTCTTTGTGACCCCAAGAACCGCAGCACACCAGGCCTCCCTGTCCATCACCAACTCCCGGAGTTCACCCAAAGAGAATATGCATTTGTGGCTCTTTTTCATTTCCCCGTTTCTCAGTTCTAATCTGGTCTTTCCATATGAAGGTGTTTTAATTCAGCTCTGAGGAATGTTCTTCTGTTACTCCCTGGATCATGTCCTCTTCTTGGATTTCTTGGTTCTCCCTAAGTCAACTTGTTTGAGCAGATGGATATTGCTTCCCCTAGATTGATTGTCCATATCACTCAGTTTTTATCTCACCTTTTCTATTCTTATGTTTTTAGCCTATATTACAGGATACTTCCTCAACTCTTCCTTTAAATCCTATTGAATTTTTAACTTTAGCAACTGTATTTATAATTTCCAAGAAATCTTTCTTGCTCTATTCTTCTTTCTCTTAACAGCTCTTTCTTATTTAATGAAAAACATATACTCAAGTCTAAGGGTTTTTATTAGATTAAAAACCAATTTCTTTTGTTCCATATCCTCCAGGGTTAGTTGTGGGGTTTTCTGTTGTCATTCATCTTGGTTCTTCTCTTTTAGGCTGTTCGTTTCCTCTACATGTCTCATGACCCCGCTTGTCCGAGTCATCTGTATGCGATTAGCTTGATCAGTGCACATGGCTGACACTAGTTTCCTCTGTGGTTGTATAGCTTGCCCTGGGAGGGCTGACTGTGAACTCTGTGCATAATGGGGTGTGTGTGTGTGTGTGTGTGTGTGTGTGTGTGTGTGTGTGTGTGAGGGGGGGGGAGGGGGAGGAAGAGGTGGAGAAGGAGAGGGAGAGGTGGGGAGGGAGGGACACAGTGACTCATTTCAGGATGCACAGACAAGCTGTCCTGCCCAGTTCTCCTGGACCTCCAATTCCTTGAGATCAGATCTGCCCCATGTAGTTTCAAGAGGAAACTAGCCCTCAAGAGGACTTTGAGTAAGACAATTATTAACTAATAAAAGCAAAACCAAACAAAAAAGTTCTTATTGTTCATTAAGGGCCTATTCTGAGCCAGATGTTTTATAACTGATTTATTTCCATTTATCTTATTAAATTCCCCAAACCACTCTATCTTTCCATTTTAGAGGCAGGGAAAAACTCAAAGACTGTACGACACCTGCTCAAGTTCACACATGTGGGATGTGGCAGAGCCAGAAGAAGTTCTCAGTAGCCCCAGACCCTTGCTTTTTCTGGCACTGCTTCCACATTTGTTTGAGGCCAAAGGAACAGATAGTAGATTCCAGAAATCTATAGTCACTACCAAATGCCCTCACCTTATCACCTCTGTGCTTTTTGTTTTATAAATTCATAGTGTAGAGAATTATATTCAATATAATCTTCAGATCTGAGCTTGAAGAGAAATAGCTTTCTTTTGAGATGTATAGTTATACAACAAAGCCTCCGTGATAACATGGCTGGGGAGGTAGGTGGGCTGGTTAGTAAAGAGTTTCTGAGGAGGACTTATCCCTCCCATAAGCCAAACAGACCCCTGGCTTCAGAGTTGGGTCTTATCCACCCCATGGGGACTTCTGGTTCTCCAAACACAAGAGGGCAAACATACACAGCACACAGCACACAGCTGGGCTTGCTCTGATGGCCCAGGTCAGAGCTCTCGCTAAAGTCGGCAGTGGCACCGTCACCTGCAGTCGTCCTGACTCACAGCGGCTAAGTCCCAGGCGGGCCGCCCACCAGCCTCCTAGAGCACTAAGCCTGATCCTGCCTTTGCTCAAAGGCCCTGTGCTCCTGGAGAGAACCAGCCATCAAGAGGCCAAAACACATCCAGAGCAGCCGGCCCCCTGCCCCACAGGGACAAACCCTGCAGATGTTCATCTCTGTTGTGACACTCTCGAGCCACGGTCCCAGGAACTTCCTGCCACCCACAAGCAGTACCTTGTGGACCTAAGAGCTAATGCAGGAAACCAAAGAGGACCTGGAGGGCCTTATCATGGACTAGCAGCTACTGAAAATAACCCCTGTGGTCACACAAATGCCCTAAAATCTGTTCATGCTTTGAGTTACTAAGGATCACAGCAGCCTTGGGAGGCAAGCAGAGCCCGGGCATCAGCCCATCTTACAGATAGGCAAACTGAGGCTTGGCAGTGAGTATATTAGTCAAATTCCTCTAAGGGCGTAAAAGAACAGCCTGGGAAGTTAATTTTCTCCACTAATTCCATTTCTACATTGTGATCCAGAAGGTGTCTTCAAGTCCTTCAAAGTGTGTGAGGCTTCAGTGAACCTGGTCAAGCTTGCCAGCTCCTCTTTGCTAGTCTCAAATCTTTCCCGTTCCTCCCCTGGGGCCCAGCTCCAGCTGCACCAGCACTCCAAGGATCTTCCCAACATGCCCTGCTCATGGGACCTAAACCCCTTCAAAAGGCCTGTCCCCTACCAGGCTGGCAAACAGAGGACACACTGAGACAGGCAGAGGAGGGCAGAGGTGCAGACCAGTATTCAGCTGCAAAGTTCCCTTGGCTTTCAAAACTCTGAAATGGGGGCAAAATTCTAGCCGGGTCTGAGGATTTCCCAGAAGAAAGCAGGCAAGGCAGTCCCTGGTGCTAGACAGTGGGAGCTAATAGGAAGTGTCCGGTAGTTGAATTTCCATTCAGGGGCATTTGTGGTTCTCTGCTCAGTGGCACCCCGTTGTCCCACCCCCTCCCCTACACCCCACCTCCCACACCGTACTCTATTCTATGAATGCATGGAACGTGAAATCACCAAGTCTGAAGATGGAAGATGGAATGTGTTAGCTGCAGCTAGAGACAGCAATGAATTTTACAAATAGCTTTCTAGAAGCCCTCATTCAAGTTCACAAATCAGGCCCATAACAACCCCAATTCTACATTCCCGCAGATAGAGACTGCCGGCTTCTCATTTCTGGTGAGGCCATTTGTCTTGGGCCTAATCTTGTTCACGCAGCGTGGGAGGCTCCAACTGATCCCAAATTTCCCCAAATGCCTCAAAGTGTGGAGGATAGAGACCCTTCTTCGCCTCGGAAGGGGCCCCAGCTGGAATTCCTGCTGAAATGCAGGAATCATGGGGTGTCATTGCCAGTAAGGATGGGGAGACCAGCAAGTTTAACTCCTCCCTCAAGAACAAGGAGCCCAAGGCTGGGTTTTACCCAAAGTCATGGCCAGGGGAGGAGGACAGTCTTTCAAAATGATAGCTGGTGCTTTTTCATTTTCAGTAAATTATTTTTTCTCCTATATTCTTTCACCATTAAAACTAGACCCAAGGCTGAGCATTACAGCCTCCGGGGAGGGATTGGAGCACAGAGCACAAAGGTGTCAAATTTTTGGCTCCTAGCGGAGACAATTTTCTGGAAACTAAGGCTCTCAATTTGCAGAAGACAGGCTTTCTGAAAAATAATTTATTTCTAAAGCTCTAAAAGCTTGACTTTTAATAGCAAGAAATAAAGCTATGGAGTTCATAAAATGTGGAGCATAAGTGTCTGAGCTGGGGAGGATATGTGGGAATCCAAGGGCTCGTTTTCCCTCCCGGGAGGAGATCGAGTCACCGGACTGGGAGAGGAGAGGAGAGGAGGTCAGGGCCCTGACACCAGAAAGGCTGTGTTTGGGTCCCTCTTCTAGAGGGGGTTGGTGTCTTATGGCCCCTTTCCTGGGAGGAGATGATCAAAACCCCATAAACACTGGTGGGGGTCCCAGAAGATAGGAGACCTGTGCCATGGGAGAGGGGCTGCAAGTCTGCTAGATTAGACAGGTCCTGGGTCTAGCTGGGAGTGGGAGCTGGAGGGCAGAAGGGCTGTGGGGTGTCCTTGAGGGTAAGTCTGTAGGCAGGAGCAGGACCTTGTCAGCTGGAGGTCCCCACCTTACTTCCCATGACTTTCAAGTCCAATAGATCTAAATTTACCCATGGTCTGCCTCCTCCACTTCCTTGTGGAGGGAACAGTAGCTGATTAGTGTCTTCATCTGAAAAGTGGGGACAAGTAACAGGGCTGACCTCACTGGGTGGTCCTGAGGATTAAGTGAGATGATACATGCAAAGTCCTTAGCACGGAGCCTGCCACAGAGAAACTGCCTGAGAAACGTCGTTCTTATTATTGTTTCTAACAACACCACGCTGGCTTTGAAATCAACTCACTTAAACAAGCGGAACCAGGGAACTCCTGCAAGCAGGCTAATTAAGACATCTAAGTCATCATCATCTTTTCAATAACTGCCTGTTAAAGCCAGGCTGCAAGGGCTTGTGGGGTTTGTAATCATATTCACTGAAAGCTCAGAAGAATTCTCTCAAGTTCACAGGCCAAATATGAAACGCATCTTGTGACAACTTCACTCTTCTTTGCAGAGGAAAGGCTGGGGTGTAGAGCCTGCCTTTGTGTGAGCATCACAAGCCCAGAGAGAAGCACGGGGTAGTCCTGAGGGGAAAAGAAACAATGCTCTTCTAACTGCCAGATATTGAGTGCAAGGTTGCTCCTCCTCTTGGAAGCCTGTGTGTAGGTACATACAGGTGTTGTGCATGTATGCACACACACATGCATATGGGTTTCTCTGTGTTCCTCCTCTTCGCTGTGGCCCCAGCTCTCTGAGGATCTTCCAATAATACAGAAACCCCTGACCGATAGGACACAACCTCACTGCACCGAAGAAACTAAGAGCCCAGCCAGCACAGCTCAGCACTCTGAATGGTAAGGCTGCGATGCCCGCTGAGTGGTCATACCACAAAAGACCCACTTTACGGGGTGGACTGTATCTTTGTTCATCCTTGGAGAGAGTGTCACATGTCTTCCAAGGGTGACTGTTATTGGAAGCACTGAAGTACAATCCCTGGAGGACAGCGTGGCTGTGCTGAGCCATGGTCAGCCTCTCTTGGCCTCCTGCCCAGCAAAGACTCACTGTTGCAGGCAGGGCCCACGCTCTGTCCACACAGGAGGGTCTTCCCTCCAGGCCCAGGCTCTCAGGCTTGACCACCTCTCTTGGTTGTCCCCTGCACCCTTCTTTTTCAAGGTTTCTCCCAAGGCTTGGGTTCCTGTTTTCATTTCTGCAGTCAAAAGCTCTTCACCATCAGCAGACTTCCCTGGTGATCCAGTGGCTAAGACCATGCTCCCAATGCAGGGGGCCTGGGTTTGATCCCTGGTCAGGGGACTAGATCCCACATGCTGCAACTAAAGATCCCACGTGCTACAGCTAAGACCTGGCACAGCTAAATAAATATTAAAACAAAAGTGTTTTGTTTTTTTTTAGAATCTCTTCAACATCAGTTAAGATTAAACTTGCTATAGCAGAAATCAACACACCACTGTAAATCAACTATACTTCAATAACATTTTTTAAAAAGATTAAATCTACTGTGATTGGAAGCCCCAAACAGTGACTTAAACATAAGTTTTTGTCATTCATCTTTTTCACGTAAAAGAATCCAGAGGTAGGAAACTCAGAGCTGGGTTGGTGTGTCCACTAGCTTGTCACAGATCTGGAGTCATCCCAGTTCACCGTCCCCTGTCCCCTTGGTGTGACCCTTGGCTTCATGGTCCCAGATTGAGCTAGAGCCTCAGCCACAATATCATCCTTCCTGGAAGCAATGTGGGTGAAGGGGAGGGCACAACCCCTCTACTGTAATCAGCTTTCTGGAAATCTCACATAGCCTTTCTGCTTCATCCCATCGGGCAGAACTTATTTGAAAGGCCAACTGAGTGATGAGGAAGGCCAGGAACATAGCCTTTTGTCTGAATGGCAATGTGTCCATGTAACTTTGAGATTTGTTACTGAAGAAGGAGGTGGGAGAAGATATTTGAAGGCAGCTATCAGTTGCCTGTCCTATGGAAATTTTTTATTTTGGTGAGCAAAGGGAACTGGACACAGACCTCTCCACCTCCCCTCACTGCATTTCCACTCCCAATCTCCAAGGCTACCTTGCAGTTTTTAGTAGTATTACATTGTGCTCTAGCATCTACTGTTGTCCTCTGCCAGGCTAAGAATTTCTCCTTTGTAGATAATATAGCTTTTTAATCTCTGGCTGCTCTTTTCTCATTGTCTCTGGTGGTCTACAGTTTTATTATTATTTGTTTAATCTTGGATCTACTTTTATTATCTTGCCTGGAACTTGCTGTACTTTCTCAGTCTGAAGATTAAATTGTTTCTTCAATCCTGGAAAATCCCCTGCCATTATCTTCACACATTGCTTCTCTTTCATTCTCATTGTTATCACCTTCTGTGACTCTTATTAGATGTGTATTGGATCGTTTTATTCGGTTATTCATATTTTAGCTGCTGTTTCCAATTTTCCTTATCTCTTCATGCTGCATTTTTGGTTATTTCTTCAGCTGTTTTCCAAGTCATTAATTTTCTCTTCAGCTGTCTAAACTATATTTTAAATCCTTAGACATAATGGCAATTAAAATTTTTTTCTACTAGCTCCATTTGGCTCTTTTTAGAGTATTTAGTTCTTTCAGGATGATCTAATCTTTCTTATATCTTTAAATATTTAATATACTTTAAAAAGTTATATTTAAAACATGTTACATAAGTGTATAATTTAAAGAGCCCAATAGTTTCTTAAGGCATCTTATGAAAACAGCAAGCCTTTGTCCCTTTCTTTAATTTTCCTTTCCTAGAGGAAATCCCTTTTAGCATTTTTACTTGGTTATTTTGGAATTAACCTAAAAAACATTCAAATTTTTTTTTTTTTTTTTTAGTGTTAGGCATTATCCATTAACTTTCCAGTATGAAAGATGAGAATTTAGTTCTTTTTTTTTTGGCATAATTCTTCCCCCATCCTCACTATAGAAAATCACCGTCCTGTCTACCCTTCCTCCCAGTAGAAATGTATTTCAGTTAGCTCAATGTTTGGTGTTTATGTTATTAGGCTTTATAAAGGCTATTCACAGCCAAGCCAAGAAGTGCTCTCTGGTCCATGGGAGGAGGAGCTTGGAACTTTTCTTGAATTTTCTTTTTTTGTTTTTACTCTGGAGATAATTTTTGGTGACTCTGGAGATAATGGTGACAAACAAACAACCCATCTGCAGAAGAGAAAACAAAGGTCTGCAGGTGGGCTGGAGCCAGACTGCCTCCCCAGCCTGAAGGGTACATGTTGGGTCCCTCCTACATCCCAAAGGAGGCAAGGCTGTGCTCCGGGCTCCCTGGGGTTTGGTGAGAGGGTGTGTGGGGCATCCTTTCTCGATGGCAACGACGTGCAGTGAGAATGCAAGTCCCGCATGGATACCCTGAAGGGCCGATACTTGATAGATGGGGGTGGGGCAGCTGGAGCCACAATAGGGCAGGTTAACGCTTCCTGGAAGGCTTTCTTTGGAAAGTTGCCTCCTGACAGTATTGCAGTGGAGACTGTGAGGAGTGGTATGTGCGTGCGTGTGCACACACGCACACACACGCACACACATACACCTGAAATAACTTCAGAAGCGGAAGAAGCATGCTGTCTGCTGGGACTTTGCTGGCCTCAGGTGTCACCAGATTCCTAGTATTTAGTTCTTTCCAGAGGCAACAGGACCCCCAAACATGCTGGGTAGGGCAGGGAGCACTGTCCCCCTTGTTGCCTCTCCTGCTGAGGATGAGTCAGAACCAGAGCTATGACCAACAGGAGCAGAGGAACAAGGGGTGGGCTTTAGAGAACAGGGGGCCCTGCCATTCTGCACTGTGTACAGGCTTATGGGGCTGGGGCTGGTCTGGGCTCTGCTCCCACTGCATGGCCTCAGGCAGCTCACACATCCTCTCAGAACCTTAGTTTGTCCATCTGAAAAATAACTCCTGTTATGCAGGACTACCCTCAGGATTGAGAGAACTGATATCAGGAAAACAGAGCAAAATAAAGCAAAGCGTGGAAAGCTTGTAATGCCACCCCAGAGTGATGGGCAGCTCTTACCAGGCTGGAAAGAGAGAAGGAGCTAAAACAACTCACACTGATAAGCCACTCCCAAATGACCCTCCTGCTCAAATGGAAACATGATCGGAGGTTCCCTAAAAGGGTCCCCGTGAACGTGTATGGAGCAGGATGGGGATTTGTGGAGGAGACGTGGTGATTGCCCAGCTCAGCCCTCCTGGCTGAGTATGCCTGGAAGCTGTGAGATGGGAAGGATGTCATGGAGACCCATGGTGATCTGGCCCAGGTGCCTCTGCCTGCGGACCCACAGCAGCCCTGTGGTCACTCAGTCTCTGGCTTTGTCCATTACTACTGGGTATGGATTCATTTTTACCTCCCCAGGGAGACCACATAAAGTCCTTGTGCACAGGCTGGACTCATCCCTGCTACATCCCCAGATGGAGCTGCAGAGAGCAGGCCAGCGACCAGCTGGGCACTGGGCAGGTAATCGATGAGACCACCTGTAGGTATTAGTATAACTAAGTGGGCATGGCACCCGCCCTCTAGCTGATGGTGTGACAGCCTTGTAATCCAAAGGTCATGGCTGTGTCCCCTGCAGATCTCACATCCCTTACACCTGACCTACAGTCCCAGGAGCACTATGTTTCCACCAAATGAACAGACTGACGGCAGCCAAGTGATGGCAGCAGTGCGCGTGCGTGTGCAGGTGTGGGCAATGTCACCACCCGTGCTGCTGTGAGCCTCACACCTGCCTGGTACCTGCTGGCTCCTGTCATGCCGACTGTGGACTCTGTCCACTGCTAATTGAATTTAGGAAGCCCCACGGTTAGCAGCAGTTAGGCTCTGGCTGTGATGTAGACTTTACTGGTCCTGAGCAGCTGTTAGTAAGTAGCTTGCATGTGAAAAGACTGGAAATACAGAATACCAGTCACAGGCGGTAGCAGCCTCTGCTAGACGTTTATCCAAAATAGTTGAGGGAGCAGGGGTCTAGACGCCTCAGCAGTCTAGTTCACAGATATTCCCAGACGGCTTATCAAGTTTCGAAGAGAGAAAACAAATATGCGATATTTAGCATGGAACTAAGCTGAATGTGACTGAATCTTTCTTCAGGCTCAGGAGGCAAGCCAAACTCTAGTGGAAACTGAGAACCAGCATTAACAATGCCAAATTTAGTTGTAAAAGAAGATCCCAAATCAAATCCTTCAGCTATTTAAGTTTTAATGGCCAAGAAGGGGTTTCTAATCCCTTATTTCAGACTCAGCATTTCCTTTCCATGTGGTCTGAGGTCCTGCTTGTACTCCTGGGGCCTTGAAACTGACACTCGTGGCTGTGGCCTGGTCTGTGGGAGGAGGTGTCAGGGACTGTCTGATGGTCACCGAGGGCATGTGTCCAGGCCTCCTGGGTGGCATTTTATCTTTTAAGAGAAAGACTCTCAAGGCCTTTCATAGAGGCTTGGGAGCTGGGGGGTCCCCAGGGGCCGTCAGGGTCATGGAAGCCAGGTATGACTCTACCTAAATCCTCTCTGCAGCCAAGAGCTCAGGGGGTCCTGCTAAAGAGGTCTTCATGCTTAAAAGACAACCTTGTTGAAAATGACTACCATCCAAAGCAATCTAGAGATTCAGTGCAATTGCTATCTAATCACCAATGTCATTTTTCCCCACAGAATTTGAACAAAAAAATGGTACAGTTTGAATGGAAACACAAATGACTCCAAATAGCCAAAGTGATCTTGAGAAAGGAAGATGGACCTGGAGGAATCAGGCCCCCTGACTTCAGACTATAATACAAAGATACAGTCATCAAAACATTTTGGTACTGACTCAAAAACAGAAATATAGATCAACGGAACAGAATAGAAAGTCTAGAGATAAACCCATGCACCTTTGGTCACCTAATCTATGACAAAGGAGGCAAGAATATACAATGGAGAAAAGACAGTCTCTTCAATAAGTGGTGCTAGGAAAACAGACAGCTACATGTAAAAGAATGGAAGGAGAATACTCCCTATAACCACACACAAAAATAAACTCAAATAGTTTAAAGACCTAAATGTAAGGCCAGGTACTACAAAACTCTTAGGGGAACACATAGATAGAACACTCGTTGACATAATTGCAGCAAGTTCTTTTTCATCTACCTCCTAGGGTAGTGAAAATAAAAACCAAAATAAACAAATGGGATCTAATTAAACTTAAGAGTTCTTGCACAGCAAAGGAAACCATAAACAAAGTGAAAAGACAAGCTTCAGAATGGGAGAAAATATTTGCAAATGAAGTGACCAACAAGGGATTAATCTCCAAAATAAACAAACAACTCATGTAGCTCAATATCAGAAAAACAAACAACCTAATTTAAAAAATGGGTGGAAGATCTAAATTATCATTTCTCCAAAGAAGACATACAGAAGGCCAAAAAGCACATGAAAAGATTGTTAACATCACTAATTATTAGAGAAATGCAAATCAAAACAATGCTGCTGCTGCTAAGTCACTTCAGTCGTGTCTGACTCTGTGCAACCCCATAGACGGCAGCCCACTAGGCTCCTCTGTCCCTGGGATTCTCCAGGCAAGAACACTGGACTGGGTTGCCATTTCCTCCTCCAATGCACGAAAGTGAAAAGTGAAAGTGAGGTCACTCAGTCGTGCCCAACTCTTAGCTACCCCATGGACTGCAGCCTACCAGGCTCCTCCGTCCATGGGATTTTCCAGGCATGAGTACTGGAGTGAGGTGTCATCTTATAGCAGTCAGCATGGCCATTATCAAAAATTCTACAAACAATAAATGCTGGAGAGGGTGTGGGCAAAGGGAACCGTCCTACACTGTGGGTAGAAATGTAAATTGATACAACCATTATGGAGAACAGCATGGAGGCACCAAAAAAACTAAATATAGAACTCCTGTATGATCCAGCAATCCCACTCCTAGGCATATATCTGGAGAAAACCACAATTCAAAAGACACATGCACCCAGTATTCCCTGCAGCACTATTTACAAGAACCAAGACATGGAAGCAACCAAAATGTCCATCAGCAGAGGAATGGATAAAGAAGATACGGTACATATATACCATGGAATATTACTGAGTCACAAAAAAGAATGAAACCACATCATCTGTAGTGCCAGGGATGGACTGAGAGATCATACTGTCAGTCAGACAAAGACAAACATCACATGATATTGCTTATATGTGGAATGTAAAAAATGTATACAAATGAACTTTTCTACAAAAGAGAAATAGAATTACAGACGTAGAAAACAAACTTAGGGTTACCAGGAGCAAAAGGGGAGAGGGATAAATTGGGAGATTGGGACTGACACATAAATATATATACTGACACTACTATATAAAGTTAGTTGCTCAGTTGTGTCTGACTCTTTGCAATCTTATGGACTGAACCTTGCCCAGGCTCCTCTGTCCGTGGGATTCTCCAGGCAAGAATACTGGAGTGGGTTGCCATTTCCTTTTCCAGGAGATCTTCCTGAACCAGGAATCGAACCTGGCTCTTCTGCATTGCTGCTGCTGCTGCTAAGTCACTTCAGTCGTGTCTGACTCTGTGTGACCCCATAGACGGCAGCCCACCAGGCTCCCTTGTCCCTGGGATTCTCCAGGCAAAAACACTGGAGTGGGTTGTCATTTCCTTCTCCAATGCATGAAAGTGAAAAGTGAAAGTGAAGTCGCTCAGTCATGTCCGACTTTTAGTGACCCCATGGACCGCAGCCTACCAGGCTCCTCTGTCCATGGGATTTTCCAGGCAAGAGTACTGGAGTGGGGTGCCATTGTCTTCTCCACTTCCGCATTGCAGGCAGATTCTTTACTGTATGAGCCATCATAAAGCAGATAAGTAATAAGAACCTGCTGTATAGCATAGGAAACTTTACTCAGTAACTCTGTAATGGCCTATATGGGGAAATAAAAATCTAAAAGAAGAGTGGATATATGTGTATGTATAACTGATTCACTTGGCTATATACCTGAAACTAACACAGCATTATAAATCAACTACATTCCAATAAAAATTCAAAAATTTATTCCTAAATAAAAAGTTTATTAAAAATGAAAAAAAGAGATAGTCTTAAAAAGTAGACATGGGGGTATGTTATTTATGTTCCAAATTCTTATTTACCATAAATTCAATCACAAATACATACCAGGTGTCTATTTTGTGCCAGACCCCAGGAACACAGCTGGGACATCGCCAGCTCTGGGTGCTTTGGTTATTCCCAGGTTGGAGCTGAACCTGGATTTGGGGATGATGTCTGGAGGGCCACGTGGAAGAGGTATGTAGAGGGTGCACTGAGAGAAAGAAGCACGGCACAGTGCGTCTGGGTGGCCAAGGCTAGGTGCTGACCTGTGGGGAGAGGCCAGACCAGAGAGGACAAGTTGGAGGCCCCCCAGCAAATTTCAGGGGACTCCTCAACCTTCTCCAGGTGGAAATGCAGGAGACTACAAACCACTCTGTCGGTAGCAGCTGCAGGGGATGCCAGGAGACTAGAAACTTAAACCAAAAAAGCAGTAAAGAGCCCACCATCATGGTTCCAGGCTGCTTTACATCTGCCTTCTGGCCTGCCTCACTGGGAACCTCAAGCCTATGTGGTCTTTTCAAGAAGAGCCCCCTTGAAGCTTCCTCTAGGACTCTGATGAGGATGCGAGGCATGCAAATGAGACCCTCAGACCACATCACACAGCTTCTGGTCTGGGACAGTCCATCCCAAAGTGCACTCGCTCACATCTAAACAAATGAAGGGACCCTTATCTCCCTGTTAAATTTCAGGTCCGTTTTATGGTTCAAGGCAAGAAGGCATGCAGAGACCATCTAAAGCTGCATCGGTCTTGGAGTCCGAGAGCTCAGGTGGCCTGAGTGTGGAGCTAGGATGCATGGGGATCAGAAGGCAACCTTCAGGTAGAAACTGGCAAGATGCTGGCCAGGGGTCCACATCAGACTGCTGTTAGGTATGTGAGGAAAGACAGCATTTGAGATTGGCACTGTAGCCTCAGGTCAGGGCTAAGAAGAGCACACGTGATGGTTTGGGTAGTTTCTCACTTCCTTCCAGTCTGCGGGGTCCTGTATCCCTACCCCTCTCCTGGCAGAAAGTCCTGCTGCTGTCTGTCTCCTCCAGACTGGGTGTTCTCTCCTCTCTCCTGGATGGATCCTTAGTGCCCACTCCCAGGATATGCCGATGAGTAATCACACAAAGAACCAATTTGCAAGAAGTAAAATAGGTCCATGGACCCGGTTGGGAGCCAGGGAACCACTTTCTAGCTGTGTTTGGGTTGTCGCCATTTTATAAAATGCAGTTTAGAAGGTGCTGATTTCAGCGACAGCTTTAAGCTCTGTCTGACATCATCCTTTGTTAAGCAAAAATGAATTTCTCCCTTGCCTTCCCAGATGACCTAATGGTAAGAACTGCATCCGCCGCCCCCCACCCCACCCCCGCCCCCCGCCCAATCCTAACCCTCCAGCCTACTCCAGTGCTCTCTCATTGCCTTATTGCCTCCCACAGGCTTCACAGGCTCAGCTGCCTTCACGGGGTTTCTTGCCTGATTCAGTTCTGAAGGTTTGCCTCCCCTAGTCTCACTCTCTACAACCCCCCTTCCCCAGCACGAGGCAGGAGCAGGTGACTTGGGCTCTGAGACACCCACATTGAAGCCCCTAAAGGAAGAGCGTTCTGGGGTCAGTCTTGTCCCAGGCCCTTCCTGAGAACATACCTGCCTTGTCTTCTCCAGCCCCTTCCCACTGCTGGCGACAAGTGGTGGAGAGCCCACGCAGGGGCAGCTCTGCCCAGGATGACCAGTTAGCTGATCGTGGTGTCAGCTCAGCCTGGTAAAGCATGCAGCTGGCCTGGACCCACCTGCATCAGCCAGGGCTCTCCCGCATCTCCCCTGGGGCATGGCCTCTCCCGCTGCTCTCTCTTGGTCCTTCTCTCTCAGGGAAAATGCAGTCATCTGTGGCCGCCTGAACAGACTGCCACGGACTTAGTGACTTAAAACAATACAGATTTATTATCAGACAGAACTGGAGGTCAGAAGTCCAAGATGGATCTCACTGGGCTAAAATTAAGGTGTCAGTGCTTCCACCTTCCTCTTCTGTTTGCAAGGACCACTGGGCTTGCCTGCATAGCCTCCCCATTGCAACAGCCTTCACTTTTTCACACCTGCAAAGTTCCCATCGCCATCTGAGGAGCACAGTCACAGGTCTGGGGATTAGGGTGTGGTACCTTTGGGAATGAGCATCCCTCTGCCTCCCACACTGCCCAACTCAACCCGTCAGCTCCAACACTAACTCAAAAAGTCTCATTAGAGAGATTATGCTTCACATGTCACTTTCTCAAAGGATCAAACAGCAAAGCTTGGACTCTGATAGCAAAGGAGGCCTCACCATGAAAGGGCACTGCTGGGAGGACGAGGGGGGCCCAAGCTCTCTCCCTGTGACCCCTGAGGCCATGCATAGACACCCCAAGTTCACTCAGGTGATGATTCCTTTCCAGCTAGGGTTTCATCTCTTCTCAGGGTCTGGCCTGACCTGAGCACCACAGCTAGAGAACCCATGTGCCACCACAGAGGATGCCACGGGCTGCAAGACCCAGCATAGCCAAATAAATAAGTATTAAAAAATACCCAGCTGAGTAAAAGAAGCCAGATACCAGAGAGAACATACTGTATGATTACACTTGGTAGAAGTTTTAGAACTGTCAAAATGAATCTGTAATGATAGAAATCAGGCTAGCAATTGCCCTGGTAGGTGAGGCAACAGACTGAAAAAGGACCACGGGTGTACTTTTTGGGATGATGATAATGTTTCATATCTTCACTGGCATAGTAGTTATGCAGGTATGACGCGTCTGTCAAAATTTCCAAATTGGCCCCTTCTTAATGTTAATATTAGTGTTTTGATTCTTATAGATTTAGAGTACATTATAAGTAAGGGCTTTTCAGGTGGCACTAGAGTCTGCCTGCCACTGCAGGAGACACAAGAGTTGCAGGTTCGATCCCTAGGTTGGGAAGATTCCCTAGAAAAGGAATTGGCAACCCACTTCAGTATTCTTGCCTAGAAAATCCCATGGACAGAGGAGCCTGGGGGCTACAGTCCACTGAGTCACGAAGAGTCAGACATGACTGAGCAACTGAGCAGAGCATGCACAAATGTAAGTAACTAAAGTCTGCTCTCTCCCTGTCTTATTCTGCTTTTAACAGCATTTCTTTACTATTCTTTGTCTTGATGAAAACTTATCTGAAACCCTCTTTCTCTGTTTCTCTGCTGGATGTGGTCTCAGCATTCCTCCTGGGAGTATTCCAGAAGAACTGGAGAGGGTGGCGCAGGTGTAGAGGGTCATGCACTTTCCCTGACTCTCCTGGGTCCTAGATTCAAAACTGCCTGGACAGAGCAGAGTCAGGTGTCCCGAGCTCCAGCCTGCCTCCAGGCCCCTAGGCCCACTCCTTTCTAAATCCCACAACCAGCCACAAAGCAGTTCCAAGCAGAGTAGATTTCTTGCAGTGCTCCATCAGTGGGTGGAGGCTTGGGGCTTCCCCCTCTACCAGATGCAGGTGCTCGAGGGCAAGGCTCCTGGCCCCCCCACTGCCCCCAGCTCCTCCACTGCCAATCATTCAGCTGCATCACAGAGTCCAAGAACAATACTTTCCTGGCATTTTTTTTTCAAACTGTGAACAAGGACTTCGGGTGATTTCCTCCCTACCTGCACCTAACTGTTCTCTGATCTTTTAAAACCTGTTCGATGGTGAGAAAGGAAGAACCAATTGTTTAAGTCAAAGCTGGCTCCATGATCTGACCTTAATGCATGAAAATGTGCTGTGGTCCAATGATCGTTTTATAGAATCTAAATCTGAAATATTCTCACTTCCCATCTGAAGTGAAAAATCATAAATGTTATTATTAGTGTCTCTTAGACTTTGTTTTTCAGGCAATAAAAACTTTTTGCAATAAACCAGCCTTTATTCTTCATGGACAACCTTTAAATTCACTGTTTGATAGACTGGAAAAGGAAACTAGACAAGGTGATACAATCCCCATAGAAAGTTCCTATTGATGTGATTACAGCTTGAGGGAAATAAGAGATGGCACATTTTAAAAAGTAAACTTCTCTTTACATCATCCAATTATGCTCAGTAAAAATAAAAATAAGCTCAAAGAAGAGGCTATGTCTTCAAAATTCACTTTAATTTCAGGCAGTTAAGAGCAGTAATGCATTTACCCTTCAAAAACAATAAATAAACTTTCAGAGTAATTGCAAAGACTCATCTCTTCTGAGATGGCATGTCCCATTCTCTGTCATGTTCCCAGTTATCACCGTGAGTGATACTCCTGCACACAGGGAGTTTAATTGCCATCTTAACTGTGTGTAGCACTTTTTTTTTCCTAAAGCAAAATTTGGGGAATTAAATCTTTGAGAATAAAATGGTTCAATTACAATAACACAACTGTGTATTAACTTTCTTCTCTCCCTGGAGTTTATAAACCTCGGAATTCTGCTCTGAGCAAGAAGCCAATTTTAGAAGTGGGTTAAATGACCCAGAGTAAGAAGAACATCCGATTAACTTTTTTTTCTGGGCCCTTCCCACTGAGACCAAGTCTGAAACATGACTCCTGACCTCTTCTTGCTCTAATAAATTTTCCAAGGAGGGGTTCACATACCAACTATGCAGTGCTGGCCTCTTTCCAGAGATTTTTATTAACTGGATAAAAAGCACTGTGTCTAGAAGAACACCATGCCAGGAATGGGGGCACCTAACCTCTGACCCTTTATCTGTTATCTTGAGACATTATGGTGAATTACACTAAGTTTTCGTATTTATTTGCTGCTCTAATTAAGAAGCATCCTCTTTTCTGTCATCTGCTCTTCCTTTTACAACAAGCAGCAGGCTCTCTAGGGGGTCCTGTGCCCCTACTTTAGTTCATACTTCTCCTTTTCTCCAGCAGCTGTGTTCTGTCTCCCTGAGACCCATTTCACTGTTCCCTGCCCAAGAATCTACAGAGCTCCCCACAGCATTCCACTCATTCACCATGGCCAAAGCTAAAGGCCTGTCTTTCAGGCTTTCCTGCTCTAGCTCCTAATTACCTTCTTTTGCCTCCCACCCCACTCCCCGCCCCCTCAAAAAGTTCCCTGACATTTCTGAGGCTTGGAAAATGTACCCAGATAGCCCTGAGGAGGTCCAAGAGGCTGTCAAATACTTTCTTTCTTTTTTTTTTTAATTATTGTAGTTGATTTACAATGTGTTAATTTCTGCTGTACACTAAAGTGAATCAACTATAGGTATACACATATCCACTCTTTTTTAGATTATTATCCCATATAGGCCATTACAGAGTATTGAGCAGAGTTCCCTGTGTTATACAGTAGGTTCTTATTAGTTACCTATTTTATATATGATAGTGGGTATATGTCAATCCCAATCTCCCAGTCTACAGATTCAATGCAACCCCTGTCAAATGATCATGGCATTTTTCACAGAAGTAGAACAAAAAATTGTACAATTTGTATGGAAATGTAAAGATTCTGAATAGCCAAAGCAATCCTGAGAAAGAAAAATGGAGTTAGAGGAATGAGGCTCCCTGAGTTCAGACTATACTACAAAGTTACAGTCATCAACAGTACCATTTTGGTACTGGCCCAAAAACAGAACTATGGATCACTGGATAGAAAGCCCAGAGACAAACCCACTCACACATGATCACCTAATCTTCGACAAAGGAGGCTGCTGCTGCTAAGTCGCTTCAGTTGTGTCCGACTCTGTGCGACCCATAGACGGCAGCCCAACAGGCTCCTCTGTCCCTGGGATTCTTCAGGCAAGAACACTGGAGTGGGTTGCCATGTCTTTCTCCAATGCAAGCATGCATGCTTAGTCACTTCAGTCGTGTCCGACTCTGTGTGACCCCATGGATAGCAGGCCACCAGGCTCCTCTGTCCACGGGATTCTCCAGGCAAGAATACTGGAGTGGGTTGCCATTTCCTTCTCCAGACAAAGGAGGCAGGACTATACAATGGAGAAAAGACAGTCTCTTCAGTAAGTGGTGTTGGGAAAACTGGACAGCTATATGTAAAAGAATGAAATGAGAACACTCCCTAACACCACACACCAAAATAAACTCAAAATGGATTAAAGACCTAAATGTAAGACTTGAACACTATAAAACTCTTACAGGAAAACACAGGCAGGACACTCTGACATAAATCTCAGCAAGATCTTTTCTGACCCACCTCCTAATGAAAATAAAAACAAATACAAACAAATGGGACCTAATTAAACTTAAAAGCTTTTGCACAGTAAAGAAAACCACGAAGAACCCTCAGAATGGGAAAAAATATTTGCAAACGAAGCGCTCAACAAGGGATTAATTTCCAAAAAACACAAACAACTCATGCAGTTCGATATAAAGGAAAAAAAAAGTCAAAAAATGAGCAAAAGACCACATTCCTACTTGATTAGCCATGTTTCTCCCTAACACTGGTTCTAAGTTGGACAGAACTGCCTCCCAGTGCGTTTTTTTTGGAAATCACTGGAGCATTTTGTATTGTCACAATGACTGGGGTATGGTGGGTGGGGGAGGGTTGCTGTTAGTGTCGAATGGCAAAGAACCTTGGGTGCCAGCCTTTCTGCATTGCACAGGATTGTTCTGCACAACGATGTATTATCACATATCCCCATTTTGGGGGAATGTCTCATTGGGTATCCATGTAGGTGAAAACATAATGATTTAAGCCTAAACCCTAACTCTGATTATACATAAACACAAGATATCTTGTGCATGGTTTTAATATATTTGGAATTTTCCTGGGATAAGCTGTTATGAAAACCAAGGGAAAAGCATACATTGTTTTGCTCGGAACTTTATTAAAAGCTGTTCACCATGACCTCATTGCCAATGGCAACACATGCCTGTGGTGTGAGCCACCAGCTCCATACACCTGAATCAGCTTTGTTTGAGGAGGTTGCTTTCATGCCAACATTGGCTTCCTCATTAAGAATCCTGTTGTGATCTTGCATGAGCACCCACATATTGAAAGGCATAGTGGTTTACTACAAATTACTTCCTTTGTTATTTTTCATTTATATTTCTATCAGCACACCTTCCTTCAAAATTACATGTGTAAGTACATTATCTATAATTTTCATTTCAAAGTAATAAAGGGGGCATTACAAATAATTTGATAAAAAGTGGGCACCAGGTCTGATAGGTCCAGAGTAGGAAATGGCAACCCACTCCAGTATTCTTGCCTGGAAAATCCCATGGACAGAGGAGTCTGGTGGGCTACAGTCCGTGGGGTTACAAAGAGTTGGACACGACTAAGTTCATATGCACACAGGTGTGATACAGCTGACAGCCAGGGCTTAAGATTTGGCAGTGGAACCCAGCAGCCCCTCATGGGACAGGGCCAGGGAGACCTTTGATTGTGTATTTGCTTATGCATTGGTTTCTTAGTTCTCACTCCCCAGCATGAATTGCCTCCTAGGTGATGAGAGGTGCTCTAGCTGCACCCTTGGGGTTTCTTTGATGGGTCCTGGCTCTGAGGTCTTTGGGTCTGCTTGAGTATAAAGGAAGGACAGCTCTCTTCCACCCAAATGGAAAACTGCTGCCCGCCTGGTGCGGGAAGAAGGGACCCAGGTGGGAGCTGTGCACAGGAGGCGTGGGGGCTGCACCCTGTCTAGGACCTTCTCCCCAGGCTCACCTGCCCAGACATCTCCTGCCACATCCACCTCTTTTCTGCTCTACGACTATTTCTTCACTGTAGTTACTTTATATTTTAACACTCTATCTCCTACTTTTATTTGATCTTCACTTAATTTCTATGCTTTTAACCTATCTCCTTTGAAATTAAATACTTTATTTCAAAATTCACTCTGCTTTTTTATTCCTTTCTTTTCTATTTTATCTCAAGTTTAGTATTTGGGATTTCAATTCGAGTCTTCTAATTCCTCTTCTCCTGCCTTGTGTAGCTGTCAGCTTTTTCAACCTCTTGTTTTAAACTTCATCCATTTTATTGATTCTCCTCTCTTCTAACTTATGCCTGGTTTGCTTCCATTTTGGGGTTTTATGTCTGCTCTATCATTCTTGGAGAAAAAAATAACCTCTTTTTATTTTTTCTTTTTCCAAATAATCTGGATGACCTACAGTCTACAGAGAGAAAAACCAGGTGTAGAGAAAACCTCCTGGTTCATTCCTGGCGGGGACACTGCTGGCAGTGCCAGGCCGGGCACCAGTCTTCCACAGGAGCAGGTCTCCTGTGCTCCCGTGGGTGGGGTGTGATATAGGGTGGGAGGTCTCTGGGAGGTTCCTGACTCCCAGTTCCAGCCCTGCAGTGGGAATCATCTACTGCAGCCCCCTCAACACTTGCTTTTCCCAAGAAACCCTGAATCTCCCACCCAAGATGATTTTCCTTTTCCTTCCTGTCTCCAGCCCTGCCTTCTACTGAGCCTACCCAGGCAGGTCCTCTCCAACCACTGCAGCCTGCAGGAGCCTGACAGCCCTGAGTTCCTATGGCCAGTCGCAACTCAAGCCTTTAACTCTATCAGCTACCTTTTCATTTTGCCTCTTCTGCTCTTTCTTTAGATGAACTTAATTTGCAAAGCAGAAATAGAGACACGACTAGAGAACAAACACATGGATATTAAGAGGGGGCTGGAGGAGTGGGGTAGACTGGGACTGACCTATATACACTACTATGTATAATACAGAATACTACTGAGAACCAACTGTAGAGCACAGGGAGCCCTACTCAGTGCTCTGTGGTGACCTAAATGGGAAGGAAATCCAAGGAAGAAGGGATATGTGCATACATGTGTCTGATTCACCTTGCTGCACAGCAGAAGTTAACAACACTGTAAAGCAACTACACTCAAAAAAAAATTTTTTTTTTCATTTTTGCCTCCTTTGCTCTTTCTTTTAAAGATGACAGCATTTAGCCTCCACGTAGGAGGCCAAGCAAGGTTGTTTCTGAACCTACAGACAGAACCCTTGGTGCTGCAGGATAACACGTGGACTGTGGGGTGAGGGGAAATCTCAGATTTGGGTGGTTGGAGACCAGAGGAACCAGCTCCCATTCACTAGCTTGGTTCTGCTGCAATTTTCCACACCAAGGGTTGTTTAAAACGAAGCCCGCCCACACCCTGCTCCATGCTCTGTCCTCCTATCAGCGTTAAAAGTGTGTGCAGGCCTCTCATCACTGAGACCATTTCATACTGAGCTAACGATAGTTTTCTATGGCTGGGTTAATTCAGAGACGGTGGTACAGAGGGCATTAAATTAACACTTGCCACTTTGCAGTAATTCACCAGCCTTCCTGTCGATTGCAGCCCACCTCTGGACTTTAACTATGCTGTTAGGAACAGATCTTTAAATAACCCCTTCCTACCGAACACACTGGCTAAGGTGGCACATACTGAATTCCAGCATCGGCAGGCAGATTGTGAGCTCAGAAACACAGGTCAAGTGTGCCCGTTGGGTGACGGTTCCAATTACTGCCCAGCAGGGATGAGTTCAAAGTACATCTTGAGCCAGGCTCAGGTTTGGAGAGACCCCACACTGCTTTTAAGTTCTAAAGTCAGGTTCTGTTGTGGGGCAAGAGTGGGCCGTGGTGGTCGCTATGAAGCCTGCTGCCTCCCTGTGACATCATGCTTCCAGGGGATGAGGGGCCCCCACTCGAGGTGGCAGTGGGGCTGTAAAGGGGAGAGTCGGTGGGGCTGCCCTGGAGCGGCCTCCAGCTCCACTGAGTCCTGATCTAAGGCTCCATAAGCAAGATGCTTTGGCCCTCCTGCGAAAGCTGTCCCTCCCGCCACACATTAGCAGACAGCGTTTGGGAAATTGTGCAGTTATGAGGCAGGCACCGAAATGAATCCTGAAGGAGATGGTACATTTTTTTAGCCACTTAATTGAATCTGTGGCAGTAAATCTTTTAGTCTTCTCTTAGCATTTAGAATTTCAATTTACTCCATGGATTTTTGTGCTCAACCCCCAGTGAAAATGAACATTTGTGCCGAAAAGCTTTTAATCAACTGTTCTCAAAATGTCAGTCCCCCTTATCTCCAAAGCCCACTGAAATCTTTGTGCCTTTGGTTTAAAAAATATACTCTGTGTATCCTGTTTCTCCCTTTCAGTTTCTAGCATCCTTTATCGTGGTTTAATCAGAGTCATTTTTGATGTTCATCCCTCTCTTAATCTTCTTAGATTTCTTTTTAAGGTGAACCTTCCACTTCAATCCGGCTTCGCCAATCTATTAAGATTCTCTGCGGCTGCTGCCTCGCAGATGAAGATATGCTTCTGTGGAAAGCCCTCGCAAAGCCCTCTGTTTTAGCACGCAGAAGGTTAATTGCCCAGTCTTTAATTAAATCAGTCATTTTTCTTGAATGTTGTTTGTGGAACGCCATAATAAATGAAGCCATAAACCTGTCCTCATTTTATGAGGATTCTGAGTTTTGACTGTTCTTGCTCACTCTTTCTCCAAAGGCTGCTCATGGCAAAAAGCTAATTTCTAAAAAACCCTAGATAGGAAAACAAAAATTACAACTTTAGAAATTTTAATGGCAAGGGCTTTATTTGGCCCTTTTTTTATGGCTTAGGGAAATGTGCTTTTTAATACTTTTTGTGGTAAAAGAGAAAAGGCTAAACTACAGGCCTGGAAGGACCCATAGACTGGGCCCAGGACAGGACCTTGACCAGGCTTCTCTGGGCCCTCCAGCTTGCCACCAGATGCCGTTATCATTTGAGCAGCCACCAGGGGGCAGCATGACCCCCACCTGCTGATGCGCTCATCAGCTCAGTACTGCCCTGACCCCCTGCATGGGGTAAAGATGTTCTCCCATCGATTTCTCCCTGGTCCTCTGATTTCCGATGAGCCTAATCAGCTGTGCAGCTCAGTCCTTGCTCCTTGATTTGTCAGGAGAATGAGTTATCTGAGCAGACACTCTCTGTGATTTGTAGGTTGGAAGACTTAGCTGTACTGCGATGACCTTTTCAATATTCTGTTATTAGATGGGCTGGCCATTTCAACTTTTTCCTGAACAAAATGTCTTCCCGTGTGCTGAAGTGGGAGAATGGCCAGTTAATCAGGACACCCAGTGCTGAAAAGGTCGGACTAGGGCCATGGGTATTAACATTCACCATCGTCATTAGCATCCTACAGCCTGCAAAGCTCTCATCCCTTGGCCTCTGGAGGGATCTGACAAAAGAATGAAGTTCCACCCGCAGACCCTGTCCTATCTCTAGCAGACAGATCTACAGGGCTCCCTCTGCCTGGGCTTCTGACTTCTTCCCCGACCTCATCTCCTACCAGCCTTCACTTCACTTTTGATGCTCCAGCTACAGTGACCTTTCTGTATCTTGAGCAACCCAAGCTCCCTCCAGTCTCAGGCCCTTTGCACGGGCTGAGTCTCAGCATGGATCCCTCTTTCCCCTGATTTCTGAGTGGCAGACTCCTTGTGAACATTTAACTCTCAACTCAAACGTCACCTCACAGAGGCCTTCCCAACGGACCCCCTAGTCGTGAAACAACTCCCCATTGAAACAGCATCCTATTTACTTCTTTTTTGAGTCATTTATCACACTCATCTGTCCATGTCTTTATTCTTTGTCTCATGCTGCTTGAATGTAGGCAGCTCAAGGGCAGGATGCTGTCTGTCATGGTCACCACCATATCGGCAGTGCCTGGCAAAGTCACGGGTCCTCAAAAATGATTACTGGCTGTCATGGACTTAATGTTTGTGTGCCCCCAAATTTCATATGTCGAAATTCTAATCCCCAATGTGACAGTATCTAGAAGTAGGGGTCTTGGGGAGATACCTAGGTTGCATGGGTGGAGCCCTCATGAATGAGATTGGTGCCTTTAAAAGCAGAGTAGGAAGAGCTTGCCTCTCCTCTGCACGGGAGGACACAGGAGAAGGCTGCCATCTGTGAACCAGGAAGCAGGCCCTCATTAGACACTGATCTACCGGTTCTTTGATCTCAGCCTTTCCAGACTCTGGAACTGTGAGAAATAAAGGTTTGTTGTTTGGGCCATCGAATCTATGGTAATTTGTTATGGAAGACAGAATGAAAGCAACGGCACAGTTTATTAAAACATAATCTTGTAATTTAAACGCCACCATGGCCACTGAACGCTCTCCTCCTCCTGCTTTGCTCTGCCTCTGTCTTAACCCTTCTTGGCAGGGGTGGTGGGAAAGAATCCCCTGACACAGAGGCCAGGAGAAATTCAGCACCCAGGGTGTTAATTCACTGCAGTTTTATTCACTCAAAATAATAGCGAGTGACCAATCTAAAGCAGAAGTGGCTCATACAAGCACAGAGCAGCCGCAACATTTGTAGCAATAAATCGAAGGTTTGAATTTAGGCCTACTTAAAGCACTCACCCTAGCTAAAAAAGAAAAGGAAAGGAAAAAACTCTACAAATAGCTTTTGCTTAATTTTTTGGTGCAGGGCACTTCAATGCTGGCCAATGAGCCATCTAAACTTGGATTTATATTGAAACGTTGAAACTAAACAGTATCTACTCTTGTGAGATGAGACTGCAGTGATTCGACACCCTCCCCTTGAAGGCCTGTCTGAGGGTGACTCTGTTAGAGGCTTTGGAGCAGATGCAGGTGGAAAGGAGCCGTCATTTCCATGGGGAGCTCAGCTCAGGGCTGGCAAGGGATGAGCAGACTGGACCACCTACCTGCTTAAGGCAGCACAGAGGGGTGGACACCATGACACCCGGAAGCACTTGCTCAACAGTGAGTGAAGACTCTGATCAACCAGCAATGCCAATTTCAAACAGCTGAGATACATGTCCACATCCCCACAAAGTAGGGGAGGGGGCACTGTTTTTAGCAGGACCTACACTATGGTTTCTCCAGTGGTCGTGTATGGATGTGAGAATTGGACTGAGAAGCAAGCTGAGCGCTGAAGAATTGATGCTTTTGAACTATGGTGCTGGAAAAGACTCTTAAGAGTCCCTTGGACTGCAAGGAGATCTAATATCCTGGGTGTTCATTGGAAGGACTGATGCTGAAGCTGAAACTCCAATACTTTGGCCACCTCATGTGAAGAGTTGACTCATTGGAAAAGACTCTGATGCTGGGAGGGATTGAGGGCAGGAGGAGAAGGGGACGACAGAGGATGAGATGGCTGGATGGCATGACCGACTTGATGGACATGAGTTTGGGTGAACTCCAGGAGTTGGTGATGGACAGGGAGGCCTGTCCATGCGATTCATGGGGTCGCCAAGAGTCGGACACGACTCAGCAACTGAACTGAACTGAAACATGTGTGGGGTGGGAAGGGTTGTCTCCTAACAGTGTAGAATAGTCTGGGCAGAATGTTTCCCTTACAGCCCTAAGGTAAACAAAGAAACAGCTGTATGGCAGACTTGATTCTCAGAAGTTCTTTTAGGAATTCAACCAAAGCTGCTTTTGAATTCCTTCCAGGCAGACCCTGCATGTTTAGGATTGTGATGTGAAGAGGCCTGGGCATTCCTCTGTGAGCACTGTCACTCTGGATGCCCGTCTGCAGCGAACTGAACCACGGAACAGCGTCATGCTCCCTCCCCTTGGCCTTCCCTCACCTGGAGGATGAAAGATGTTCAGAAGTGCAAGGAAGCAGGTTTGCCTGCCGCTGTGGGGTTTTCTGCAGTAGGCCACACCAGGAGTTTGGAATCAAAGATCAGGAGAGTAGGAAAGGAAATTAAAGCTAATGGTTTTAAAGGGTCTGCTGGCTATGATCCTTGGGAGAGAACAAATCAAACATAATTCCACAGGTAATATGGGATGTACCTGAACAGAAACCTTAACAGTTTCTCACTGTGTTTGGCTGGTTGGTTGGAACTTCATTCTCCACGCTCTGCTGTTGATAAACCCAGGCCCAATAGGCAGGAACAAGACCCCAGAGCTTGAGACCTTGAAGGAGTCCGGAGACCAGGCTCTTCTCTCACCCCCTTCATAGTTTCAGATGGAAACTACGGTGAAGGATTAACCTTGTCTAGGGAGAGTCTGGCCTCTGACCCCTGGCTCCTGGGAGGTGATTGCTAAGCTTTTGGCATGTCTGGCCTGGTAGAAGTCTTTGTTGACCTGTGAGCTTTGGGCCACGTCAGACAGTCTATGCTAGCGATGCAATTTATGATGGGGACCACGGTCCACATGGTGTCAGCACCACTTCTGCAAGGGTTGGAGACCAACCAGCCATGTGGGCACTCAATCACGTTTATGCAACTGAGTCACAGTGAAATCTTTGGACACCAAGGCTCAGGTGAGTGTCTTCTGTTAGCAACACTCTGGGTAATGTCACACATCACTGCTGGAAGAAGTCGGCACACGAGCACAACTGCTGGGGAGGACAGTTGGAAGCTCTGCCCTCGGAGCCTCCTGGACTCTGCTCTGCATGGCCCTTCTTTCTGCTGTAATTTTAATCTATATCCTTTTACTGCAATAAATCATAACCACTAGTATACTGAGGGCCTCTCTGGTGGCTCAGTGGTAAAGAATTCACCTGCCAATGCAGGAGACACGGTTTTGATCCCTGGGTCGGGAAGATCCCCTGGAGAAGGAAATGGCAACCCACTCCAATATTCTTGCCTGGAAAATCCCATGGACAGAGGAGCCTGGCAGGCTACAGTCCATGCGGTAGCACAGAGTCAGACATGACTAAGTGGCTAAACAACAACAAAAGTAGTATCTTGGCTTTCCTGAATTCTGTGAGTCCTTGCAGCAAATTGTCAAACAGGGGAGTGGTCTTGGGGATTCCTAAACTCGCAGTTGGTATCTGAAGTTAGGAAGGTCTTGAGACCAACCCAACTCTGCAGAGACTGAGGTCCAGTGAGCAGGAGGGAGATTCAGAAGAGAACCAGACCTCCTGATGGCAGCTCAGTTCCCCAGCACCGCAGGGGTGTGGCACACAGATGCCCCGAGCTAGGAAACAGACACGCACTAGAACAGAAGTGTCGGCAGGGCCCCTGCGATTGGGGCCCACGGGCACCTGTATGCTGGGCTCTGCTGTGAGACGCACCTGGGTCCTTCTACCAGGTCCTTTCCTGGTGCCCCAACTGTGGACAGGTTGGTGGCCTCTCCTCTGGCCTGTCATTTTATTTCATTGAGTGAAAATCAGCTAGCAGGGCCAGGATTTTTCTCCTAATGTCAACTGCCTTTTCCTGCAAAAGGAGATTTTTTTCTGGCTGACAAAACTGTGGTGGGAAAAGCTAGTCTTGAGCCAAATATAGCTGACCCTCCCAACAGGTGGAGAAGCCATCCCAGTAGAGAGAGAAGCTGTAGGTGCCACCTTCCAGGTCTACTGGGGTTTCGCACAGGGTCTGTCAGGCCCACCTGCATGGGGCCGGCTCAAAGTCACCAGCCTCTGAGCCACCCAAGTCTGCCCTTTCCTTGATAATGTTAATCTCTTTATATCTTTCAAAGCTCAGTGCCCATTTGGCATTTGAAAATTGATTGAACAGAATCATGCCTCTTCAAACAAAACACCAATTATGCAAGTCGCTCCATCCGACAACTGGCGTCTGGCTAATGCCCGGCCAGTGCCGTCCCTCTCTCAGCCACCTCCCTCGGGCTCCTTGCTCCTGGGGTCCCTCAGCATGACCTGGGCTGAGCCCCAACTGAGACATGTCATGCTGCACAGGGAAGAGTCACGGAATGTCACGTGGGAAGGGACAGAGAAGCGGGGCAATCCCTCACTGTACAGAAGGAGATAGGCCACCTGCCTGGGGGCAGGGCAGGGACCAGGTTGTTCAAAGCTGCGACCCCCGGAGGCTGACACGCCAGGCCAGCCCACCACACCCCAGCTCAGTGTGGGCCTCGTTCCTTCCACCCTGGTGCCTGCTTCCTCATTCTCCACAAAAGCTCAATTTAGGCGAGCCCCGTGCTGACAGGTGGGCGTCTCCTACGTGGGGACACTTTGGAGACACCCAACTGACACGCAGAGCCTGAAATGACATTGTTAAATGGTACTTGTGGTCATTCCATTTCCTGGGTGGACTCCTAGTTACCCGGTCACCAGTCACCTGGTGTCAACAGGACCTCAAGAACTCATTTGGCTCCGCTCCCTCCTTCCAAAGCCCCAGAGCCTCAGAGCTGAGGGCAGAGCTCGGGGTGGCCAGGACATGGGCCAGCAGAGTTTTGACAGGGCTGAATGAGCAGCACCTGTCTGCCCTGTGACACTGAGGCCCTATTCTCGGTGTCCTTTGTCGAGGCTGGCCCTGGCTCTGACCCAAGACCATTCTGCTGGGTTCCAATTCCACCTCCTCCCGGAGGCCCCCCAGCCCCCCGGGGGGCTGTCCGCCTCCTCCGGCAGCACTCACAGGCCCATCTCCTTTGTAGTCTTGCCATGTGTGTGATCAGAGCCCCACTGTCTCTCTTGGCGAGCATCCTCCTGACTCATGTCCTGATTATCTCATCTGTCCTGATGAGACTCTGAGCTCTGCAGGGCAGAGGAGAGGGAGAGGGCTGGTTGCCTCCAAGAGCACTCAGCTCTGGGCCAAGGGAATGACACGGTAACTTGGATAGTGCAGCCGTGGTTCGCAGGCTGGGCGATGGGCAGCCAGGCAGGGGCTGGGACAGACCGCCCCCAGCCCTGTCACTTTGCCAGAGATGGTTCCACCACTTGGCATCTGACCCCAAGGCCAGTCCCACTACAGTGAATCATCTGAATCATTTAAAGAGCCTATTACTGGGGAAGTTTTAATTTTTAAAAACATTAGCTATGGACCCTGCAGGAAGCCTGGCAGAGGATACCTAAAGAAAGAGAGGGCCTGTCCCAGCTCGGAAAACAGACATGACTGGTTTGCCTCCACGGCAAACCAGGTTGGTAAGGGACCTGAGGATAGGTTGGGGCCAGGAAGCCTGGTCGATAGATGGCATCAAGGTTTGGACTCCACAGTTTCATCACCTTGAGATAGGGGCTGAGACATGAAGCAGTGCTGAGGGAGGGAGGAGAGGCCAGAGAGTTCAAAGGATGACCTATCCAAGTCCGAGGTGACTGGCTCCATGGGCAGGGCAGGGGTGGCCGGTGGGGAGGAGGCTGTGTGCTGAATCAACCCGGGGTTCAGAGCCTGCTCCATCTTGGATGAGGTGACCAAGTATAACCTGGGCCTCAGCATGGATGTGGGCTAAAACATTAGCCTTGATGACTGTGCTACTTCCCTTCCCTGCATCAGGCCTGGCGCTTGGGCAGCCTTGCGTAGCCTGGGCAAGACAGGCACATGGAGGAAGGGGCAGAGCTGCCTGAGCATCCCAAAGCACTGAGAAAATGGGGCCCACTCCCGGGCCATCAACACAGGCCAGCCTTGGGGGACTGAGATGAGCACCCCCATCTTGGACCTCAGCGTCCACTGACCAGGTAAGCTCTGCCCACATTTCAGGGTTGCCCGGAAACTGGCTCTGCTTTCTGCCGGCCCTCACAGCAGGTGGCATTCCTGGCCCTGAGCACTTCTGCTCCTGATATCTATCTGCCACCTGGGTCTCATGGAATTTAAAGCTGGAGCTGGTTTGCATCCCTTAAACCCCTGCGACTGAAAAAGCGGCATGACTGAAGAGATCTGAGGGGAGTGTGGGATGCCTGGCCGTAGGTTGAGGCCTGTCTGGGAGGTGAGGAGCTGCCTGGGTGTCCCTAAGGCAGGGCGGCCTCTTGTCCGCACAACCCAAGAACTCTCGGGGGTGGGAGGAGCCTCCTCTCCAAGTGAAGAGCCCACAGAACAATACAGCAAGCGGCAGCTGATTCATGTGCATAAACATCCACTGGAGGACGAAGAAATGTCATCTCCTCCTTTGTTCTCAGACCCCTTTGAAGTGCGATGGAAAAAGATGGTCACAATGATCATCAGGCACTCTTTGTTATGGGAGCTTCATTTAAAGAAACTGATTTGAGCTTGAAAAATACTGAGGTCCAGCAGTGTCTGCTGGAGCAGACACTCAGGCTCAAGGCTGGAGGCTGTCCAGGTGACCCTCTCTCACAGGGCTGAGTCCTCTCTCTCTTCTCTGCTACTGTTGTATCCCAGGATGGGAGGCCCCATACTCTGCTGTACATAAACAGTGCCGGCTGTTGGAAGGCTCATTTTATGGGAGAGGCGTGGGGAGGAGATGAGAGTCATGATACTGACAAGCAGACTTTGAAACCTGCCTTTCTGCCTCCCACCCACAGGCCCAGTATCCACCTGCCATAGGGCCCAAACACCCACAGCCGACTCCCAGATGAAGGTCCTTCACGCTCGGAGAGTTTTCTTGTTTCTCTTATTAGGGAGGCAATGCTTTATGCTGAGATCCTGGGGACTGTTGCGGAAAACCCACAGTGTTGTTTTCACTGGCCCACGGGATGACACTTCTAGACTGCATGCTACCCTAGTCTTCCCTCGCTGGAGGCCACCTACCTGTCAGAATCCCCCTAAACATGCAAAACCAAGGAGAGAATATGCCACGCAGCCTGGTCCAGCCAGTGCTAGTGGGGAGACCCTCCCCTCCCTCGAGGTCCCTGTGAGGATCGGGTTGTTGCTCAGGCCTCCTGGTCACTGTCCAGCCAGACAGTCTCACAACCTCTCCTGGAGCCAGAAGGAATCCCACCTCCAGGCTTCCGTGGAATGACTTTTAAGGTGGGAAAAAGCCAACAAGGGCAATTACAGGGATGTCGCTTCACTCTGGACCAGTTCCCAGTGCCACGTGTAGTGAGAATAATAAGCCAGAATGCAAGTCAGGTGTTGCAGTATTAACTCCATGTACCTGGGGCGGATGGGGATGCTCTCTGGACAGTTCCAGAAATCCTTCCACATGTGGCATGTTATGGTGGAGATGGGGCTTCCAGGGCGGGAAGTGGAAATTCAAGACTCTGACCAGGAGGACACTGCCTCTAGTTGCCCCCAGAGGGAGGGTGGCTCCTTGTTTCCGGCTCTCCTAGCGGCTGTTCCCTGGTGTGGACAGTGTGGCCGACCTTCCCCACAGAGGAAGGGGCTGGGGCTCTGAGGCCAGGAACCACGCTGTTGCATTTATGGGGCCATGCAGGGGGCTGTCTGCCCCTTAAGTCCCGACCTTGGAAGTGATGGGGAATCAGCTGCTGCATCTATGGGGACACGCAGGGGGCTGTCTGCCCCTTAAATCCTGACCTCGGGAAGTGATGGGGATTGGGAGCATTGGTTCTAGCGGGTAACAAGAAGCAAGTCCTCCTGGAAGCACATCTCAAGGGTGATAACGTGAAATCCGCAGGGAGAGGCAGGGAGGGGGGCTGTGTCTGCAGAAGAAGACATTCACTGTGCACAAGAGAGGGAACTGTGTGAACGAGGAGCGGCGCCAACGCGGGACCGTGTGAGCTGGAACAGTCTGCTCCTGGGGCCCAGCCAGTCCACCCAGTAATGGGCCACTGCACTGGCTTCCCCGCGGGGTCTCCATAGAGAGGCTGAGGCAGCTGAGGGGGCTGAGTGTCACAAGGGCACCAGTATCATCTGGCCTTAATGATTTGGTGCAGGTTGGCACAGTCCTTGAGCAGGCTGGCGGTGAGTCTGGGGTGCTGGCCCCACGCTGAGTGACCATCTGGGGCAGATCCCACAACTCCCACACTCTCTGCATGGGGAGCCCTGGCCAAAACCTAGGCCACGCAGTCTGGGATGGGGCCACCAAGCCCCTTGGTACCCTCTCAGTGGGGTGCTAACGTGGGTGGCCTTGGATAGTCCCCAAATCTCAGCATGAAGGATCTTCTGGCTTAGGGAGTGCTGCTTTTCTCCCTGCTGGCTTAAACAGAACAGTCTACAGAGCTTTGAAATTATCTCCTCCCTTTGGGAAGCACAGGAAATGTCTCCCCTTAAGCTCTGCCTCCCTCCTGCAGTGCACGTCCAGCAGTGCAGACAGAAGGGTCAGGCCTCCTACCTTGGACACGGGAACCCTGAGCCCACCACGGGTGGTAACTTAGGGTGATTTTACAAGTTCTGGGGAGGTCCTCCTGCCCACCTCTCCCCTACCTTCCCCACACTCAAGCTTACTACCCTGGGCACAAGGAGTTTATTTTATAATTAAAGACAGTTTACCAATTTCTCCTGTCCAGTCACTACGGACACAAGTTTGTCCACACTTGTGGACAAAGGTCTTTCCGGAGGAGGGTTCATGTCAGCAGCAGAGCTGAAGGGAAAAGAGCAGGGGCTTAACAAGGGGCCTGAGCCCCGGGCACACAGACACTTCACCAGAGACAAGCTCTGAATCACCGCCTCATCTCTGTACAAGTAAGTTGTGCAGATGGAACGACCTTTTAACCTTCCCCTTCTAGACGGAAACAGCAATAGCACTACATCCTGGTTAAATACGGACACTTTCAACCATGTTCTTGGTGAAAAGTTAAACAAAACATCCTCGCTGCAACCATTCAGCTCTATGACAGGGAGGTGTTGAAACCCCAACATTTCAGCATTGGAAGAAACCTAAAGGCCATGACAATCATAAGTTAACCATTTACAAACGAGCGGACCGAGGGCCACCAGTGAGCTGGCACATCACCTAATGAAGCATATGATTGTAAATATGTTTATACGATGCAGAACTGCGGGAGCTGTTTCAGTCTGGACGCCCCTTCCCCTCCTGAAGGAATCCTCTGTCCACTTAACCTGCAAGGCACCGCTGCATCCACACCACCTGCCTTGCCTGGGCTGGAGGTCCTTCTCACAAAAGAGTGACGACTTCACTCATAAAAACACTTAAAAGTGTTCTTCTGGGGGAAAAAGTGTGTGCATGGGTGTGTATATACACACAAAGAAAAAGTCTCTAAACCTATATGCCAAAATATTATCCAAGGCTCTCTCTGATGGTAAATATGCTTTAGTTTGCTCTTTTGTGCTTTCCTGTACTTTTTTCTGCAAATAATACATAATATCTTTGTAATCAGAAAAACAACAATAAAAAGCAAGCAACAGTGGTTACTTAAAAAAAAAACCCCAATCAAGGTTTTCCTGCCTTGATTGAAGTAGCAGAGCCTCACGCTAGCCCCCCGTTGTCAGCAAACAGCTGGAATGTTGGTGAAAGCATGAAACAAACTGGTTAGTTAAAAGCGGTGGACGAGCTTCAGAGTAGGTGCTCCTTTGTGACAAAAATGTACTTTCCTCTATTCTTGCTCCCCTTGCGTATAGTCATTCCATTAGAGGCAGCTCCCCAAATATCTACCTGTTTGGAAATCTGGCTTTCTGTCAAGCCTGGATCAGTAATGGACTCTTAGGTTAATTTATTTCTCTCCCACCAACACGGCTTACAGTGAGATCAACCTTTGTGACCAAGGAGTAGAGACAGGAGAAAATGTTACCAGTCACTGAAAGATCCCCAGCCTGGACAATAAACATACTGCTTCTATCAGCTGCTATTCAGACCTAAACAAATGGAGGGATATGGTAGGTCTGGGGATTAAAAGATACAGTTGTATAAACACGTCAAGCTTCCTGAACTAACCCATAGATTTAATGCAATATGAATCATACTTCCAACAGGGTGTGTGCATACAGGTACGTGTGCATAAGCACAGGGGTGCAGGCACTGAACAGCTCGTTCTGTAATTTATTGAGAGATGAAAAGGACCAAGGGCAGCTGTAGTGTTCCCAAAGAGGAATAACAAGGGCCTGCTCTACGAGATAGCAAAACTTATTATGAAACTCTACTGAGACAATGCATAGAAATAGATCAAATGAACAGAAGAAAGGGTTCCACAACAGTGTCAAAGTTGCCCAGTTGAGTCTGACTCTTTGCGACCCCATGGACTATACAGTCCGTGGAATTCTCCTGGTCAGAATACTGGAGTGAGTACCCCTTCTCCAGGGGATCTTCCCCTGAAAATATGACCATTTGCTATAGGAGAGATGTTATTGTAGATCTCAGGGGAACAGATGGACCTCTTAATACATGATGCAAGCACAATGGGGGAATAAATGGCCTCTGTTTGATATCATTCATAAAAAAATTACTTCCACGTAGACTAAAAAATAAACCTGGGATTCTACTTCTGGAATGTTGGCATAAGGAGCTCTGGAGGCATGCTTCCCAGAGAAACAATCATAACTGGCAAGACTTTAAAAACCATTGCTTAGGGCTCCCCAGGTGGTTCAGTGGTAAAGAATTCACCTGTCAATGCAGGAGACACGGGTTCGATCTCTGATCAGGGATGATCCCATATGCCATGGGGCAACTAAGCCCGTGCACCATCACTATTGAGCTTGTGCTCTAGAGTCCAGTAGCTGCAGCTACTGAGCCCATGTGCTGTAACTACTGAAGCCCACATGCCCTAACCACTAAATCTCTGCAACAAGAGAAGCCATCACAGTGAAAAGCCGGCACACCACCCATTAGAGAGTAGCTGCTTCTTGCCACAACTAGAGAAAAGCCTGTGCAGCAATGAAGACCCAGCATAGCCAAAAATAAATAAATAAAATAAACCGCATTGTTTAAAGTGACTAGAAATTGTCATTGTTCAGTTGCTAAGTCGTGTCTGACTCTATGACCCCATGGATGTAGCACACCAGACTTCCCTGTCCTTCACTATCTCCCAGAGTTTGCTCAAATTCATGTCTATTGAGTCAGTGATGCTATCCAACCATCTCATCCTTTGTCATCCCCTTCTCTTCTTGCCCTCAATCTTTCCCAGCATCAGAGTCTTTTTCAATGAGTTGGCTCTTCACATCAGGTGGCCAAAGTTAGAACTTCAGCATCAGTCCTTCCAGTGAATTTTCACGGTTGATTTTCTTTAAGACTGACTGGTTTAATCTCTGTGCAGTACAAGGGACTCTTAAGAGTCTTCTCCAGCACTACAATTTGAAAACATCAGTTCTTTGGTGCTCAGCCTTCTTTATGGTCCAACTCTCACATCTGTACATGACTGCTGGAAAAACCATAGCTTTGACTATACGGACCTTTCTTAAAGGCATATCACACATGAAGAAGCTTTTTAAAAAAGAAAAGCTATTAACTTTCAGTAAAAACAGTAAGAGTCTTACTTGAACCATGACCTGCTTACTTTGCCCTCTCCACTCCAGATGGGAGTGGCCCAGGAGACAGAGTTCTTTCTCTTTCAGCTCTCAGTCAAAGCCTATACTACCTTCCTGAGAGGGCAAGACACCAGAAATTCTCATCCTTCCTTCCTCCATTTTGCATAAGCTAAATTCCAAGTCAAGTGCAGCTGAAGGATCTGGGGCTTGTGTCTTATGTCCAGGCCTGAGTTATAAGAGGGATATTCAACTGTTGGCAAGGCAGGCCAAGGATACTGAGGCCCCAGCTGATCTCATCCTAGGTCACTCACAGGACAGAGGTTGCATGATGGGAGAGACAGGCTGAGAAGACCGGAGATTACAACCCCAGGTAGCACCCCAATCCTAAACCAGGAGTGTCACTCTGAGAAAAATGGGCCACTATGCCTGCCTCAAGCTCTGGAGCATTGGTTTGAAGATTTTGCCCAAGGGGAGAGGCAGGCCACAAAAAAAAAAAAAAAAAAGGAGAGCTGTGACTAAGAGGAAGTAACTTTATTTTGAAAACAGTATACAGAAGTTTAAGCCTAAGGGTCCCCATATAAAAGGAGATTTTGGTGCTAAGCAATTGAGAGGAGGCTCTTAGCTCAATGAGGGCAACAAACTAGACTGTAGGCTGGTCAACTGAACAGGAAACATACAAACAAAACAAACAAAATAAAAATGAACAAAGCTTCAAAGACATACGGCATACCATTAAGCATCCTGACATTTGTATAATGGGAGTACTAAAAGGAGCGGAGAGAGAAGAAACAATGAGAAAAATATTTAGAGGACTAATAGTTGAAAACTTCCCAAATTGGAGGAAAAACATTAATCCACACATCCAAGAAACTCAATGAATTCCAAGTAGGATACACACGAAAAGATCCACACTCAGGATCTTAGTAGGAGATAGAAATATTTTATAATAACAAAAGGATCCATTCATCTGGAAAATTTATAATAACAATTATAAACATATATACAACCAGAACCCAAAAATACATGAAGCAAGAACATGATAGAATTTAAGGGAGAAATAGACAATTTAATAGTAATAGTTAAAGGGTTCAATACCCACTTTTGATAATGGAGAAAACAACCAGGCAGAAGATAAACAAGGAAATTCAAATCATGGGCAACACTATAAACCAACCAGATCTAACAGATCGTTGTAGAACTGTCCATCCAACAAGCGTAGAATGCGCATTTTTCTCAAGTGTACATGAAACACTCTCTAGGCTAGACTACATTCTATACAATTAAACAAGGATTAATACATTTAAAGGGACGGAAATAACATAAAATATCTTCTCCTACTGCAATGGAATGAAATTAGAAGTCAAAATCAAAAATAAAAATTGGGAAATTCACAGATATGTGGAAATTAAATAGCATTCTTCTACATAACCAATGAATCACAGAAGAAATAACAAGGCAAATTAGAAAGTGCTTTGAGATGGATGGAAATGAAATTGCAACATAACAAAACTTAAGGTATACAGCTAAAGGAGTTTTAGAGGGGAATGAATTTATAGCTGTAAATGCCTCATCAAAAGAAAAATTAATCTCAAATCAATAACCTATCATTTTACCTTAACATGCTAGAAAAGTGGAGTAAACTAAACTTAAACCAAGTAGGGGATAGAAATAGTAAAGATTAGAGTAGAAATTAGTGTAATAAAGAATAGAAAAGTAAAATCAACAGAACCAAACTTGTTTCCTTACCAAAACAAAACAACCCCAAACTGACAGAATTTTAGCTAGACTGATAAGAAGAAAATACAGAAGGCTCAAATTACTAAAAACAGGAAAGAAAGAGGGGCCCACTACTACTGGCTTTACACAGTAAAAAGGAAAATGAGGTAATAATATGAACTATTATATACCAACAAACTAGATAACTCTGGCAAATTGGATTTATTTGTAGAAACACACCAACTACTGAAATTGACTCAAGAAGAAACAGAAAATCTATACAAGTCATTTGATTAACTATTTAAAAAATTTACCACAAAGGAAAGTGCAGGGCCAGATGGATTTATGGGTGAAGTCTACCAAACACTTAAAAAGAATTAATGCCAATTCTTCATAAAGTCATACAAAAAACAGAAGAGCTGGGAACACTTTCCAACTCATTCTGTGAGGCCAGTGTCACACTGATACCAAAACTAGACAATGTATTACAGGAAAATAAATACTAGCCAACACCTCCTAACCCTCTTCTAGGTACAAAAAAAAACCCACCCTTAACAAATTCAAACCAAATCCAGCAATACATAAAAAGGATTATATACCATGACCAAATGCGACTTACGCAAGTAATGTAAGGTTGGCTTAGCATACAAAATCAATTCATGTAATACACAATATAAACAGAAAAAGAACAAAACCACATGATCATCTCAAGTGTTGTAGAAAAAATTATTTGATAAAGTGTAAAATTCCTTTTTGATAAAACAAACAAACAAACAAAAAACTCAACAAAGAGGGAATAGAAGAAAATTTCTCAATGTGGTGGGACTTCCCTGGTGGCTGAAATTACAGTCTGCCTGCAGTGCAGGAGACTTGGGTTTGATTCCTAGGTCAGGAAGATCCCCTGAAGAAGGGAATGGCAACCCACTCCAGGATTCTTGCCTGGAGAATTTCATGAACAGAGGAGCCTGGTGGGCTACAGTCCATGAGGTCACAAAGAATCAGACACGACTGAGAGACTGACATTACCACTTTCTTCTCAACATGGTAATAAACATCTATGGCTCATAGTTAACATCGTACTTAATAGTGAACAACTGAATGCTTTCCCCTAAGATCAGGAGATCAGCCCTGGGATTTCTTTGGAAGGAATGATGCTAAAGCTGAAACTCCATATTTTGGCCACCTCAGGCGAAGAGTTGACTCATTGGAAAAGACTCTGATGCTGGGAGGGATTGGGGGCAGGAGAAGGGGACGACAGAGGATGAGATGGCTGGATGGCATCACTGACTCGATGGACGTGAGTCTGGGTGAACTCTGGGAGTTGGTGATGGACAGGGAGGC